>NC_137129.1:32257553-32660053 GCF_949319135.1 Squalius cephalus | reverse complement strand
TTTAGACATCAATTTTGCAAGATATATTAATACATATCTTTTCAAAGAATTGGTTTGGTTCTGAATAAATTGGTAATTATGTGCTGGTAGTTCAAATGATTAAAAAAATGATAAATTGTGGCATATTGCATGCATGGCAGCTTTTTGTAAATCAGCGTAATTTGGCCCGGTTGTTTATTTGAGCTTTATTACATCAGCTGGATATTTCACAAGGAGTTTGAAATTGAAAACTGCATGCAATCACAATCAGTTGCAGTTTACCATTGGTTATGTGCTTATGACCTTTTATTTTCCGCGTTCTTTCGCTCTGTCACAGACATGCATTTAAACAGGATGAGGCAGAAACACCCAAGATCTGATAGGAAGAGGTAGCGTTTTACATCCTGCGCTTCAGCATGGACTTTGACTACCAAAAAATTAAAGGTCAGCTATTTCTCACCAGCTTTTGAACTTACATACACATTCTTTGAGGTAGAAATTGACTGTTTTAGTATAGAAATAACAAAACACAATCCTGATGGTTTTGAGATGTTGTGTTTACTTGCTTTCTCTGACGATACACTGAAAACTGCAAAGGCTTTCTTTTAAAGCATTAAAATATGAATGCCAGAAACAACTGTTATTTTGTCAAGGTTATACATTTTTATTTGATCATTTGGTGAAGTTAAATATTCTTTTGGTTATACTTTATTTTAAGGTGTCTTTGTTACACTGTAATTATACATTTAAGTACTGAATATAACTACTGAATATAACTACTGAATATAATATAATTAAGTACTTACTTAGGATTAGGGTTTGGTTTGGTTTGGTTTAGGGTTGGTTGCATGTAATTATCCATAATTTATAGTTATTACTATAGTAACTACATGCAACATATGATTAGAATGAAGCTATATGGTGCTCAGGCTGTGCTTATTCTATTTTAATGTGTTAATATAGTTTATAGGCAATCTAGCATTAATATAGAATTGAGACAAAAAAGCAGAATTGTCCAAGACTTTTTGTTGTACAAAACATCAACACAAATCTACATAATAACCTACTCCTCAATATCCTAGACTAATTCTCAAAAACATCAACTGATTCTGACTGTATGTCACATAATCTTTCAACAGCATTAGTGCTATGGAGCCTGTAATATTTGTAACATTATTACTTTTTTTGATTTCTTTGATGTCTAAAAGTTCTACAGATATGCATGTTGGTGACGTGCTTGTAAAGAAAGTGACATTTCCGTTCGAGGGGTTATTTTGAGCCTGACTGTACTACTGTTATTCTATCTCAACTTCTTTAAGCTCACACACTGACATCTGCTATGTTCATATAAAGAATCTGAATGTATTTACAGATAAATAGATTTGAAAGAACATTCAAATCAGCAGGCAGCAGGCTGAAGGATTTATTAAGATAATCATTTTAACAAATTCAATTAGTTTCATGTCCATCTTTTTTATTTACTTTTATTTACGTTGATGTTTTAATGATCAAACTGCCCTTATTTTGTGTGAGAATGAGTAAATGTATTGCTGTACAGATGCTGAATCTCGGCAGAGAGAAGAGCGGCTGAGCGCTTTTTCTGTCCATCACCCAATACCAAAGCCCCGTCCATCTGTAGCTCCAGAGAACAATCCCACAACCAAGAAACCTCCAGTAAAACCCCGGCGGAGCATAAAGTGTCGTCCCGCAGCACAACAAGAGGCCGAGCAATTACACCAGGGCCAGCAGAAGGAAAATGAGGTGAAGATATGTAGACATGACTTAAAAAGTTTGAAAAGCCCTGTTCCATGAAATACCGTTAAAAAGTCATAATATTGAATTTAAAAATTGAAATAATGCTTAACATACTTAAACTACCCGCAGTCTGTAATATAGTACCTATTTATATATTAATATAGTATAGATTTTCTTAATGATTTTAAATACAACACTTCAACATCTGATATTTAAATGCATATATATATATATATATATATATATATATATATATATATATATGCATTTAAATATCAGATGTTGAAGTGTTGTTGTTGTTTTTTTGTATATAGATGCATTTGAAAAAACATATGAGGTTTGCAAAAACCTTACAATGCCCTCAAAGATTAAATATGCATACGCTACAATTTCCTCAAAACAAGATGACTTCTGTCAGCGGTTCTGCTGCTCTACATTATCTCTAAAGAGCCTTTTGAAGCAAAGAAATAGTAAATTGGTCAGTACAGCATACAACAAGGTCAAAACCGACGCTTTTAACTTTTAGGCAAATATATTATACAATATTTGTTTATGTTTTGTGATGTTTAACGTCTATCGTGTGCAGTTGACATGAATGTTTTCTTTAATCACAGAACGATATGCCCTGTAAATATTATTTGCATATTACAACAATATGTGGGGACTTTTGAAGCCATATTTACGGAAGCGTATTGCATTCACTTGAGGAAAAAAAATCTACTCTGTTTTTCTGAATTAATGAGTTAATTATCTCAGAATTACGAGATAATTTTTCATGAATAAAAAGTTTTTGCTCTGTTTTTCTGAATTAATGACTTAATTATCTCAGAATTATGAGATAATTTTTCATTTAAAAAAAATGTGTTCTGTTTTTCTGAATTAATGACTTAATTATCTCAGAATTATGAGAAAATTTTTCATTTAAAAAAAATTTGTTCTGTTTTTCTGAATCAATGACTTAATTATCTCAGAATTCTGAGATAATTAAGTCGTTAATTCAGAAAAACAGAACAAAATATTTTTTTATGAAAAATGATCTCATAATTCTGAGATAATTAAGTCATTAATTCAGAAAAACAGAGTAGATTTTTTTTCCTCAATGCAATACGCTTCCGTACATATTAGTTTAGTTTCATTTGAATTTTTGTAGCGCACTTCTTCACACTTCTTCATCTTTAGGTCTATTTACATCTCATGTTCCTCATGCGATTTTTAGTTTATATACACAGTACTCACTCTTAAAATATAAGGTTCTATATTGAAACTTAAAGGGTTCTGTCAGGATCTTCAGGTTCCCATCATGTGATCATTTTATGGATTTAGTCTTAATTAGATAATTTTGTTTTAATTAATTTGGTTAAATTTTATGAATTAAACAGCTCGTAAGCCTACTTTATCACTAGAAAAAAATGAAATAATCTGTTAAACGTAAAAGTATTATGTAATAATTTATGACATTTTATAACCTTTTTGAGTCAAGAACCCTAGGGTTCTATATATAGCCTATTTTCTAAGAGTGTGGTATTAAATTTTCTTGTATAGCAAAGGTACATGTAAAAGACATTTAAATGATCTAAATCACATCATACTTGGATTCTCTATGTTAAAGCCGACAGTGAAGCGAATGGATCCTGCTCTGGTTTTGGGTCCCGTGGGGCCCCTGGAGGCCCTGACTTCATCTCTGCGAGCTCACACTCTGCTGTGGTTTGAAAGGACGCAGCTGCCTCGCCTGCACTCACCCGGACAGCCTCTCCCCTGCTGGCTCCATGGTTTCGCTACACGCAGGTTACACCCACATTGGAATATTCTGTAAAAAATATTACAGAAAAAACATGTGCACAAGCAAAGTTGCACACGTACAGGTGTGAAACAGTGTCAAACACATACTACTCGGTTTACATTTTCACACAACCTGTCTTTCTCACCATCTCAGGGAAGCGGAGCAGCTGCTGGAGGATAAGCCGCAAGGCTGTTTCCTGTTGAGACTCAGCGAGTCAAAGATAGGCTTTGTGCTGTCTTACAGGTAGGCCTACTTTCACTCATACGATTGGTTGTCTGATACGTATTTTGGACACTGAAAACCATTCTTAAAATGTCATTCTTAAGGCCTGTTCACACTATGTTACTATAAAGATAACTATATCAATAACATCTCGGTTCCGTATGTAACCCTTGTTCCCTGAGTAGGGAACGGAGACGTTACGTCAGTGACTGACGAAATTGGGGTTTCGCTTAGAAGCCTATCACATTCGAGTTCTACACAATGACCCAATGGCATGGGAAATGCCATGGGTCTGCGGAATTTGCATGAGGGACGTAACGTCTCCGTTCCATACTCAGGGAACGAGGGTTACATACGTAACTGAGACGTTCCCTTTCGTACGGTCACTACAAGTTACGTCAGTGACTGATGAAATTGGGAGTCCCAGTATAATCACGCCACATCGGCTGTCTTCCAGTGCCCTGCGCAAGACTGAGCTTCCTGTCGTGAGACTAGCACGGACGAAGGGCTAGGCTAAATGCAGGAATACCAAGGCCGGGGTCTCAGGATCACGTGAGAGTTAGCCGGCCCGAATTCCAAGCACGCTTCATCAACCGCAAATGCCTGCAGGTCCCCTACCCTCTTGATGGAGGCCAAAGTGTCAGGAGCGCTGTTGACAGGAACTTAAGCTCCACTGACCATCCATTTATAATCACGCGTAACAACACAGAATAATTGTAATTTGACCATCGGGTGCAGATACTTAAATCAGAGAAAATTATTGGGGCGGGTGGATGATTTATTTTTGGCTGCGGATTCCGGTGACGTTGGACAGACTAAGGAAACCGCACGGACGGATGACAGTCGTTGCAGAAGGGCCTCAGTCTGCTTCTGGGCGGTCGAAAACTGTTGGACGCAGTCCTCAACCACACCGCCGAAGATGGCGTTCCTGGACCACACACATGTGGACATCACCTGGCCGAGGGATCACGCAGTGACCTACGTCGCCCGTAGAGTAGGCCAGGGAAGGACGAGCGTTCCTCGGCGGCCCGGGCTGACAGAAGTCCCGGGTCAACACTTCCTCACCCAGGGAGAAGCACACACACTATCAGCAGATCACTGCACAGATCAGCAGCAGGCAATGTGATCTCGCTAGAATGCGCCGTTGCACTAACACACTGCGAGCCACTCGTCTCGTAGAGTGAATATAATTCAGAATGGTTTGTGGGAGTGAAGAAAACTCTTGGCTCCAAAGCGAAAACATAATGCGAGATTGCCGGCGCTCCTCCTTTATACCCACGCGGTGGAGCGGAGTTGCGCCATGCAAATTCCGCAGACTGATTTCCCATGCTATTGGCTCGTTTTATAGAACTCGAAGGTGATAGGCTTCTAAGCGAAACCCCAATTTCGTCAGTCACTGACGTAACTCATAGTGACTGTAGTACGAAAGGAAAATATATTACATAACATACAACATAACGGTTATTAAAGCGCATACTGCAGTCATGTTGTCTGCCACTTTTTAAATGCTCAAGCTCTTGGGGTGGGGTGGGGTGAGGTGGATTTTGATTGGCTGTCAATGTATTTCATCATTTTTATCAGCTGAGAAAAGTTCTGAAAGTGATTCCAAAGATTTCGTTCCTCTTTGTCGTCAATGGTGTAGTTTTAATTCCCTATTAGAACAATTACCAAAACTTTATAGTTGTAGTTATAATTGTTCTTGGTGTGAATGGGCCTTAATAATGTGGATTTAAAACTAGTTCAATAAACATACAGTAAATATTGAGTAACTTACATTTTGGACACAGTATTGTCATTTACATTGTCTATTTTTGCTCTGCTTAAAATGGTTCTAAACAAAGCCAAAAGCTGAATCGTCCATTTGCCCATTAGTCAAGTCAAGTCAAGTCAAGTCAAGTCACCTGCATTTATATAGCGCTTTTAACAATGTAGATTGTTTCAAAGCAGCTTTACAGTGATCATAGGAAATTAAAGTAACAGAGATTGTTTTGGCTTTATATCAGCTCTAGAATAAAGTTATTGTCCAGCTAAAGTTAGTTTTGATTGATTCACTTCCGTAGCAAAGATCATTAGTTATTAAGGGGCCGCTAACATGGCACCGTTCTAACAGAAAACCCTCAATGCACTCCGGCCAGCTCATTTGCACAACAACAGTGCCTGGTTCCAAGGTGCAAGCCTTGAAAAAATTTAGAGATTTATATAAGTTTATAATGTGTTATGTGTATGCTAGGCCAAAGATATGTGTTTTTAGTCTAGATTTAAACTGAGATAGTGTGTCTGCTTTTCAGATAATGTTTGGAAGACAAAGTTTTGGTAAATAGGAAAAGGATCTTCCGCCAGCAGTCGATTTTGATATTAGGTATTATCAACTAGACGGAATTTTGAGATCGCAATAGAATTGAAGGACTATAATGCGTTAAAAGCTCACTCAAGTACTGCAGATCTAAACCATTTAGTGCTTTGTAAGTGATCAGCAATATTTTAAAATTTAAACAATGTTTAATAGGGAGCCAATGCAGTGTTGACAGAACCGGGCTAATTTGGTCATACTTCCTGGTTCTAGTAAGAACTCGAGCTGCTGCGTTTTGGACCAGCTGTTTATTAAGCGTGCAGGGCAACCACCCATAAGAGCATTACAATAATCTAGCCTTGATGTCATGAACGCATGAACTAATTGTTCCGCATTAGTCATTGAGAGCATATGACGTAATTTAGATATATTTTTAAGATGGAAGAATGCGGTTATACAGATACTAGAAATGTGACTTTCAAATGAAAGATTGGTATCAAAGAGCACACCCAGGTTTCTAACCGACGACGAAGACTTGACAGAGCAGCCATCAAAAGTGTTAGACAGTATTCTAGGTTATTACGTGAAGACGTTTTTTGTCCAATAATTAGAATCTCTGATTTTTCAGAATTAAGTTGTAGGAAATTACTAGTCATCCAGTTTTTTATATCAGCTATGCATTCCGTTAATTTTGTGAATTGGTAAGTTTCGACAGGGCGTGAAGAAATATAGAGCTGAGTATAATCAGCATAACAGTGAAAATTAATGCCATGCTTCCTAATGATATCTCCCAAGGGTAGCATGTACAGAGTGAACAGCAATCTGTTCTGTTCCTTAATAATTAATAATAGTGGTGTTTAATAATAGTGGTGTTTTTGTTCCTTAAAAAAAATCGGCATTTTTGAACGAATTGAGTAGCCTACATAATCCAGTGACTCACTAATATAATACTAACTTATTTTGTTCCTGTCTGAATCAGTGTTGGAATAAATTGGTTGAGTGAATGATTCAATGACTCTCTAATAAAATAGTCCCTTGGGGTGCTTCTCAAATGTAAGGCTGCATCCTAGTAAGGCTGTGTCCTTCCTAGTCTAGAATGTCTAGTAAGTGTGCATTGCTACGTCACACATGTTCCAGCCCCCACGGCATGAAAATATTAATAAGATATATAAATGTATAAAAAAATACTGTCTGTGGTCTCCCAATGGCTTATATTATATTTCAATTATATTTTAATTAAATATATTTTATTTATATTATATTTTAATTAAAATTCGATCAGAATTTTTTTATGACGGATGAAAGTTCCGGAGGCAGTGTGTAAACAAGACTGACACAAAGTGAGGTTGTATTTATTTTTTTTACGTGTGAAAAATTTCGGAAGAGAATTTCGGACTGCACTCAGTGTGACCATTGTTTTGTTCCTGCAAGAAATCAATGTATGAATTAATCAGTTGAGTCAATGATAACGACTCATAAAGACAGTTTTTTGTCGCTTCTTATACTGGGTACCAATGTTTCTTTAATCTTTAAAAAGCTGCAGAAGTGTCATCAAGTGTCATCTGCTCACACTTCCCTTTTCTGAGCAATTTTTTGGAATTGCAATACTTTTTTTCTTTACTTTATCTATTATCTTATCATTTAAAATCTAAAAAATAATTAAATCTCCAGAGGAGAGGACCGATGTCGTCATTTTATCATTGAAGAGGAGGAGAGTGGAGCTTCTGGTAGTGTATATCTAATTGCTGGAGAAAACAGCCGTCATAAAAGCCTGGACAACCTAATCAGCTACTACACCCTTAATCCAGTGGGGCCCTTTAATGAGTTGTTGACTGTGCCTTGTATGCAGGTACACACACTTTTGTATGATTTTTAATAAAGAGAGGGGGAAATTTAATGATTTTATTTGTGAATTTTCTTGTAATCCCACTTCATATACTGTATTTTTTGCTATCTAGCCTAGTGGTGGCTTTGAGGAAATTAATAGGTGGAAGGTGAATGACAGGGAAGCAGAGAGTAATGGAAAAGAAACTGATCAAGAGGAGCTGACAAAACTGCCCATGGCCATCGGTCCAGCTGTTCTAATCCCATTACCCACAAACCTCTCCAATCAGATCACTTCTGCTACAGGAGAGTCTGTGCAGTATGCAGCAGTGAGAAAGCAACTAAAAAAGAGCTACTCGTTGCCAGAGTGCACAGCGCCTCCTGGCTTAGAAGTGAGTAATTACTGACAATGAAAGCTAAAACTTTTTCCTCTTACATTTCTTGTACTAAACTCTGCAGAATGATACAAAAGTAAAAATAAAAAAAGCAAACAAACTTAATTTAAATTCATATCTGGGGACATTAATATCATCATAAAATTGGGCTTATTTGTCAATTAGGCAACCTTTTTTTATAACCAATAACCTTTATAACAAACCACCTAGTTATACCATAGCAACCAAACCAAATCACCATTGAGACAATAACAACAAACTAACTGATTGACTCTGATTCTTTTAACCCCATAGCTGTCACCACCAGTGAACACTTTAAAATGCTATGTAAGTTACCTACTCACATTTTCTAGTTAACATAGCTGTTGGACAAAGTTTCTATTGTCCTGTGCCATCTTCTCATTATTACAGTTGTCTCTGTGATGTGTTACACAAAGCTTGACTAACAAAGGAGGTGGCTTGTGCTCATGACTTTTTTCATTTGTAACTTTTAAAGTGTTTAATGGGAAAGTTATTATATTATACACTAACAAGTCACACTATTTATTTGCCGTCTGCTAGAATGACAGTTCTGAGCTTGCTGAAAGACCCTCAGATGATCAAGTTCCTCCTGTGGATGCCCCATATGCCCGAGTTAACAAACCCCCCAGAGCAGTAGGCCCATCAGAAAATACCCCCAACTTCAGTGCCCACCCTCACCCAGACCAACAGGGAGCGACAGCTGCTTTTACCTCTTCATCCATCCCAAGCTTTGACACAACAGCAGCAGACCATAAGTACTGGAAAATGGAGCCCATGCACACCTATGAGGAAACCCCACACATACGCAGCCGTCCTGAGGAGATTGACTGCTACGCCATGGGGTGGAGGAGGCAGGTGGAAGGAGATGTAGGTAAGAATGAGAAAAACAGGCATCAAAACTCACTCAAGACTTGCTGATTTGAATCAGTTTCTGTTATGTAGTTCATACTTAAAGGGATACTCCACTTTTTTTGGAAATAGGCTCATTTTACAACTTCCCCAGAGTTAAACAGTTGAGTTTTACCGTTTTCGAATCCATTCAGCCGAGTTTCTGATATTTAGAAGAATATCAGTAGCCAGACAGTTTCTGGTCTCATTGACTTCCATAGTAGGAAAAAAAATATACTATGGAAGTCAATGAGACCAGAAACTGTCTGGCTACTGATATTCTTCTAAATATCTGAAACTCGGCTGAATGGATTCGAAAACGGTAAAACTCAACTGTTTAACTCTGGGGGAGTTGTAAAATGAGCCTATTTCCAAAAAAAGTGGAGTATCCCTTTAAAAAATGATTGGAATTGGTTTCAAAAGAACCACATACTCAATAGTCAGTGAAATAATATACAGTATTAAGCATATAAAAAAGATATATTAAACATACTTATTTGGTTTCGATAAACCTTTATCTGTTTTGATCCTTTCCTCAGTGAACGTTCCAAATAATCATCTGTATTCAGAGGTGAACATTAAGGGCGCCCAAGAAGGCGGTGCTGTACCAAGACCCGGGCCTAATCTTCCTCTTAGACCACCCCCAAGATCTCCTCATGGCCCTTTGCGACCAGAGATCACTGGGCAGGTAAAGTTATGTGCAATATTCATTCAGTATAGTATACAGTGTTGTCTATTATAAAACAGATCAAATTTATGATTTTTCCCTCAGAGTTTTGGTGTGCCCCCACTAATGGCTCAGACCCAGTGCTCTGGTTTCCATCATTCAGAGCAGCCACATCTGGATGAGTCCTCCAGCTCTATTTATGAGCAGATTCCACAGAGACCTACCAGCTCTAGACCATCTCTGCCCCCACCTCCCCTCAAACGCTGACCTCAGGGTTGTATAGACCTCTAAAAATAAACCAAAGCAGCATTTAGTTAACATATCCTTGAAAAAGCTTAGTGATAAACAATAGGATGACATGCATATCTGTACCAATTACTTATAACCTGTATATACATTTATAACTTAACTTATATATAAAACTGCAGGCTTGTGAATACAGTTGTTGGCATGATCTGCAAACATCAAGGGATTATTTAAATTTATTTTATGAAAAATATATATCCAGATTCAGTCACTCATTCAAATATGCAATTACACAGCAAATATTTTATATTTTGATTAAACATAATTCAGATTGCTCACTACTGTTTTCATTTGTTTCTTATTAATGTATATGGACTGCAGTCCTCTCTAGTCCTTTGTAATCAACCCAATGTTTGATGATAGCCTCAAGTGTGTTTAATAGAACTTTTTGACCAATGATAAGACCAAGAATGCACTAACCACGGCATGAGAAAAACATCACAGAACACAGATGAAAGCATTTTTCAGCAAATGACCAGACACACAACACCATCTCTGTAAAACCTTTTTATTTCCACAAACTAGCCCTACATTGATCATGAAGGGCTGTAATACAGTTCCGTTGAGCATTTGAGCATCATTACAAATAAAACAAAACAAGATGGTGCACCTGAGGCCGCCATGGAATGGCCACTTTAATGTCAAAAGCAAATGTCATTGATCCTACTTTATGCTTCCATCCCCAGATCTCTTAAACAAATTATCTGATGAAGACCAACATCACTTAAAATCTGGTTAAATCATTGACCATTTACCCCAATATGGGTAATTAAATGTATTCAAAAACAACATTTTATGCCCACCATAATTCTCTCAACACCCCCCTCCCTCCACACTCACACAATGATCCCTGATCTGTTTTTGTACTGTGATATCTCAGTTCTTTTTGCTCTTCGGTGAGTCGTACTTCCTCTTGCTGGAGTACCACAGGAGCAGAGGAATGCCAATGGAGGGAAGGGTCATGACACCAAAAGCTGCCCAGTCCAACTAATAAATAGGAAAAAAAAAGAAAAGAAAAAAAAAGAATTACACTTAAATTTCATAACAGGACAGGATACATTGATGGCCACTTTCCATATTAAAGTATTGATGAGTTACTTACGTAATGTGGAGAAAAACGTCTGTCAAACTCTCTCTGGGCGAGAATGCCTCCCTGACCCGGAGCACTTGTGTAACCAACCTGAGAGATGTGAAGAATGAGAAAGACTTAGCTAACAACCAGTAACTATAATGCAATATTTTGCACAATTTTAAGTTAATTATTTTTTTAATACTGTAATTTTAAAGGAACACTCCACTTTTTTGGAAATAGGCTAATTTTCCAACTCCCCTAGAGTTAAACAGTTGAGTTTTACCGTTTTCGAATCCATTCAGCTGATCTCCGGGTCTGCCGGTATCACTTTTAGCATAGCTTAGCATAGATCATTGAATCTGTTTAGACCGTTGGCATCTGTCTCAAAAATATGACCAAAGAGTTTTGATATTTTACCTATTTAAGACTTGACTCTTCTGTAGTTACATCGTGTACAAAGACCGACGGAAAATGAAAAGTTGCGATTTTCTAGGCCGATATAATGAAGGAACTTTGCTGCCGTACCATGGGTGCAGCAGGCACAATGATATTACGCAGGCCCTGAAAATAGGCTAACTTCCGTCAACACAACAACCTGACAACCTGCTTTGTCGGCTGCAACTACACAAACTTAGTGCCGGTCACGTTGGAAGTTACCTAGCTGGGGACTATTTTCAGGCGCTGCGTCATATCATTACGCCTGCTGCACACATGGTACGGCAGCAAAGTTCCTTGATTATTACACAGGAATGAGAGTATAGTTCCTAGCCATATCGGCCTAGAAAATCGCAACTTTTCATTTTCCGTCGGTCTTAGTATACAATGTAACTACAGAAGAGTCAAGTTTTAAATAGTAAAAATATCGAAACTCTTTGGTCATTTTTTTGAGAGAGAAGCTAACGGTCTAATCAGTTTTTTTCCCCCTCTCTCTCTCTCTTTTATTCTATATATATAAAAAATGAATTATGGTATAAGTAATTAATATATTTTGCACTATTTTTCAATAGAAAATGCTATCATACCATTATTACCATTCAATATTATGGTCTGGTGTATCTAACTTATTAATTAGAATAAAATCAATGGTCAGATTAATGCAGAAAAATATTCAATGGTGTAAAAAAAGCCTTACTGACTTGCATTTGAATCTGACTGAATAAGATGATTGTGTATTAAGCCACAATCAAGGCCATTTTCATATTATGGCTAATTGAGGCAGTGAAAAAAAGATGTCTTCCTTATGCTGGCTGTGTATATGAAAGGTATCGGATGACTCAACTTACCACAACCTGTCCACCTTCCTGTGCCAGGTAACTAACTGAAGCAGAGGTGAAGTTGAAGTATCCAGCTTTCAGTGGCCGCAGAACCACTGTGTGAGAAACATTACTGGCACTATAGAGAGGAAGAGTTAGGGAACATAATCTACTAAAGAGCAAAAGTAAAAGCACTGTGACAGTTCTGATGATGTTAGAAGGTTTAATGGGATTACTAATAGAGTGTTTAGTACTCAGAATGCACCTAAACAGTGTAAAAAAAGAAAGAAAAAAGTGTAATCTTTATACTAAGCTTATATACACATACATTTATAATATTAAACTTGTATACATATATAGGCTACACAGAATGTGTGTTTATTATAAATATATATGAAAAGTTTAAAACGGGATAAACAGAACAGCTATTGATTTTAGGAGGATACGGAGCAATACGATCCCATTTCACATTCAGCATTCCTGAGACAATGCCAAAATCTTCAGGAGGGAAAGAGTCATCCGACAACTCAACCTCCAGAGCAGCACTAGGCAAAACAACAAAAACAAAATATTCAATACAGTTAACTAGATTATAAATCATTCCATTAGCCATTACCATCTGTTGAAAACGATGTGCTTAACTTCTGAGAGAAACAGGACAATACCTGGTGCCCACATTGTAGATGCTGTACTGCAGGGTAAGGTCTCGTCCTTCTACAGCGTATCGGTTCAACAGGGACTTGGAGGCCAACAGACGAGCCCCTTCTTCTCCTGCCACCAGACTCACCGCAGCAACCAGAGCAAATATACACAGCAGTCTCATCTGTGGGGGAAATGGCATATTTAATATACATAACAGACCAACTGCTAACAAAATACAAAGATAATCAACATTTAAAGTCACTCGATAAAACAGCGATTTATATTCAGTCTTACAGTTGGTTGAGCTATAATATAGAATAGAGTGTATTCTATGTAAGGCAGCATCAGAATGCAAG
This sequence comes from Squalius cephalus, assembly GCF_949319135.1. Lineage (NCBI taxonomy): Eukaryota > Metazoa > Chordata > Actinopteri > Cypriniformes > Leuciscidae > Squalius > Squalius cephalus. The sequence goes on along the minus strand of NC_137129.1, from coordinate 32,646,603 downwards.
GAACGATCAATGACATTTCCAAATAAAAAGCACATGTTGTCAAATATCGGTTACATAATACAGAGACCTGTTCTTAAATATAATACATATTTTTAAACTGAGATTTAATATGTTTTTTAAACAAAGAGTTCATTTTGTATGCTTAACGTTACGTGTACAAACCCCTACAAACTACTGATTTTCAGCATCATTACTGAACGCGGCTAATTGTATTTAATGCACTAGAGTAAAAATATTAACCAAAACATTTAAATTAGTGGAAGGATGAAATCCTTTTATAAGTTAATAATTTAAACAAGGTGACAAACTGTGATTACGTGTACTTCGCATTCGTCTTACGACTATTATACAGACAACGTCTACCGTTTACTTGTATACAAATACAATCACAGAGCAAAGTGTTTTCATTTGTCATTCTAAGCGTATACGGTTTTTTTTTTTTTAAATATAAAGATTTAACAGCCACTTTACCTTCATCTGCTGGTTTGAGCCTCAAAATTACGAAGACAGTTCAACGCACGCGCAGATGATTTTAGTCTTCCGCTAGCATGACGTGTCCACTGTGTGTACGGATACACGCTGAATCCCACAGCGCCGCCTATTGCTTCGGGTGGAACTTTGTTTCAAAAGAATTACTAGACAGCAGCAAGAAATCGTTATAGACAACTATAGACTCCAGATGGTGGCGGTAATGCACCGAAAGCTGGTTGCCAACCGCCATATAAAAAGAAGAAGAAGAAGAAACAAAGTTCCACAAGTTAATTTTTGCTTTAATTGTAGCCTACTTTTAATTTCAGCTTTACTGTATTTAATATTCACCTCTATTTCAGGCTTCTCTGCTGCTTTTTTCGCACATTTGTCAGCCAATTCATTACCTCCTACACCTATATGAGCTGGTACCCATATAAATGTAGTAGCCTACTAATACCAAACTTAATCAGATTGTTTGCTAGTTGCATTATTTCAAACACTATGTCCTGTCTAGACTCAGAGTGAAGATGCTTAAGGCTTATCAATGCTGAGCTGGAGTCTGAAGCTATCACAGCTTGTTTAGGTCTATTGCTCTCTACCCACATCAATGCCATCCATATTCCTATCATTTCTGCTGTATATACAGCTAAATCATCATTAATTCTTTTAGCAAATTCAATGTTTAATTGAGGGATAACATACGCAATTCCCATTTTCTTATCAATCCGTTTAGACGCATCAGTATACAATATAATTCCTTCTTTATATTTGCTTGTTATATACTTCTGAGCCCTGTAATGATCTATTCCATTAACCTCCTTTTCCTCCAATAAGCCTAAGTCGACTGAAACTTCTGACAATATCCAAGGAGGTACCACTGGATATATTACCGTAGGGCTTATTTTCAGATCACTGATTCCCATTGATATTACCTTCTGCCTTATTGTCCAATCAAAACTTATTAGGTCATTTTCTCTCTCTTGACATTGCCCTAGAACTGACTGACTCATATGTTTTTCAGTATGACCCCTCAGATTTGCCCAGTACACAATAGATAGCTGATCTCTTCTCAGATGGAGAGGCATGAAGCGGCAGTGGATTCCAGAATCCACTCTTTCAATTTACCAGTGTTTTTCCTGACCAAAATTTCCTGACCGTGACATCCCTAAGCACATGGTTAGCATGAACGTGTTGAGATTAGCGCACTAGTCCGCTATACGTGATAAATGATCAATATAGCTATAATTTCAATCAATATGTCTTTATTAAATGCAATTCATCAGACATGATGGATTGAAGAGTATTCATTTGATAGCATGCGTTATCTGATTATATTAATCTGTTTATTCAAATGTATTGTTAAAAATGTGGTTTAAACCAAGTAAAAGAGAATTCATATTGTTTTTATACATTGCCTTAGAACATGATCAATCTGTTGTATAGTATATTGACATTTGTTATGATGCTATGTTTTAAGTTGATGTAAATGTTTCTTTTATTCAAGGTAAACCACCATTGAGGAAGCACTGCATTCATGTCGTTCCTTTAAATATTTTCTCCTGTTTCAGGAGTATTACACCCACGTGAGTAAAAATTTCCTTTCGCGAAAATTATGCTGACAAATGGGCCATAGATGAAAAATAACTATATATATTAAAATATTTTATATTATCAATAAATTATTAATTGAATGACTCACTTCAATAGATCACCGCAACCCCTTTTCTTTTAAGGGTAGGGATTTTTAGGGATTATTCATGAAGATCCTGTCACTACCAAAGACGTTTTATCTGCAAAGATTGCTCAGGTTGTAAGAAGAGAATTTCCTGACCCATTTGAAAATGACAAAAAAAGTCACGGGCACAGACGAAGATCTTTCTCAGGACTGTTGGACATAGCGAGAATAATACCTTTGTTGAACAATTAATTAGCTCCAGTTTGGAATTACTTGTGTTTTAGATTATAGCAATAGTTGTTGTTTTTTTCTACACAAACTGACAAACTTTCAAGCCATTAAAGCCATTAGCACATTTCTGGCATGTTATTCAGAACTCTCTTCAGCATCACTGAGAAAATCTATATTGAAAATATCTATTAATTATAAATGCTGTTGAATATGCCTGTCACATTTTAAGTCTACACTTTAGTCTCCAGTGAAGCAATTAGTACAGTTCTGGCATCTTCTGCTATGTCATTCAGAGCTTTCTTCAGAATCATTGAGACTGTCAGATAGGACCTTCGTCCTGCCACCACACTGCCGAGAATGGGTATAAACTCAACTACCTCTCCAGCCACAGACTGTGATGTAGCACCCAGTAAAGAAAATATTGGGGTTATCCCACCATGCAGAGGTGACTTCATAAGACTCTTCAGTTCCTCAATGTTCTTCCCAGATTTCTCACAGAGCTTCTGTAGGGATGGATCATCTAGACCAAATGTATTGTAGTACTTTTCAATCTCTTTTTTGACAATGAGTAAATCCACAGCAACTGAAAGACCAGGAACAGGAACTGCTGCCAAAAAAGCAGACACTAAAGCTACTTTTCCAATATTTGCCTCTAGAGATTTCTTCTTTTTCTCATTAATCTCCAGTGTAATATTCTGCAAAGCCAACATCAGCACACGTCTCTTATGCTGTGGAAGCTCTTTCTCCATCCTCTCCTGCATCTGATTTAAATCATACTTGCCGAGCTCAAAACTAGAGATCAGGAACACAACAGGATCCTCTATACCAATTTTTCTCAGACCTACAGAAACAAGAAAGGCATACATGACTGTTGTGTATTATATAGTTGTTAATGTATCTTAATAAATTATTATTTGGATAATAATATTATATTCCTGAATCATTAATGGATAACTGTCGCCAAAATGCAACCTAGGGTCTTTTTGTTAATCTACCCGAGGCAAACTTTGAACAAAAAGAACGATTTTGAACAACTGACTGTAGCTGTTACGTAATGCAACGTAACAGGGAGGAGAGTAACTTTGGAAAGCTCCTATAGATTAGTTCCATATAAATTCACTAACTTGTACTAATTTGTTGTTTTGTCGTTAGTGAAAATCAATACTGACCTTGTATAATATTTGAAAAAGGATCCTCATATAAGAAACAATACTAAAATTCAGAGTCAGTTCATTCACATTCGGAGATTGATTATTTTTGACTGTCAAAATGCCGGCGGATTTTCTTTTTAGTAAACTCTGTGTACACAAACAATCCCTGCGTCCCAATGTGCATACTATCCACCCTATCTGCCCTAAATAGTATTTACAATTACTAATGTCACATACTATTTAGGATGGATAGTATGCACATTGGGACGCAGGCAATGTTCTCAATGCTCGAATTCATGTGTAGGGCCCCTGGTGATACTTCGAGCAAAGTTTCATGTTGTGTCGAGCCTCATAAGTGTTTTAAAAATAGCGATTTTGATGCTATCATAGTAGTGCCCCAAGCACTCCTATTCAAAAGGCAATTTGACCAAAAACGAAAATACTGTCAAACTTAAAAGCAAACCATTCTAATTATACTTTTAAACTAAAGTTTGCCTCGGGTAGATTAACAAAAAAGACCCTAGGTTGCATTTTGGCGACAGTTATCCTTTACAGGAAGACTTTACAATAAGGTTAATTGGTTAACACTAGTTGTGTATTAACTAACATTCAATAACAATGAGCAATATATCTGTTACAGTATTTATTAAACTTTGTTAATGTTAGTTAATAAAAATCCAGCTGTTCATTGTTTGTTCATGGTGCTTAACTAATGTCAACAAATACAACCTTTGATTTTTATAATGTAAAAGTAAATGATGAATTTAATATTAACTAAGATTAATAAATGGTGAACAAGTATTATTCATTCTTAGTTCATGTTAACAAAGGTAGTTAACTAATCTTAACTAATTAACCTTATTGTAAAGTGTTACCATAATGACAATTTTTTTGGATAGACAAAATAAATGTATTCAGTACAGCAGTTTTTATTTAATTACATGTTCATCTCTATTATTACATATCACTCCCACTCAATTTAACACATTCATTATAAAAGAACAACTACTAAAGTAAGTTACTAGGTATCATAAGAGAAGATTCCAGCATTCCTATTTGCAGAACTGCTTTAAGATTTTTCTACAACAGCATCTAAAGAATGGAATTTATTGCCAGTGCATTAAAGAAATTAATACTTATTGTTCTTTTTTCTTTTTTTTTTTTGGTTAGTTGAAGGTCAAAGGTAATCAAAGGTGTGAACACTGTGATATCCTAACTCTTTACTGATGTTTTACTTTTTTGTGCTTTTATATTGTGGTTTGTGCTGTATTGTTTTTATTTTGTGGTACTGTTTGAGAATTGATCTGTATGTATAATTTGATGTGACAACATATTTTATCTTATTTTTAGATTGCCTTTTTAAGAACTGGCCAGGGACAACAGAAGATAATTAGCCAATATTGGCTAACTCTGGCTCATTTACAGTGTCTGTTGATTTATGAGCACTGTCCCTGTAAAATTGTATATATATATATATAAAAGTAAATAAAGAAATTAAAGAAATGCAAAATAAAGGCAATATTAGAATGTGCTCTTTCTGCCAAAATATTGTCATGTCATTAAAACTATAAATGAACTTACAATTTTCACAATCCTCTCGGATGGTATCCAGTGCCTTTTTCTGGTCAAAGTTCTTCTTTCTCTTCTCAGCAATAATGCATGAGTCAATCTTAGAACGAACAAAATAAAACTTTTTCCCCATGTTCTTGATCTCTTTGGCCAGCTGAGTGTGGCATTCTCTGAACCGATCTGAAGCAATGATGATGAAAAAATCATAGCGTTCAAACTGAACCAGTTTAAGATACTCGTCGGCTTTGAAGTTTGGTGTTCCAATGCCAGGAAGATCCCACACTTTCACATTTTTGTATTTAGGGTGAAGGTAAACTTCAGGCTCCATAGTGGTTTCTACTAGGCCAGTTTCAGCAGAGCCTTCATCTTCATCCCCTAAACCCCTGAATGCATTGACAAACGTGGACTTTCCAGAACCTGACTCTCCCGTCACACCAATGTTAAGTTCTACAAGATCTTGCTTTTTGAGGTATTCTTTGATTGTGTTTATCGCTGATGGGAGATCCTGAGTAGATATGGATTCTTTGAGATCTTCCAATTCCTCCTGTGATATTGTACAATAATCTTCAAATGCAGTCAGCTAAAAATGAATCACATCAATTGTGTTATTAAAAAAACATTGAAAACTTTTACAAATATAGGTATATACTGTATGTGCTCAACATGATGAGGGATGCAAAAAGTGAACACTTGTATAAATACAATATGAAGTTGACAAACAATATTCGAAGTTGACATTTAATATGCTTAAAATCGCATCACTCCACCAGATTCCTGTAATTCTGTAAAAAAAGGCAGCTCATGTTGCCAACATTATGCAATTTTAACATTTAAAACATGTTGTAATTTGCAATATATTTTGTGTAATATCTATTACAAAATTATATGTAATATCTTTGTTTCACAAATATATATTTTTCTATATACTGTATTGTAGAATTCCTATTGTGAATTCAGGTAAAAAGGACTACTTTTGGATAAATCCTCAAAAGCAGCATTAAATGTAAAATGCATTTCCAGACAGATCCTTTAGTGTTAAATCAGATATCTTACCTGCTCTCCTCTGATCCTTGTAGTTCTCTGAAATAAACATAATAATTAACAACATGCTCCAAATGAACAACAACTTAGATAAGTTACATATTACCCGGTTACATATTGTATTACAAATTAATCTACTGTTACAAAGTGGGATACATTTATTTCCCTTTATCTGAAATTTTATTGTTAATCATACCTCTCTGATAACTTTGACATCACTGTATGCATTGTAGTCCAGTTTTCCCACTGCCGCACATTTAATCTCATACTCAGTGTCTGGACTGAGATCAGTCAGAGTAACTGTCTCTTGATTCGGCAGAGCAGGCTGAGATTTCCCTTCTGTCTCTTCTTTCATTTTGTACAGCAACATGAACTCCTCTGTAGCAGGACATGGTGGAAGTTTTAAAGGTGGAGCAAAGCAAACTGCTTCATCAGATCCTTTTTCATACAGGAGAATGCAGGAACCAGGATGGTCTTGGTGATCTTTTGAAAAAACTATACATTTAGTAGACTGATTGCCATTTGAAGTCATGAGCTCTTTAAATATTATCAAATGTGTTTTCATTTTCAACCGGATGCCTTCAGTGAGCCATGTCTGAGATGCTGAATAAGGGGTCTTCTTTAGATTTCTCCTTATCATTAGAGGTCTTAGGTAATGTTCTTGTTCAGTAAGCAAACAATCTGGCTGCTCAAGAGAACTGAATGTGTAGCACAACAGATTATCCACCTTAACATCTGACAAAAATGTATCAAAGCTCTTGACCATTTCTGCTCCTGAGTCTATTAACTGCTGAAGAAACTCATCAATTTCTTTCATTTCTTGTTCTTTGATTGTAATCCACTCTACAAGACCACTTTCTTTAAATGGAGACTCCTCGTGAGCTTGTAGAAGATCTGTTAGAGCACACATCTCCTTTTCACAGGCTTGAACAGATACAATCAAAGATTTAATTTTGTCATTTAAAGATTGTTTGTATGTTTGGCAGTATCGCCTCATATCATCAATTTTCTTTTGAAATGCAATAAATGTCTTTGCCCTGGGGTCTCTCAAAAGTTCACTGCACTTGTTTTCAGTCAAACTCAGATGTTCAATGATAGACTCTAAAAACCTGATGAGATTCTTGTCTATGACTCTGAGGTGGATGACATCACTGTGTGCATTGTAGTTCAGTTTCCCCACTGCTGCACATTTAATCTCATACTCAGTGTCTGGACTGAGATCAGTCAGAGTAACTGCATCTTGACTCGGCAGCACAGGCTGAGATTTCCATTCTGTCTCTTCTTTCATTTTGTACAGCAACCTGAGCTCCACTGTAGCAGGACATGTTGGAGGTACCTTTAAAACCACATTTCCATCTCTGAGCTGTTCAATAATGGGAGTGTCTGGTTTTGATGGAGGGGTAAAGCAAACAGCTTCATTACATCCATTTTCATACAGGAGAATGCAGGAACCTGAATTATTACCCATTTCTTTTGATGCAATGATAAACTTGGCTGGTTTTCTGTCTTTTGAATTGATCAAGCATTTAAACAACTTCAAGTTGCTCCTCATTGTTTTTTTTATTTCAGGAGTGAGACATTTATTTTGCTTGGATTCAGCAATGCTCTCATTGTAGTTTCCCCTTGATGAAGGACTCAGGTAGTCATTTTGTTTAGAAAGGAGCACATCTGACCTCTCAAAGGATGTAAAAGTATAGCAGACCAAATTTTCAACTTCCAGATCCATCAAACTTTTATCTAGGTTGATTTCTACCCTTGCTCCAAAATCATTCAGTTGTCTGAGCAAAGTTTTAATCACATCTGATTCCTTTTCTTTCTCTTTCAGCCAGTTTACCAGATCACTTCCTCTGAATGGAGACTCCTCATGCTCATGCAGTAGATCAATCAGAGCTGTATCATTTTCCACGTCCCCACGGATTTTCGGCAAAAGAATCCCAAGTTTTTTCATGAGACTCAACTTGTAGTTGCAACAATTTTGCTTCATGTTTTGTACTTTGTCACTAAATGCAGCAAAAGTCAAAGCAAGTGTGTCTTTTAGAAGGTCACTGCATTTCATCTCAATTGCACTTAAACTCTCAATGACTGATTCAAAGGTTTTCATTAGATCTATGCTGATGTTTTTTTTAAGTTTTGCAGCTCTCGAGTGTAGTTTATCCAAGGGATAAAGCCACACTCTCAATGGAACGGCCAGTTCTTTCTTTTCTCCCAACAATTTCGGAAGTTCAGCATAAATCTTCAAAGCATCTTCAAAAGAGGCTGGATTAGATGGTAACTGGAAGTCACCATAAAATGTACAACTGAATTTTTCAACTGCAGTTTTCTGATTGTCATCCATGTTCAGATTGATGTTTGCACCTACTGAAATGCCCTTTAGTTTATCCAAGGCAACTTGTACTTCTCCTGCTATTGTCTTTTCATTCTCTTCTGATGAGACTTCTCTATCAAACACAAAGCAGGCATCTGCCCCATACAGCACTGCAGTCACTACATGTGTTGCTGCATCATTCTCAAAGACCTCATGGTGAGTTATATTTCCAGATGCCAAATGGTTCATGCTCAGTTCTTCAACCTTAGAGGTTGAATGATAATGCAAGGTCAGTCTTTGTTGTTTGAAGGACGTCTTGGTGTCATTAAGGTACTTAGCAGCTCCACTAACATGAAGGAGTCCACCTAAAAGACTCAATTTCAGACAGCTGTCAATGTTTAGTATGTTAGATTTGTCTTCAATGGAGTCTGAAGCTGTGACTTTGAAATCTGTATTGATTTGGGGACGAGAGCATATGCTCTGCTGCAGCTGCTCTTTATCCCAAAGTGTGATTCCTGTAATAAGAAAAAGGAAAGCTTTCTTACTTTCAACAATTACAAATAAAATGTATGTCTAAAACTCAAAATATTAAAGAGACATGATCTACTGTATGAAAGCATATTTCTCTACATCTTTCGATTGATTATATGTCTAAAACAATAGTTACGTTAGCAAACTATAAATATGTTAAGACACGTGGTGGTGAACCTTACTGTCTATATTTTGTCTAAGATTTGTTTTTATTGTTGTATACTTTCTTTTCTGTTTGAATAATTGTGTCAGATTTTACCCCAGTTTCCTTAATAAAACTGCTGCTTTTAGGGCTGACCTCATAACCATTTCCAAGCCAGCGTAACCATGGAGTCCATAGAAGTAAAACGTAAGAAGTAAAATGTAAGAATTAAAATGATTTTGGTTGGAAATGAAAGTCGGGTTGACTGTCCGACGTTGGATGTTGACGTCAACTCGACTTTCATTTCCAACCAAAATCCAATGTCTGTCCAACGTTGAATGTTGACGCCAATCTGACGTTGGGTTCTGACGTCAACCAGACTGTCATTTCCAACCAAAATGCAACCCCTGCAACCAAAATCATCCCCTGACTGATGTTACTACTTTATATCAAATGTAGTTAAAGTAAGTAAAGTTTCCAGAAAAAATAATACTCAGATGCTCAAAAAGTGTACTTAAGTACTCAAGTAAATGCACTTTGTTACTGTCCACCTCAGCATAAATGTAATCATAACTTGACTGAACTAAACTCACCTATACAGTGGTTCCATGAACAAGTCTAGACAAGAGACAATGAGAACATGAGGGCTATCTATACAAAGACTAATGACTAACAAGATACACCTGAATCTAACGAACCAATCAAAACGTGACACATAAGACGTGTTCCAAAAACAAGTTCACGGAAATGCAGAAATGGCAGAACTGAAACTACAGAAAGAGGCATCCTGTTTGTTTTCTTTATAATACAAAAGCACAACGTTTTGTTTGTATTGTGAGCGTACATAAACGTTTTTTTTTTAAAGTTGTTTCTGCTGTTATAAGGAGACAAAATCATTTGCCATTATGCCGATTTGTGTCGTGGAAGTCTCACTACAGTCCAGTGATGAAATTTGCATGTCCTGGAAATGGGAAGCCTCAGGAGCCGCTTCACTCACTCCCTCCTTGTGAAAAGGTGAAGTAGGCTCAGATGACAGATTACACTTTTTTCTTCTTCTTGCTCATCTTTCTGTGATTTCTTGAAAAAAACGTAATATTGAACTTTGTCTGTTTTCACTGCATGTTAATGAACTCTCACACGCAAATAATATTACAGCGTAGGCTGCACATAACATGCGATATAATCAAACCAATACATTTGAAAAAAAAAAGCAGTTGCATTTTACTATACAGCATTGGTCAATCTATCAATTAGAGTAATAAATCAACAATTCCTTAATTTGTTATTTTAAGCAATCAGAAATCTGAGGTCTGAACATTTGGATGAGGGCTTCCTCATGGCTATGCTACTGCTGTAGGATCTGTGAACAACTAAAACCGCTGAATTATGCATGCCTGGCCAGTAATAGTGGGTAACGTCACTTTGTAAAGAAAGAAACCCCACGTGCCTGCGCACAAATGCATTCTTTTACAGAGCACTTGTGCCAAATGCACATGCCTATAGACATGTTTTCACAGATTCATGTTTTTGTTGTTTACTCAGAGATGACAACGGTATCATTTTTAAAAACGTGCACTTTGAAACCCGTTTTCAAAAGTTTGCGTTTTCAGGCCCCCTAAACGGAGTTGTCGAATGGCCAAAACATATACAATTTTTCTGTTTTTTAGTTGAAAACGGTGTTGTGCAAATGTTTTAATTAGTCCATAGTTTTGTGTGTGTGTGTGTGTGTGTGGTCTATGTAAACCCTACATTATGGGGAGAAAATGTCTCCACAAAGATGGTAATATATATGAAATCCTTGAAAGGGGTAGATTTACGGTTAGGGGATAGAATACACAGTTCGTACAGTCTTAAAATCATTATTGCTATGAAAAGTCATAAAACACAAAAAAACAAAACATGTGTGTGTTGGTACCTGGTATTAATGCATCTTTTCTGCAGTCATACAGCATGCCCAGTTGGAAGGGTCTCCCCAAAGCAGCAGTTTCAATTACATTCACTCCCACTGAATCCATACTAAAGACCGAGCACAAGAAAGAGAGAAAATGACAAGTGCGATTACAGTTACCAGCTATCAAACCATGTCAAAACATCAGAGGTAAAAGAATAGTATAATGGTCGCACTCAAAAGGAACATCTTATTTCTTTTAATGTATAGAGTTCCATAAATTCTTTATTGCCACTGATTAAAGGTATAGTTCACCCGAAATGAAAATTAGCTCATGATTTACTCACCCTCAAGTCATCCTATAGGTGTATGTATGGAAGCGATGCGTTTGTGTAAGAAATATATCCCTATTTAAAAATGTATAAAGCAAAATAACTAGCTTCCGGCCAAGCGAACATACGGATTTCACTTAAGTCTAAAGCACAACTTAACACTACACTACTTCCGACGTCACAAGTTGCGCTTTAGGCATAGACTCCGTAGAATTTTACTTTGTAACGTTTTAAATATGAATATTTTTCTAATACAAACTTATCGCTTCGCTTGAGAAGGCCTTTATTAACCCCCCGGAGCCGTGTGGAGCACTTTTATGATGGATAGATGCACTTTTATGGACTAAATTCAAAACAGAAACGGCCATTCACTGCCATTATAAAGCTTGGAAGAGCCAGGACATTTTGTAATATAACTCTGATTGTATTCGTCTGAAAGAAAAATGTCATATACACCTAGGATGGCTTGAGGGTGAGTAAATCATGGGCTACTTTTCATTTTTGGGTGAACTACCCCTTTAAGGTTCAGTATCTGCCTTACATTTTTTAAGTACAATCAACTTGGCTGTATAAGTAAATTCAACTTAAATTATATTAAACTGACTTCCTTGTAACTTGAATCCCATATTACTTATAAAAAGTTGAAATTGCTAAAATTATTTCAATGAGTTATTTAATGTAAAAACATGTTGTCGTGACTTATGTGTGTAAGTCATAATGGTAAGTGTACATAATGGTAAAATTCTCTAAAAATCGAATCGTTTGATGAACATGCTTGTAATTTTACAATAAATTAGAATAAAATCATGCATGTTGTCCTTGGTTTAGAGTCCAGTGACTCCAGTCTTAAGTCATTATATTATGGTGACAGTTCCACATTTAAAAGATGAAATCTGTACATTACATTTTAATTTGAAATTAATTTGAAGTAAATAAATACATTTGTCAATTTGAATTATGATTTGTGCAGTGTACATGACATCATTAATAAGCTTCACCCATAATCGTTTATTGCAGCTATACTGTATCAATTTATATTTTTATTCCATATTTAAGAACATCTTTACAGCAAGAAACAGTAACCATATAATCTCATATAATTGAATCTAAATTCAGCAGTAGGTAGTGATGTTATTGTGACTTTGCTGTTCTTTGTTGAAACAGAAGGCTAAACCTTGCTTAGTCTTCAGATTCAATATGTAAAATATAAAAAAATAAAAAAATAAGCTGAATGTAAATGTTGCAACCCAGGCTCACTGAAAATGCCTGTGGCAGCATTTCCGCCAAATTATATCTTGCACATTTTGCGACACTTTTAAAGTGAAAGAATTTTAGGTCTATAGGTCCAAGTCCCTCATCGATTCAGTCTTCTATGTATTCTGTAGCTTATAGTAATACACAAATTTACAGCATATAAGCAGACACTGCAAGGCAAAGGTGCATTTTGTGTATAAGAGGCTGTTCTATGAAGTCCTTCAAAAGTCCCTTTGGAAGCTATTCAAATCCATTTGTCTTAAAAATCTGAGGGGGCATGTTTCCTTGAATCCTTGAGAACCTGGTCTAGGCTGGATGTCATATGTGTGACCCTGCGGGGATCCTATATGTTGCTTTTTTCCATGGTTGCTTCTAAACAGAAGCCTGTGTCTTTCTCTTGGAAGGGCCCATCTCTTAGGAGATTGGTATCACCCAAGTAATTCCATATGCAAACCCCACAAGAATGGTCCATATGTTATCTCAACATGACTCTTTCGGGAAAGGATATGGATTCCGCAGCGATCCATTTCCAATGGAAAAGGCACGCTTTCCCAGTTGTATCCAATAGTCTCACTGAGTCGTGTAGACTTGGAATTAAGCTTTTCCCCATTATTATTTGATTCACGGGACCGGACACCAGTTATCTTGCCAAGGAAAATCTTTATTCTTCATATGTCAGGAGAGAAACTTGTGAAAGATGTTGTATTCGTGCCAGGTCTATGTGTTTCCCGGTGTTTCTCTGAAGTAGTACAATAAGATTGAGCTTATATACACCACTGAGGGACTTACAACTTCCATGTAAGGTAGAAAAACATGTTGCTTATGTTTAAAATGGAATGTATACCTCATGTTTACACATGGTACAATCCACTTCCATATTAAGAAATTGTCCCTCAGTGTATACATTTGTGGTACATTCACATCAGTAGAAAACATTCCTTTCCTTGTAAAGAATATGCCAACTGTACATTATCATTGGAAAACCTTTGCATCAATGGAGTGTTGCATTGCACACATACTTCTATGTTTATATGACTCTCCCAACTTCCCTCCCTTTGTCTATCATATGATCCTTAAACATGTGTTCATGCAGTCTATAGTTTAGCTCATGCATTCTAAATTTCATAAGATAATACAACTGATTATGAATACTAAAGGAGGTTGTTCCCCAAAATCTCGCAATACATTTTCCTCACTGTATATATATATATATATATATATATATATATATATATATATATATATATTTTTTTTTTTTATTTTTTTTTTTTTTTTTTATAATATTTAATGAAACAGTAAAAATACATTGCAATTTCAACTACAACAACAACAACAACAACCTTTATTTATAAAGCACTTTTAACACAATACAAATTGATCCAAAGTGCTGTACATAGTGCATAACAGGACTACACTATAAATAACAACAATTACAAGTTTCCAAAAGCTAAAGAATAAAAATGTGCTTTCAGAGTAGATTTAAAAATGTCCAATGAAGGAGCAGACCTCACATGATAAGGGAGAGCATTCCAAAGCTTGGGCCCAGCCACAGAAAAGGCCCGATCACCCTTTAATTTGTAGCGACTTCGTGACACATTTAAAAGCAAGTGATTTGAAGATCTAAGTGCCCTAGCAGGACAGTATGGCACAATAAGATCACAAATATATATTGGTGCACAGCCAGACAATGCCTTATAAACAAACATAAGTATCTTAAAATCAACTCGAAACTTAATAGGAAGCCAGTGAAGGGATGCCAAAACAGGAGAAATACGATCCCTCTTCCTAGACCCAGTCAAAAGTCTTGCAGCTGCATTTTGAACAATTTGTAAACGAGATAGTGAAGATTGAGGAAGACCACAATAAAGAGAGTTGCAATAGTCTAATCGTGATGTTACAAATGCATGAATTGCAACTTCTAAATCTTTGCTTGAAAGAATGTTCTTCAACTTTGCAATAGATCTTAAATGGAAAAAGCTTCCTCTAATAACAGCACTAATTTGTTTATCAAAAATAGTGAAGAGTCAAAGATCACTCCAAGGTTTTTGATTTGTTTGCATACATTTGTTGAGAGAGGACCTAACTGGGCTTTCAGAGCAGGAGAGGAATCTGCCGGACAACCTAAAATTAAAACCTCTGTTTTATCCTCATTTAGCTGCAGAAAATTATTTGTCATCCACCTCTTGATATCATCTACACATCCCAATAACACATCAAATGGAGCAGTGGTGTCAAGCCTTACTGGAAGGTAAAGCTGAGAATCATCTGCATAACAGTGATATGAAATGTTGTACTTCTGAAAAATGAGGGCCAAGGGGAGCATATAAAGGGAAAACAATAAAGGTCCCAAAATAGATCCCTGAGGCACACCAAACAAAACAGGCGCAGATGACGAGGAACAATTTCCTAAATTTACAGAAAAAGTCCTCTTTCCGAGGTAGGAAGCAAACCACTTTAATACAGTGCCCTTGACACCTACCATACATTCTAGCCGTTCAAGAAGAATGCTGTGGTCAATGGTATCAAATGCAGCGCTCAGGTCTAACAAAACCAGCACAACACAAGAGCCTGAATCTAGAGCTAGCAAGATATCATTTGTAACCCTCAACAGAGCTGACTCAGTGCTATGTAATGATCTAAAACCAGATTGGAACATGTCCAAAATATCAAAAGAATTCAAATAAAACTGGAGCTGTGAGAAAACTACTTTCTCTAAAAGCTTAGAGATAAAAGGCAGTTTAGAGATCGGTCGATAGTTACTGCACATTTCTGGATCAAGCTGAGGTTTTTTCAACATAGGTTGCACAATTGCATGTTTAAAACTAGCTGGAACGACACCTTTGGCTAAAGAGCTGTTTATGATAGTGGTTACCATATGACTAATGGTAGAAAAAACATCCTTGAAAAGACGAGCCGGAATAATATCTAACTTAGAACCAGAACACTTCATAGTAGAGATAATATCAGCTAGCTGAGTTGAAGAGACAGGTTTAAAGTTAAACTAGTAGCATGTATCTTACCAAATTCTTCACACAGCAACAAGACATTTACAGAATTTCTGAAATGCTGAATCCTAACAAGGACCTAAACTTTTCCATTGACCAAAACAATGGCAGAGCAAGATCTGCTTTTTACTTTCATTGCCATAAGTCACCATCAAGAGTTAGAGGCACGAATGGCTTTACTACTGGATAATTTATATTTTTTGCATCAATATGCTAGTATACCACTGATTAAAGGGTTAGTTCACCCAAAAATGAAAATTCTGTCAGTAATTACTCACCCTCATGTTGCTCCAACCCCGTAAGACTTTCGTTCATCTTCGGAACACAAATTAAGATATTTTTGATTAAATCTGATAGCTTGATCACTCCTCCATAGGCTTCTAAGGGAACGAAACTTGCTGGCCCAGAAAAGTTATTAAAGAGATCGTTAATATAGTCCAAGTGACTACAGTGGCTCAATCTTAAGTTTATCAAGCGACGAGAATACTTTTTGTGCGCAAAAATAAACAAAAATAACGACTTTATTCTACTATTAATTTCCTTATCTCTGGGCCTCCAGTGAGTTCGCGTAGTGTTTTAGCACAGCGCGTCTGTGTTGTGCGTCACACGCATCACACACATGATCAGCGTCGGCCAATAGTGAGCCTACGTGGTGACGTGCAACACAGACGCGCTGCGCTAAAACACTACGCGAACTCACTGGAGGCCCAGAGAGAAGGAAATGGATAGTGGAATAAAGTCGTTATTTTTGTTTATTTTTGCGCACAAAAGTATTCTCGTCGCTTGATAAACTTAAGATTGAGCCACTGTAGTCACTTGGACTATATTAACGATCTCTTTAATAACTTTTCTGGGCCAGCAAGTTTCGGTCCCTTAGAAGCCTATGGAGGAGTGATCAAGCTATCAGATTTAATTAAAAATATCTTAATTTGTGTTCCGAAGATGAACAAAGGTCTTACGGGGTTGGAACAACATGAGGGTGAGTAATTACTGACAGAATTTTCATTTTTGGGTGAACTAACCCTTTAAAGCAGC
The DNA here is from genome assembly GCF_949319135.1 of Squalius cephalus. NCBI lineage: Eukaryota > Metazoa > Chordata > Actinopteri > Cypriniformes > Leuciscidae > Squalius > Squalius cephalus. The sequence continues at coordinate 32,629,973 of NC_137129.1, read as the reverse complement.
ATCCCAATTCAGAGGCTGCATCCTTTGAAGGATGCATTCACAACGGCGCAACTAAGGCTGTCCCAATTCGAAGGATCCTTCAAATGTGGCCTCCAACGAAGATACAGCAGATGGATCCTTCGCAACCTTGCCCACCGGTGACGACAGGATTTTTTGAGAGAAATTGCCGAAGGTGTGTCCTTTGAAGTCTGTGTCCTTCGAAGGATGCAGCCTCTGAATTTGGACTCAGCTTTCATCCATTTCTTTACAGGAACACACGCAACACCACAATAACTCAACCTGGAGCGCCCTCCATAGACAAATGGTTAAGGTTGAATTAACCCAAAAACATCACGCTATGTCCCAATTCAAAGGCTACATCCTTCTAAGGACTCGGATTTTAAAGGACATGCCTTCGAAGGCCATGAAGGTCAGACTGAGCATTGTTAAATGGGATGGTCCAGCCTGCTGAGGACTTTCCTTGTCGCCTAGCAACTGTGACAGCTGCCGTTGAGTGACTAACTTTTTTGCTGGACTTTTTTTAAAGTTGTAATAAATTGAAAATTGAAAACAACTGAAAACAGAACAGGGTTCACAAACTGTCTACTTATATTCACTATGTCCATTTCTGTATATAAGAGTATGAACTATACATAAACACATCTTAGATATGTCAACATTTGGCCTTCGAAGGATGCTGCCTCTGATTTGGGACGTAGCTGTGTTCCAAAAAGGCCATATATGAGACCTTCCCTGCACCCCATTCATAATTTGATTCTGAATTGATGCATGACCTTTGCTATCATTCCCAAAACAGAATTCCTGCATATGACATAGCAGAACATTTTTGAGTCTAGGACAAACGGTCTAAGAGTTATGAGCGATTTTGTACTTTTGGTTGCTGTAGCGCCACCTATGGGCCAATCGGGGTCATACTCTGATAGGTTGTCCCCAAATTGAGGCCTACCATCTGGCCAGGGGCACGTTCAAGTTCAAAACGGTGCGCAACGTTTTGCTACGGTTTCCGGGTTGAACGTCATGTTTCCTGGAAACGGCGTGCACCGGTGTGCAACGGGTTTTGAGATACGTTTTCTCTTGTTTGGTGGGTGTGTCAGAACTGCAGTCCAATCAGCAGCAACATGTATATAAAGCACGCGGTATTAAAGTGAACTCGCACAATGGGTTCAAGGAAAGTAATTTACAAATGTGTTCGATGCAGCTCGGTATACGCAACAACACAACTGAGGATATTAGAAGACATGTTTGTCGTAAGTTTTATTGTAAAAATATAGGATATCAACATGATGTAGTTGTTTATATTTTTAGCTTCATTGCAAGTGTATGACATTTGGTATAGAAATAAACAATGGTAATTAAGTGCTTTTCCTAAAAATGAGAAAGAAAATACAGGGTATTAAAACAGTATGAACTACAAATAAAGTCAGTATGTGAGGCTAAATAGATGTGTTTTAGTCTGAATTAGGTAAGATGTGTGCTTCCATTTCAGTTTCAGCAATCCCTTCACTCGATTGGGATGTTCTCTTTTGTTCTGGGCGGCAAGTGCAGTAACTGTAACATCGGGCATATTTTGTAGTATTAAACACATATTTATACCGACTTCATCAGGCTCAGAAAATTCTTCACAAAGAACACAAAGAATGGCCTTCTCAGCTGCCATAGTTGCAACTCTTGCGTCATCAGAACAGTGTGTTCAACGCGTCACCGTTTCTGTTTAAAAAACGTTGTGCAACGTTTTGTCAGGGCTGAACGCAGCCCAGGTTTCAAGTCTCTAGGCCTTACGGTTTGGCCTGCATGATGCGTTTTACAAATCCTTACAATTACAATAGGGTTTCAGCATTTCATGCTTGAACCCCTAATAAAACTAAACAAAAACGATTTACAGGCCAGAACGAGTTTCTATTTATAACATGTTTGCAGCGTTGAGCAATGTAGCCAATCACAGACATATGTGTTGATTTCTTGAACGCAATGGCCAATGAGATGCATTTAGGAAAGAATCCACTCACCACGTTACTCAGAAAACAACATGAATATTAATTAGACAGGCTAAAATCGACCTGTTCTTGGCAGAGCTCCTGAGAAAGGAGCTATAAAAATACATTGAGATGTTTTTTGGTACTTATACCGCAAATATATATTCTTATGGACATCACAACCTAAAATAAAACTTCAGAAAGGTGTACAACATGGGACCTTTAACAAACTGCAATATCATTTTAGTTGTTACTGTGGCAATAGTTTTAATAGCTTATTGTTGAAACAGCTGATATTAAATCTTAACCTTTAACACAGCTTTATCTGGCCCATTGTAGGGGAGACCGGGGACAGTTGCAACACTTTTTGCATTTCTCTCAATTACTCAGAGACTATTTGGACTAGACCAACCAAGTTTGTATATATTAAACTTGCATCTGTCTGCTAATTACCCATACCATTTAAATATGATTATATATGACATATCGTTCACAGTATTTATTTGAATGGAAGAAGTCAGATGTTGCAACTGACCCCGACCCAGGGGACGGTTGCAACACAATCCAGGGACGGTTGCAACATGTTAAAAATACCATAAATTTAATTAATTAACTTAAGCTTTTTGTCTCAATGAGCAAAGAATTCTGAAAATATTAACTGTTTTAGGCCTACTATAATATTATAGTATTATTTATTTCAATAATATTATTGTAGCCTATTATTTATTTATTTAGTCATATTTATCAAATAACAGTTATTGAGTTTTGTTTGTTCATGTGTAGAACATAGGCCTACACAGATTCAGTGTGCAGGTGTTACAGATGCTATTCAATCTCTCCATATTTAAGTGTCATACAGGAAGAATTGAACAATTTGCAATGCAACAAACTTTTATTAAACATGCAATTTATAACTTGTTGCAACCGTCCCCAACCCTATGAGCCATGACAGAACATCATATTCCTGCTAGACACACTGACTTTGACACATGCTAACCATGTCACTTAGAAGTCAACAAAACAATAATTCAAACAAAGTAAGTTTTGATTAATTCATACAAAATTTCAGGACAGTATGACAAAAATACATCTCATGAAAAAATTTACTTTCATACCTCCAAAACAAGTTTTGTTCAATAAATGCAGCAGCAGATGTTGAATATGTCTACTGTTTTCTTGGTAGGTGGAGGGTCTAACTGTGCATGTGCAGTGTGAGTGTCATCACTCTAGCTTGTTTCTGATTGGAGAAAAATGACATGTTGCAACCATCCCCTGTTACAACTTCCCCGGTCTCCCCTACTTTTACCCTATTTCAAAATATTGGAATGTAGGCTAAATAGCGCTTCTGGAGTTATTAGCTACATTTAATCCAAATAAAAAGTAACTGAATACGATAGAAAGGTCTTACCTTTTTCAGTCTCACTTTTGAGCTTCCGAGGACGAGACGCTGGAAGATTTAATATAGGCCTACCCAGAATAGAAGTGCGTAGTTTCCTTCACAGATGAGAAATTTACTGCTGTAGATAGGCCTACGAATAGATGTTTTAAATGCATTCAATAAATCGAATTACTCTAATGTAAAACTTGTTTGATTCGTTGTAGATTTGTCTGCTAAAAAGAGAAAATAAAGCTTCTCACAAAGGCATTTCACAGCTGTTAAATAGGTTTTATTTCATTTACATTCGATAATCATTCTGTCGGCCGGCCAAACTAGCCTAAATGAGATTGCTGTCAAATGTAAAAATAGCTGCATTGCAATAGAGACAAGTAGCTATAGGCTGCATCATTCTTACCAAATTCTTCTGAGCAATCCACACAGCAAGAATGCACTTATTGAAATGAAAAACGAATTACAAACCTAAACTTTTCCACCGGAGAGAAAACTGAACCACAGAAGAACGAGATCCACCCAAAAAAATACTTTCACTTTCACTGCTATAATCACCGCACGTTCATATTTATCCGGAGTAGGTAGTACATTTAATTTATTGAAATCTGCGCATTATAATTTACTAACCAAAACGCAACAAATCAGAAAGGTATCAGAAAGGTAGGTGTGTGCGCGTGCGCTCTCTTTTGCACTCACATTAACCCCTTCAGACCTGATTTTTCCCCCACTGAGCAACTTTATGTAGGCTACTTGATACTTGCTCTTCTTCAATGTAGAAATGAATCTAAAAGTAAAATACATTTTTTTTGCCAAATTTTTTTTATTCGATTTTTTACGTCTTCTAGGCCAGGGGTTTTCAAACTTTTTGTGTGTGGACCACTATTTGTAATCAAGAATTTTCACGGACCACCTCACACATAATAAAATATGTCTACACAGAGTCCTACCTGAATTAATCTGCACCTCTAAATAGGCTTACTAGCTCTAAAACTATCATTGGTCATCACATCAGTACAACAGAATTGTTAAAAGAAAGTTTACTGCACACAACGGCTGCCACATATTTAATTTATTTATTTACTCAAGCGCCCGAGGGCATAATCAGGTTCATTTGAACAACAGGCTTATTTCCATAGCAATGGCGTATGAAATCTATACAGTAATAAGAACACTGGAATATAGTCAACATTTCAAAACCTTTGGCCATTTTAGGGGATTATTAATCTTCAGTTTTACAAGTCCTCAAAAAGTGAGTTTGTCCACTTAACAGCACATCCGCAAAACATTTCAGAAACGCGAGATCAAGAAACTAACTGGAAATTAAAATAATAACAGGCCTTATTCATTCCATTTATAAATATTTCGTTTCATATAAACTGCCTATGCCTGACTGTGCGTTCACACCGGACGCGAGCGCGTCAAATTCAAAAAGGGATCATATGTCAAATTCGCGCCTGCCGCGTCTAGATACGCTTGACCACTTTGTATCAATTCTATGGAATTAATTTTGTTCCAATAATAATGAACGTAACTTTTCAAGAAACTAATTAAAATATAAATTGAAACTGAATAAAATATCTTTGAAACTGAAAAAGAATCGCAGGCAAATTTTTTGACTTCGTTTTTAATACACTGCATGTTTTGCTAACTATTTCTCATATTGCGTTCGCTGATCTGAACTTACAAATGCGCTCCCAGAGTTTTCGTTTGCTGTTCTGACACATTTCTCTCGTGGGGGCGGGGCTAGTAGCAGTGTGCTCTTATTGGCTACTGAGTTTTTGATTGACAGCTTCTTCACCTGGAAGTGAATACGTCAGTGCTGTGTTTATGTGTGGATGTGAGCGTCTGTAAGCGCAGCTTTCTATTTCATTTTAATGATATTAAGTTTATATCTGTATTTTTTTGCTGCTACACTATATTGTTGAGATGATTTCTTATAGAAGGAATAGTAGCCTACAGACGAATCATTATCATTATCATTAGCCATCGTCGCTATCAGGATACTGGATAGCCTACTCGTGGTAAGTCAGATTTATTTATTTTTAATCAATACTATACTAATACTATTTATAATACAGTACTGGCTTTTTTCAGGTGGAGAGGCATTTTAGAGCTCAGTGAGAGCCCATAACATTATACAGCTGTGTTGTCTTGATGTAACTTAGCCCATTACATGACTTGTTTATTTATCTACATTCGGTTACAGTCTTCGATTAGATCATATTTCCCCCCAGCCACCCCAAACAACATTGGGCTAGAGTAATGTACAGTATCTGTACTGTAGCCTACAGTACAAAAAGTACTGTATCAGTCAATGACCGATGCCAAAGGACCAGAGCGCTGTCAATCACTGCCTGATTCAACTTTGGCAATGTAAAGCCTTTTTTTTTTTACCATGCCAATAAAGCTATTTAAACCTGAATTTCTCAATTGCTGATTAATTTGCGATGCAGAGTTTTTGAAAGAGGAGAGACACGACTTGACCACAGAACACGTCTCTGTTCATAATAATAAACACTCAATTATTTTGAATCTTGAAAATTATTTAATTATTTAGAAATTATTTATTCTGATTACTTTTGTGTGATAAAGATGACTGATAGATAAAGCTATTATATGTAGCTAGTATGAGTAAATGCTTTTTCTGTGTCCATATTTGACTAATAATAATGCCAAAAATGCACTTCAAATGAACATTTCTGAGAAAAATGCTTAATCTTTAATAGTCTTTAATAATAAATATATGTCCAAATTAAAACCTTAATACATGCAAGTAATTATGACTGAAAACATCCAGCAACTAGGGAATACACAGCCATGGATGTTTATATAGGGCTATACAGCCATCTACTGGTTACACAACAGTATTACAGATGATAAATGCTTCATGACTCCCGAGGTAAATATTTAAGCTAGTACTGTAAAATCCCTTAAAACATTTATATAATTTGTTTGGAAAAAATATTTTAAATCTGCAACTTGTTACTGTATGTGGGAGTTCAAAGTAGTTTGTATTGTTAGATTATAATACATTTCCTCTCTCATTTTCCAGGGAGTGGAGCAGCTTTTCCATAAACAAAATTCTGATGCTGACACAGAGTGATGCTGATGGAGTGATAGTACCAGAGATCCACTGTCCCTGTCAGACAATAATCTTACTCTGTTCAGACACATCACCTTTGAATGACTGGGATCTTGATCTTCAGACACCTGATTTATTTCATTTTAATATAAACTAGCAAATATTTTAATTTCCTCTAGATTAAAACAAACACAGTTCACAAGAGGTTGCACTTTATTCTTATTAGTCTATGCTGATCTTGGATTAGCATACCAACAGCAAATGAATGTTAAGGGGATAGTTCACCCAAAAATAAAATTCTCTCTTATTTTACTCACCCTCATGCTGTCCCAGATGCATTTTACTTTCTTTCTACAGATAAACACGAATCAAGATTGTAAGGAAAGTAATCCATCTCTGCGAGTCCTAAAGACGCTTTAAAAACCACACACAGTGAGCGTGACGGTAATCCATGCGAAAAATCACTTCCGACCAACTGTCTTACGTACATGGGTTACAATCCACTTGTATTATGGACTCACAGAGATGGATTATTTCCTTAAAAATCTTTGTCTATGTTTATGTGAAGAAGAAAGTCATATACATCTGGGATGGCATGAAGGAGCGTAAATGATGAGAGAATTCTATTTTTTTGGGTGGACTATCCTTGTACTGCTTGTGTCCAGTCACTGCTTTGTTACTTGAACTGCAACGGGAACGGTTCAAAGAATCATTGCAACATTTAAAATGTATATGAATTTTTAAAATGTATTCTGTATTTGTAATTTTTCATTTTGTATAGTAATGTATCATGAGAATACTGTGCATTACATGTATAGTATGCAGTTAATGTTTTGTGAATTCTGGTCTTTCCTGTCACAACATAATTGCATCCAAGACCTTCACTCTGATACTTGTGTATATGCTTTGGTGATAATAAAGAATGTAAATTTAATTGAATTCATATTTTCAATTACATTAATTTAACTGGTTGTATAAGTCACAATTGAAATGGTTGATGATTGTTAAAATATATTTACAATTTTAAATCTTAGAAGATAGTATTAATTAAATGAAATAACTAAATACAATTATCAATTTAAAAAAAAATGGCAACAAGAACATTCTTTGGGTGACATATGTAATGAAATGCCCTTTGAGGTTTGTATCATCTGACAGCAGGCCACGAGTGTAATTTTCATATTGTTTAAATTCCTCTTATTTAAGTGACAATTAATTTTGATGGTGTAAATGTATATCATGCTAACAGTGAGTAGTGTGATGGCCATGGTTGCCAACCTTGATTACCTGGTTGAGGTTTGACTTTCTTGACGGCTGAATATATCAAACATGTTTACTAGTATTCTCTTTAAATTGTAACAGCTGAACCTAATCAGAGCCTAAAGGTGATGATACACAGGGCAACTTTTTGAGCAATGTTGCTGGGCAATCTTGCCGAGTGATTGTTGCTTGGGCACTTTCCCATTGAAAATGGGCAATAAATTGCTATCTGGATAATTTAGATGGGTCGTGGGCCCTGTGTCTCATCTGGTTGCCCGTTGACAGCAACGTTGCCCAGCAATATTGCTCAAAAAGTTGCCCTGTGTATCATCACCTTAACATGCAAAAGAATCATCAGGAATAAACAAATATTCTCCGAAAACATTGGACACTATACAATATTTTAAGTATTATACAGTACTTTAATGTACAATTACACCTGAATAGACTGAATAGATCTCTTGTGCTCCTAAAAGCTTCTGTCGACAAAGTAGTAAGGATGGCTGACACGAAACAGTCGTTCCGAAGCTTTGCGAGATCCCGAAGCGCAGATGTTTCGAAACACTGATCCGAAGCGTGATTCGAAACACCCATGTCACGTGACTATGACCAAACGAAGCCTCGAAGTGTTTCACTAAGTGTTTCATCAGGTGTGGTCCGCCGAATCAGCGTTTGATTGACACGGTCGGGAACAGACCACACAATCGCACATCTGTATAAAAGTGAAATCAACGCATATTGACCTCGTGGGTTTTTGTTTGGGAGTTTGATTTTGAGATAGCGGATTTTATTATATAGTGACATAGTGAGATTTGATTAGTTAGGCTATTTAGGCTTACATTTAAATTTACACAACACATTGACTGATAGGCTAGAGACTGACAGAGTAGGCTATATAGTGACACATTAATACATAAATATAAATATAGACAGCTAGATTAATAGATAGATACAGATAGATTATAGATAGGCTACATATATAAATATCTAGATAGATTTTATAGGTAGATACATATAGATACATAGATTATATCTAGGTACATATCTAGATACATAGATAGATTATAGATACATATCTAGATACATAGATAGATTCATATAGATAGATACAGATAGATAGATTTGGTTAGATAGATAAAATGGAGGCTCCGCAGTATAGAGATGCCGTACATCTGTGGTGTGGGAGCATTTCCGTTTAGAAACCCCAAATAAAGTGAGATGTGTGTATTGTGATCGGCAGCTAGCCTACTGCAACAATACATCATCCATGATGCGCCATTTGAGGAGCACTCATCCTGCCATTGTGCAGGGTGCAGAGGATGGTATCATTACCCAAGGCCTGCAACTGACACTGCTGGGCCATCTAAGCAATGCACTGTTTGAAATATAATTATAATTGAAATATAATTACAAACTTTTGGGACACTGTTTAGAAAGTCCATAGCCCTATGCCCTACAATCTAATGTCCCAATCACAACTGCCAATCATGTTAAAAATAGCTTCAATGTGAATATAATATAATATAATATAATATAATATAATATAATATTGTGTGAATATACATTTTATAGGTCTACATATGAGACACACAATGCTACAGCTGATGCCACAGTGGAAGTGAAAAAATACATCAGCAATGCATATTTGCCCAGAACTCATGATCCACTAACTTACTGGAAAGAGAGAGCAGTAATCTTTCCTCATTTGTATGTCCTAGCTAAAAAATATCTTTGCATGCCAGCAACAAGTGTCCCTTGTGAGAGAATTTTTTCAAAGGGTGGAGAAATTATCTGTAAAAAAAGAAGTAGGCTAAGTCCTTCCACAGCAGAGAAATAATATTTTTGAAAAAAAATCTCTAAAAAAAGTGAGACATTGTGGCTTGATTTCTTTTATTAATATTCATTTTGCAGGACCAAAATAACATTATGCACAGTGAGGAGCCTATAGGTTACAAGCTTCACATATTAGAAAAATACAATAATAAAAAAACAACACATTTTTTTAATGGCTTGTCAAGGTTGTTTTAGATCAACACCTGCAAGTGACCACTAGGTGTCACCGTTGAGACGGGTGTCGGATTGATTCGAAGCCTCGAAACAATATGGCACATTTGGTTCAACTGTTTCATTGCTTCACGAGGCCTCGATCTGGCCATCACTACAAAGAAGTAGCAGCAGCAGGTAAATACAGATAAAATTAAAAAACAAACCTCCGGTCAATTTTAACATTGAGCTCATTTTTTTGTACATTTGGAGTGCTGTCAATACAGAGAAAAACGACAAAAATCGGTGTTGCCTACACCGAGTTATTCTATTTTTAAAATTTGCACCCTGTTGACTTCAATGGGGCAAGTACTAAACCTGCTTTTAGCCTCTTAACATCCTTGATGTGTCATTACAAGTGCACAGAAAATGTGAGTGATTCCTTCTGAGTGAACACGAGTGAGTCTGACTGCAGTAGATGTGAAAGAAATGTATAAAAATGATGTTATTTAAGCCAGCGCAAATACCTTTGTTTACATCCTGTTTTTCGGTTGAAGTCCAAAGTAGTCGATTGCAGAGTTCACACGCATAGGTTTAATACCTATGATCACGCGCGTGAACTCGGCAATCGACTACTTTGGACTTCAACCGAAAAACAGGATGTAAACAAAGGTATTTGCGCTGGCTTAAATAACATCATTTTTATACATTTCTTTCACATCTACTGCAGTCAGACTCACTCGTGTTCACTCAGAAGGAATCACTCACATTTTCTGTGCACTTGTAATGACACATCAAGGATGTTAAGAGGCTAAAAGCAGGTTTAGTACTTGCCCCATTGAAGTCAACAGGGTGCAAATTTTAAAAATAGAATAACTCGGTGTAGGCAACACCGATTTTTGTCGTTGTTCTCTGTATTGACAGCACTCCAAATGTACAAAAAAATGAGCTCAATGTTAAAACTGACCGGAGTTCTCCTTTAATATCATTAAAATGAAATAGAAAGCTGTGCTTAAGACGCTCAAATCCACACATAAACACAGCACTGACGTCTTCACTTCCTGGTCAAGAAGCTGTCAATAAAAACCTCAGTAGCCAATGAGAACGCACTGCTACTAGCCCCGCCCCCACGAGAGAAATGTTTCAGAACAGCAAACGAAAACTCTGGGAGCGTAAACGAAAACTTCAGAAGCGTAAATGAAAACTCTGGAAGCGCATTTGTAAGTTCAGATCAGCGAACGCAATATGAGAAATAGTTAGCAAAACATGCAGTGTATTAAAAACGAAGTCAAAAAATTTGCCTGCGATTTATTCTTTTTCAGTTTCAAAGATATTTTATTCAGTTTCAATTTATATTTTAATTAGTTTCTTGAAAAGTTACGTTCATTATTATTGGAACAAAATTAATTCCATACAATTCCCGCGTCAAAACAAAAGTTTGAAGCGAAATTTCGTCCGGTGTGAACGTACCATTAAAGGCTATGCGTGTGATGTGATAATGAGATAATATTTGCCTCTGCCCTTTTCTCTTCAGAGAACCTGTTGCTATCCACCGAACCAATGTTGTGGTTCTAACGGCACGAACTTGAATGTCACGGCCGAACACCACTAGGCTATTTTAGTAATCACACAATAACTTGACAATTTAATTAAAATGTTATATCAATATAGGCCTACATATTCTTTTTACTTTTTTTTTTTTATGGGAATTTCCTGGTAAAATTAAGGTTAAAAAAAATATTACTTTATATTTTATTTTGCCTTTCCACGGACCACCTGCAGTACCCTCACGGACCACTAGTGGTCCGCGGACCACAGTTTGGGAATGGCTGCCCTAACGCATCATTTTGATTATCTACGTGTATGTTAAAATCTCCAACAATTAATGCTTTATCGACATTGACCAATAGGTCTGAGAGAAAATCTGCAAATTCTTTTAGAAAATCAGCGTAAGGCCCTGGCGGCAGGGGCGATTCTAGGATTTTATAAATGGGGGGGCACAGGGGGACCAAGAACCAGTGAGGGGGGGCCCATGGGAAATCAGAAAATTCAACTGGAAAAACTTCTAAAGTAGAACAGTCTTTTTTTTTCAATTAATGATTACAGTCTTTACTTACATTGTTTATTCTTTCAAGCAGATATATTTATTTGTATGAATTAAATATAATTAATCTTTATTAAAGCTATTATTACAGTTTTTTTCAATCGCTAACAAGCGCTTACCCATACTTCAGATAATTTTTCTAAACTCTTAACACAGACTCACACCTACAAAACACAATTGGCCAAATGGTTAATTGTCTTCTCAAAAACACATTTTGTTAAATATACACTAACTCTTCATTTCAAAACAGAACACATGTTTCTCTGTGCACACACTAACTTTACCAAAACACTGGAAATCTGACTCAAAATGAAATTATTCTGTCAAAGAATAACACTTGTTTTCACTTCACAAGGTACATGCAGTCAATCAAAGTACACCAGGTTTCAAAATACTGGCTATTGTTGACATTACTAAAACTGCATAGACTTTTATGTTTCAGTTTTACAGGTATCTGCATGCAAAACATGCAATCCACCGTTTTACACTAAACTTCTTGGTTGGGAACTGTATGTCCACATGTACAGTACTGTTCACATTCATAAACATTCCAGTAAAAAGCAAATCAGTTTTTATTCCTTTACTGTTTACTACAGGAGGTACAGTAGAAAAATATCCATGAAACACACAAGAGCATTCTGAACAAAAAAACAACAGCAAAAACATTACATTTTGTCCAGGTCGACGCCTTTTGGCCAGATTGAATCCTGCCTCATCTATGTATATGAATTCATGAGGGGCCTGGTTGGCCTCCAATTCCATAACTCTCAAAACAAAGTTTATGTAAATCATATCATCACTGTATACTATACTGTACTGTAACATATTACTGTGTAGGTTACCTACTTGCAAAGTGCAAAGCTTATAGAACTGGACATTGAATTGAATATACAGTACACTATATCTGGACATATTGTCGTTGTAGCTCCTTGACTCTCTCACTGATATATTGTTTTTGAACTGATATCATTGCAGAAGCAGAGTTTTTTAAAAAAAAACTTTCATATTGTAAAATATTAGTACAATTTGAAATAACTGATTTCTTTTTAAAAATATGTATGTCATGTGTAAAATGTAATTTACAGTATTCCTGTGATGAAAAGCTGGATTTTCAGCATCATTACAGGAAGATGCATATGGACTCGAAAAGCTTGTTTCTTCATGACATTGTTCAAAAGCAACACATTTTGCTAGCAATCAAAATCACATTTTGCTAAAATCATGAAATTTACAAAAATGGTAAAAGTTTCATGTAAATGGTAAATAAATGCAGTCCATACTGTATCTAAGGTTTGGAATATTGTTTTTGCTGTTGTGGGATGTTGTGTGTTAACATTTGTAAATACTACAAAAACACTCTATAATTTTGTTGGGAGGTATAGCTTGTCTGTTAAGAAAATTTAAGCATTATGGAAATGTGTTCACTGACTGCATATTGTGTGAAAAATACAAGAAATATGTGAATGGTATGGCCACAAAAGACTGATGCTGTGCTAATTGTGTTTAGAGTTTTGAAAATGTGAACACTGGTTGGACAAACGCTTGTTAGCGACTGAAAAAAACTGTAAAGAGCAGTGGATGCTTTTCTCTTTTTATTTTGTTGTTTGAACAATATTAAGTGTACAGAAGGCATTTAGGTTTATTACGCACTGTCACTTTAAGACCGAGTGTGCAGATCCAATTGCACTGCTAATGCACATCCGATATTCTCACAACTGTACGTTCTGTAAAGACATAACCGACTGTGTTTACGTGAATACTCTCAAAAACTGACATGTTGTGTGTATTTGTCCATTCAGACGCGAAAGAGAGCTCAATTCAGTCCTTTGCGCGAAGCGCGCTTAGCTGTCTGCAGGGCTGCACTCTTCGGGTCGCGTGTGTGTGTTCGCACAGAAAAACATACCGAATAAAGCTCTCTTTCGCGTCGTCACTCTTATTCAGATCTGTCCATATGTCTGCCCTTCTCTTTCTCCCAGACGTTTACATTTTTGAACGATTTGTGAGACATGCAGCATCAAGCGCATTCCAACTCGTGTGCCGCTGGGTAGATCAGCACGTTACAATTCAAATGTGCGCATCTACCACAAACGCAAATTGTTCTGACTGGATCTCTTCCCCAATCGTCCCTCCCTAACATTTTCGTCTATTTTTTATTCGTTGACGAAAATGTCAATACATTTTCGTTATAGTTGTCGTCATTTAAAACTGTTTTTGATATAGTTATCGTCTCGTGTTCGTCTGTGAAAAAATGTCGTTGACGAAAATAATGGCGAACATTTTTCGTCAACGAAATTACCAATATAATATACTGTAATTGAGTGTGTATACCATAAACAGTGACATGTCGAGGTGTCCTTCTCCTGACTCCTGTTTGAAAAACGCGGACCAGAGATTCTGCTTTGCGAATGGCAAATCAAGCAGTGATTGACAGCGCTCTGATCCAATGGCGTTGGGCATTGTCATGTTGACAGTAAATCTAGCCCAATGATGTTGGGGGGGGGGGGGGGGGGCACCAGGGGGGGCCAATCATATTCCAGGGGGGGCCGGTGCCACCCCGTGCCCCCCCTCTAGACACGCCCCTGTTTAAAATAACAATCAATATAACATAAATATAATTATATTTCTGTCATGACAACTCTCAGAGTGATTGGCATGGTAATGGGTATGACAATGTTGTATGTTTGGTATTGGTGGAATAGATCTGCTACGCTGCTGCTGCTTTTTTTTGCTGCTGCTGCTGCGGCAGAGCAAGTACGGGACTTGCTACTGCCAATACATACACGACACGCTGCTGTGAGCAAGTGAGACATGCTGCTGCTGAACAATATAGCACATGAATTACCCGTAGCAGATCTATACAGGTGGAGCTGGGGAAGGTGGAGGTTTTCTGAAGCGCGCTGCACTGCTAAGGCAAATGCTATATAGAGCAGAAGGTTGAGCAGTGAACTCATTGGCTACTGATACAGCAAGAACCAATCAGCTGTGCCCTATAGATAATGATGTGATTATGAACAGGTGAGTAAAAAAACCTTTTAGCCTGCACCATCTAGAGTTTCATGCCAGAACTTTGTATTTATGAACTAGTATGTACTTTCCGAAAGAATTAACTTGTAAGTATGCAGAATATTACAAACTTTGAAACCACTGGTTAAATATGCTGGTATGTTAAATCTGTCTAATTACACTTCAGTCACCAGTAAAGCCATTAGCACATTCCTGGCATCTTCTGCTATGTCATTCAGAGCTCTCTTCAGCATTGCTGATACAGCCCAATAGGACATTCCTCCTGCCGTTAAAGAGCCTAAAAAGGGCACATACCTAACAACAGACTCAACAGCATCTTCTGTTACCTGCAAGGATACATCTGTTAGTATAGATAAGAATGAACCTGTACATATTCCTTTATGCCAAACTGACTTCATCAGACTCTCTATACTCTTTCCAGACCTTTCACAGAGCTTCTCCAAAGATTGCTTATCAAGACCAAAGACTTTGCAGTACTTCTCTATCTCAGATGCTATGATGGCTAAATCTGCAGCAATCGAAAGACCAGGTACAGGAAATCCAGCCAGACAAACAGACAGCAAGGCTACTCTTGAAATGTTTTCCTCTAGAGATTTCTTCTTTTTCTCATTAATCTCCAGTGTAATATTCGGCACAGCCAACATCAGCACACGTCTCTTATGCTGTGGAAGCTCTTTCTCCATCCTCTCCTGCAGCTGATTTATATCATACTTGTCGAGCTCCCATCCAGAGATCAGGAACACGACAGGATCTTTCGCAGACCTGTAAAAAGGTATAAAATAAAGGTATTATGAGTGATGTAATCATAATTAAAGGAATATTGTATTATTCATGGACAATATTTATCAATAATTACATGCATGTTAATATCTGTTTTACCAAAGATATATATAATGTTATTGACAACCTGATTTTTTTTTATTGCTCTGTTTGTCAAAACATTGCCATATCATTAACTGAATAAACTAACCGTTTTCACAGTCCTTCCGTATGGTATCCAGTGTCTTTTTCTGGTCAAAGTTTTTCTTCCTCTTTTCAGCATCAATGCTTAAGTCAACTTTGGAGCGAATAAAATAAAACCTTTTCCCCATTTTCATGATCTCTTTGGCCAGCTGAGTGTGGCATTCTCTGAACCGATCTGAAGCAATGATGATGAAAAAATCATAGCGTTCAAACTGAACCAGTTTAAGATACTCGTCGGCTTTGAAGTTTGGTGTTCCAATGCCAGGAAGATCCCACACTTTCACATTGTTGTATTTAGGGTGAAGGTAAACCTCTGGTTCTGTAGTGGTTTCCACTACACCTGTTTTGGCAGAGCCGTCTTCTTCATCCCCTAAACCCCTGAATGCATTGACAAACGTGGACTTTCCAGAACCTGACTCTCCCGTCACACCAATGTTAAAGGAACACTGACACTCCACCCATTTGCATTAAGCTTTGCATTGTTAGAAACCCAGTCATACTATTGAATGGTCATGCAACATTTTTTCATTTTCCCCCGAGACGAGAGAAATCTGTATTTACCTCTTTACACTTCCTCCTACAATGACGCAAAAATCGTCATTTTGCGTCATTGTAGGAGGAAGTGTAAGAGGGGGGGATTTCTGTTAAGACTACAAGCACTAGATCCACCCTTTCAAACCCGCCCATAGGGGGTTGGACCTAATGCGCTAACAGACCTATCACAGATCAGTGCGAGTGCGTTTGATTTCAACGGCAGAAACCTGCAGAAAACAGGGACGAAGAAAGCTGAGTAGTAGGGGTTACCATACTCTATTTCCCGGACATGTCCGGCCGTCGAGATCGACAAAAATGTCCGGGATTCAGCTTTTGCTTTCTGCGGTCGCCATCCATTGTTTACATGCTCACCTTTTGTTTCAATCTAACTGAATTCACCCCGATTGGTGAATCTGAATGGAATGTTTACATGAATGCTAAACAAGTGATCGGTTGATTTGCGTTTTAACATTGCTAAGAAAATACCCGCACCTCCGTGAGAGATAGCCCATGAGACCGGTGCATCTCACAGGCGCGCTCATCAGTAATCACAGTAATACAGGGAGCAGGACGAGGCTAGCGCCGCGGGAGAAAGACGCGAGGCCGGTGGCGTGATCGGTTGAAAGACGCGAGGCCGGTGGCGTGATCGGTTGATGTGTGTTTTACCATTGCTAAGAAAATACCTGCTCCTCCGTGCGAGATACGAGAACAGTGCCTCACAGGTGTCGGTCGTCAGTAATCACGCCACCGGCCTCGCGCCGTTCTCCCGCGCCCCTCAGCCTCGTCCTGCTCGCCACAGTAAACATGATGAATGGCGACTGTAGAACGCAAAAGCCGAATCCCGGACATTTTGGGCAAACTCGTCACGGAGACTCACTCGTAGCCTAGCCTTGCCTTGATGTTTTTGTTTTCAACTGCGCTCAGCGCTGTCTTACCGGTAGGCGTGGCTTGGGAGTGGCCTTGTAGGGCAGCGAAGCAAGTGCATTCTGGGAGTTGTTGTCTTTCATCCACATAAGCCAAAAATACATTTTCTGGCTTTTCTCAGTCTAGAAAGCTCCAAATTCAAAAATAATTTCACATTTCTTCTACATAAATGACCCACTTTCAATACACATTCATGTCTCCACGGGTGAAATGACCCTTTAAGTTCTACAAGATCCTGCTTTTTGAGGAATTCTTTGATTGTGTTTGTCGCTGATAGAATATCTTTTGTAGAAATCATTTCTTGGAGCTTCATCAGCTCGTCTGTTATGTCAAAGTAATTGGCAGATGACATCTAAAAATGTGTTGGAATACAAACATAAGCCTCATGATTGGAATATCTTGACATTATTGATGTATTTAACACAAGTACAAATGTGTAGATATCTCATCAGAGACAAACTCTTACCTTTATGCTTACAGATCAAATGCTTGAAGCACAGTTGGTTCCTTCACAAAGGGGTTCTAATGGTATTTGAAGAAAGTTTCATACATTCAGTTAGAGAATTAGTGGAGGGACCTATATAGTAACAGAATACACATAAATTATATTAAATTTAATCATTAGAAAATGTGTTTTATATATGTAAAAAAAAAAAAAAAAAAAAAAAAATTGATGCAGGACGATATACATTTCTCATTCTTACCAATTTTTTTCTGAGCAAGAAGTCTCTGAAAGATGCAACTCGAAGTATCAAAGCTTGTGAGAGTATACACCTAAAAATCAGATATATGATCAGAGCAGGATACACCCAAACCCTTCCACTTGCTTTCACAATCACCAGTAACTAGTCACATGGACAAATAAATGGTTCCTTTGTTAAAGCATATATGTGCAAATGGCATGAGAGGACCAGCACTTGTTATAAAGATAGGACAACAACCTGTAGATTTAATAAATTATGCATGGGTAAACCGTGCAGTTTGATATTGGACTGATAAACAAAATAACAGGAGTACTGGTCTGTAATTGCATCAACTCTGAATTATATTTACAACACAATATTTGTCAATGCTGACCTGTCCCGGGGCACGCACCCCCTGGAAGAAAATGTATAACTCTGGTGCACTTTGAAAGTTAAAAAGAAATTAAGAGCTCCAACCCATATTCAGTGAGCAAATTTACTTGTACCTGAACTGTAAAAGGGACTCAAACCTCTTTTTAGTTGTGATATAGTGTCTCAGTCTACATTACACTACATACTACTACTACTACCACTATTATCCTTATGACAGTAATAGCCATATATTGTAAAACAAATGCACTGAAAAATAAATTAAACTTTCATGATTGGTTTTGTCCTAATTTCTATTCATGCAAGAGATAAACCCGTAAGCTTTTATTTTGGCTGAAAACAAGTTTACAAACACGTCTCATTTCAAATCAAGTAAAATACTGTAATCGTCAAATATGTAAATGTGAAAATAATGCGTAACAGCATTCCTAAACGCACGCTAAACTCACATGCACAGATGGAGTTCACTGCATTCATTCACTGTGAACTGAGACGCGGAGCAGATCAGGTGCTCATCACATCAGTGAAGTGCGCACTTCTATTTGTGCAGCGCAAACAGGCAGTTTTTTGATAAGGACATAAAGCCTTATCGCGCTTTCAATTTTAGTTTGTTTGACAGCAATTGTGCAAAACAATTATTATGAGAAGTTTAAATATATTTTCCGGCCGCCACTGCCTAGTTAATGAATGGGAATGTAATCGCATCCACTGGAGGCAAGATTGGAGAACCCAAATGCAGTTTATTCAAAATGAACACGGAACACGGAACACTAGTGATGTTACATTTGACACACAAGCTTCAAAGCGCGTATCGAGAACGCAGCGCAATTTCTCATGAAGCTCAGTGCCGGAGCGCGTATTACTTTCAGAGAAACATGTGACCAATGAAAAACGAAGCCTCACTTTCTTTCCAGTCATGTGAATGCTTCACTTTGCATGTCGGAATGTTTGAACCCAAACCACTACTCTCACTGTAAAAACTAAAGGAGCCTCAAATATCCTGTCGGATACTCAAGGAACTTAAAAATGTAATTTAAGTGCCTCAAAGCTCTTTCTCCTATAGTAGGGTTACTGGAGGAGCATTGACAATATTTGAGGTTCTTGCTGGAACTTATGGGATCCTTTAAGCACTTTGTATTTAGTTCAGAGGTTCTGGAGTCACCTTTTCATTACTATGAGACCTCGAAGTGCTTTGGGGGAAAATAGAGGAACTTGAATGTGATAAAAGGGTTATTGGAAGATCTTTTAACATTTAAGTGGTTCCTGGAGGATCTCTTATGTTAAAGCCAGCATAGAGCCCTGCACGGGCCTCAAATTTAGGCCCGAGCCCGGCCCTGGCCCGAGACGCTCAAGCCCTAGCCCGACCCGTGTCCGACAGCTCATCAGAATTATCAGCCCGAGTCCGACCCGAGCCCGTTTTTTTTTTTTTTTTTCATTACACAGCGGCAGCCTGCCCTATTTGCAGCCATTAAAATAGCTCAGTTTTGTTAGTTATGTTTCTTTGTTAGTTATGTAAATTAATGTTTCTTTTCATTTCTTTATTAGGTTAATTTAGACAAATGTTTGGAGCATTTTTTTTTTTAAATGACGACCAAGCAAACCGAGCCGACAGCGAGTAAAACATGTTTGATCAATTGAGCCTCTCAAATCAATGCTATAATACTTTACTTGTCTACAATAAAATCAATAGATATAAAAAACTTCAAGCATATCACACAGACAGTTAGTTTAATAAATGTTTATTTATTAAACCACAGTGAGTCAATTTTTTATTATTTTTTTAAATACTGAGGCAGGCTCAGGCTGCTCGCAACAGCGCTTGCAAACGAAATGAGCAATAGCCTATAAACAAATTAAATTAAATTAATTAAAAACAAACTTGCAGATTATCTTACCTCAAAAATGCACCACAGAACATGGCCATTCTTTTTTTCCAGTGGTTTCCAACAGTTAAACGAAAACAAAGTCCAATCAAACGAAAAACATCAGAGGTTTCCAACAGTTAAACGAAAATAAAGTCCAATCAAACGAAAAGTTAGAACAGTCTCTAACAGAGCATCATGGAGAAAAAGAATAGCTAAGCATCCACAGTGGAAGGTTTTAACCCAGTCCTCCTTTCTTCTATCACGAATTTTTCTCACGCACGCGATTTTTCTCTTAATATTCTCCATTATTTGCACATGAGGTGAATCGTGTGGGTCGCGCTGACGGGAAACCTTCTGTGTGCGTGCGTGAGACAGACTGTCATGTCAGTCATATGTCAGTGTAATTTTAAGATTAGCTGATGGCTATAATGGCCAGTATTTAAAACACGTTTTAAGTGCAGGGCACGTCCAGTTCCCGCGCGCGAGCAGAGAGATTCGCGCTCGGCACATTATACTCCGTGTGCGAGCAGAGAGATTCGCGCTCGAGCATTATATTAATGTAGCCTACTTTCACGCTACAATAATGCGCTCTCGACATTTGACAGGAAAATAACGCCATAAGTTATGAGGTTACGAAATTTCTTTCTATGTTTGTTTTTCTATCGTCAACGTCAACTTCTCATTTTTTTTTAATTAATGTCTAAAAATATAAAAAGCAGGATAACCCAAAAAAGGCCCGAGGCCCGGCCCGCATTTTAACTATGACGTGAAAATTGGCCCGAAGCCCGGCCCTAGGGGCGTAAAAAAGTCGGGGCCCGTCGGGCTCGGGCTGAAATGCAGGGCTCTAAGCCAGCATCTGGAGGAACCCAATGGTTCAGTGAGGCCAGAATGATATTATTATTATCCTATTATTACTTAAGTTTGATTCAGTATACATACCCAGGTGAAAAATACGTAGGCTACTTTTAAAAATGTACTTGAGTGTGTTTTTAGTAGGCCTTCAATACAAATATAACCTACTTTAATGCATTTTAATACATTTAACAGTAGCCTACGTCTTTTTCACCTGGGTAGCTTACATTTATTTAGTATAGGCCTATTTTATTGATTAATTTAAACCTTAAACAACAACACTAAATAATAATAATAATATTAATAATAAAAATTCATTAATTATTATTGAATAAATAATAGTAATAAAATAATATTTTTTACTTCTTCATAAATTATTATTTGAAGAAGAAGAACCAGGAGGATAAAGGTTTTATTCTGTCACGAAACTGCTGCTATTCCTCTGCTGTCGTCGCTTCAGTGAAGCTCGCGCTGCTCTTTTTTTTAAATTTTTTATTTTTTTATTGCACTTCAAACAAAACAATGTCAATGTACAGTCAGAATTGCAATATATACAAAATGGAGAAAACAAAAATAAGCAAATAAACAAAACAAAAGAACATACAGCCAGGGGGGGAGGCTAAACATTACATAAAAATATCAAAGGATTCACAAACCAAAATTGTTTTAATTGCTTTCTTATTGTGGGAATGAAAGATAGTTTTGGTATACAATTGCATTTCTTTTTCAAGAACCAAAAACAAAGGTTTGGTTTTACTGTACTTACATTTATGTATAAGGAATTTAGCAAAAATTAAAATTAAATTTATAATATAGTACTCTTTCCTTTTATTTGAGGGACTATTATTAAAACCAAATATAACATTTTCTAAACATAAAGAAAAAGAATCAATTATAAATCTAGACAAATCTTTCCAAAATTTGTTAACATGAGCGCAATGCCAAAACAGATGAAACAAAGTTTCAGGCAATGTATTGCAAAAAGAACAATTCAGATCAATATCTTTTTTAAATTTGACAGCTCGCGCTGCTCGCGCGCAACAAAGCTCAGCTGATCGACGTCATCGAGTTTGAAAGTAACGGCTCCCCTCATCAAAGCTTCCGCCGTTTGTTCGGCTCTCCGTTACAAGGTTTGTAAACTCGCCAAAGAAATATAAATACTCACTATATATTCAAACACACATATATATAAACTCAATTTATTATACATTAGGCTACTACGTTCTCTTACGAGAGGTTCTCTCGTATTGCGTAAGGAACTTACGCTACGGGAAAAGTCATCTTTTCTCGAGATACTGAAGCCAAAAAATTATCCTTAATTTTTCATAATTTGTCAACGCAGTGCAGCAGGCGGCACAGCAGAGCTAGAGCGGGCAATACTGCATGCTCATTGGCTGCCGCGCGGCAACTGCTTAAGCCTACCAGTGAGCCCCGCGTGACGTCACGCCCAATCAGGGCACGCGCGCCCTCGCGCGTCACAGCCCGCCAGAAGGGGCGGCGTCAGAGCGTATAAAAACAGGGCTCGGAGGCTTAATTCTCTGATTTCTGTCTCTTCAGCGAAGCTCTTCGCATCGCTGCACTCTGAGAGAAGCCGTCGCCGTCGAAACCAGCAACGAGCCAGCCTAGGACAGCCTGAGGAAGCCGGTCGAATCTTCGCCGCCTTCAGCCTGCCGTGCCAGCTCAGCTATCCGGCGATATATCCTTTCTCGCTTGCTTTGTGTGTGTTTTTCTTGCAGCACTCACTAAAAGAGCAAGGCGTTTGTTTCAAAATGCCTCGAGTTTCATGCGGTTCATGCCGCTCTCCGCTCAGCGACAGAGACCGCCACGTGGTCTGCGCTCTCTGCCTGGGACGTGACCATGCAGCCGTTGCCTTGTCTTCGGGCGGCTGCGAACTCTGCGAGGAACTGCCGATGTCGACCCTGCGGGCTCGACTCGCCTTGTTCAATGCAGAACCCGCTCCAACTGTCTCCGGGCCGCGTAAGAAGAAACGCCGCTCGCAGAGACCACCGGAGCCGGAGATTCGAGCCAGGCCCTCGCCGGAGCACCTCCCGCGAGCCTCGCTCTCTCCCTCGCCTCCCCCGCTTCCCGACGCGCAGCCGCCGGCTACGGCCCGCGATGCCGTCGCCTCTCAGGATGAAGCGGAAGTGGACGCGCTTCTGGACAGCTGCTCTCTTCTGGCGTCAGACAGCGAAGAGTGGTCCGGTTCACTCCGCTCCGCCTCGTCTTCAAGAGAGTCTGGCAGGACCCATACCGGTGTGGACGCCGAGCTTCTCCGCCTCCTCAGCCGTGCACACGATGGCGGTCCTTCAAGTCCTTCAGGCCGACCTCCTCCGCCAGCTGGACGAGAAGGGCCCCGACCAGTCCACCTTGACCGACCTGCGCAGCGCGACAGATCTCTCTCTCCGCGCTACCAAGGTAGCTGCACAAGCTATCGGTCGCTCAATGGCCTCGCTCACCGTCACAGAGCGCCACCTGTGGCTGACGCTAGCCGATATGGGAGAATCAGAGCGGTCCGTCTTCCTTAACGCCCCGCTCTCCCCCACCGGCCTCTTCGGACCAGCAGTGAGTGGCCTTGTGGACCGGTTTACGGAGGTGCAGAAGGCATCACAGGCTATGAGCCTCTTCCTGCCTCGCCGCTCGAGCTCCGCTGCAGGCCGCTCTAGCACAGAGCCTCCTGCACGCAGCTCTGCCCAGCGCTCTTCCCGCCCTCCGACCACACAGCAGCGCCAGCGCGGCCGCCCTAGGTCCCGCTCAACCAGCCAGCGCAGGCCGCCGCCCCCGCGAGGGCCTCGGCCTCGAGTCTCGCTGAAGCCCGAGCCTGCGAAGTCCTCCTAGCACTCGTCGGGAGGAAAAGACGGCCGGGTCCCGCTGCGGCCGGACCGCCGTCAAAATTCATCTGTCTTCCTCTGCCAGTCCCCTTAAAAAAGGCTACTGCAGTAGTGTTTTCAGCAGCCAACGAGCCAGTCTGTCGACTCACTCGCCTGCACTCAAACGCTGTTTTTACGGCGACCCAGATAAATCACAATATGAGCATAATATCTGGCCATTCGGCTCATGCCGACAGTGTTATGAGTGTAGTAAATATGCCCACAACCCAGTGTTCATTTCTACACACAAGCACAAATCCCCCTGTGTACCCTACAGAGCACACTCGCATAAAGCGCGCTCTTGCCGCTCGAGCGATAAGTGTAGGAAATGTGCCCGCTCACGAGTGCTCACAACCACACACTGCTCGCTCTGTCTCACACATTCAGGGTTCAGATATCGCCACCGCCACCGGCCGTGTTTTAATAAAGAGTCCTGTGCCCGCTCCCCCGCGTTCACACTCTGCTGTAAACACTCACGCGCGCTCTCCCAGCGCAATTCGGCTGGTCACTGCTATCAGCGAGTCCCCGTCTCGCAGCACTGTCTCAGCGCGCAGCGCGCGCCCGCCACTGCAGATTCCTCGTCCCGCGCTATGCGACGGACGGGACTCAGAGGCCATTCGACCCCTAGCTATGAGTGCGAATGCATGGAAGGCTATTCCGGGTGTGTCGACATGGGTGCTGGACACGGTAATACAGGGCTATTCGCTACAGTTCAGTCGTCAGCCTCCGCGCTTTCTAGCCCGGACCGAAACGAAAGTGAACGCAGAAGCAGCCCATCTGCTGCATGCAGAGATAGCGAAGCTGCTGCGAAAAAAGGCGATAGAGAGAGTTCCTCCTTCTCTGACCGAGGCGGGCTTTTACAGCCGTTATTTCCTTGTGCCCAAGAAGGACGGCGGGCTCAGACCCATATTAGATCTGAGACATTTGAACAGAGCCCTCATGAGACGGCCGTTCAAAATGCTTACGACCAGGCAGATCCTCGCGCTAATTCGCCCGAGGGACTGGTTTATATCTCTCGATCTGAAAGACGCGTATTTTCAAATCCAGATTATACCCCGTCACAGGCCATTCTTGAGATTCATCTCTCACAAGATAGCGCTTCTCAGTCATCTGGAAAGCCTGGGTCTTTCGGTGAACTGGGACAAAAGCTCACTTATCCCCAGTCAGTCTATTTCCTTCCTAGGAATAGAACTGGACTCGGTGGCGATGACTGCCAGGCTGTCAGATCAGCGCGCGCGCTGTGTTCGACACCTCGCCGCATCCGTCCAAAAGGGCAGATACCTCCCTCTGAAACGTTTCCAAAGGCTGTTAGGCCATATGGCATCAGCCGCAGCGGTCCTACGGCTGGGTTTACTTCGTATGCGCCCGCTACAATGCTGGCTGAAATCGAAAGTACCCCGCGGAGCGTGGGTTTCGGGCAGCGCTCGAGTCAGCGTGACTCAGGTCTGTGTCTCAGCCCTGCAGCCCTGGCTAGCGCCCGAATGGTACCGTCAGGCAGTGACAATGGGAGCCATCTCACACTGCAAAGTGGTCTCGACAGACGCGTCCAACATGGGTTGGGGAGCGCTTTACGAGGGCAGACCAATCTGCGGCCCCTGGTCGGGCCCAGAGCGGAACCTCCATATAAACTGTCTGGAGATGTTAGCGGTCGAGAAAGCTTTGAAGCATTTTCTCCCATACTTGCGGGGACACCACGTGCTAGTTCGCTCAGACAACATGTCAGTGGTGTCCTACGTGAACCGCCAGGGCGGACTCAGATCCAGAGCCCTGCGCGCTCTAACAGAACGCCTTTTGGTCCGGGCTCAGGGCTCGCTGCGCTCGCTGAGAGCCGCGCACGTGCCCGGGCACCTGAACGACGGCCCGGACAAACTGTCCAGGGACAATGTTCCCCCAGGGGAATGGGCGTTACACAGCCAGACGATACAGACGTTGTGGCTCCGCTTCGGCGAAGCGAAATTGGACCTTTTTGCCACAAGCGAGAACGCTCAGTGCAAAAGGTTCTTTTCGAAGAGCGAGGACGCGCTGGCCCAGGCTTGGCCCAGTGTCCCGTTGTACGCTTTCCCCCCGATCTCAATGCTGCCTCAGGTATTAGCGAAGATCAGGGAAACGCGCTGCGCAGTGCTCCTCATAGCCCCGCACTGGGAGAACCAACCCTGGTTCCCGGAGCTGGTGAACATGTCAGACACAGCCCCGTGGCCGATTCCGGTGAGGAGAGACCTTCTCTCTCAAGCCCGAGGGTCAATTCTGCATCCCCATCCAGAGCACTGGTCTCTGCATGCGTGGGTAATCAACGAATATTCGTTGATCTGCCAGAAGGGGTAGTTAACACGATCTTGCAGTCCAGAGCCCCCTCAACGAGGCGGCTCTATGCGTCTAAATGGTCAGTGTTTAATAAATGGTGTACAGGGAAGAGTTTGAACTCTCAGTCCTGTGAGGTTCCACAGGTTCTGAACTTCCTCCAAGAGCTCTTGGACGCGGGCAGGTCCCCCTCCACGCTCAAGGTATATGTTGCGGCGATTGCTGCGTTCGCCGACTCGGCGCGCGGCCGCGCACTTGGAAGAAACGAACTCGTTACCCGTTTCCTGCGAGGCGCCAGGAGGCTGAACCCTCCGCGGCCACCTTCGGTTCCGATATGGGATCTGTCTTTGGTCCTGGAGGCCCTTAAAGCTTTTCCCTTCGAGCCGCTAGACTCTGTGGGTCTCAAATACCTCACTTTCAAAACCGTTTTTCTGCTGGCCCTCGCCTCAGTAAAACGCGTGGGTGACTTACATGCGCTATCAGTTAGCGCGTCGTGTCTCGAGTTTGGACCTAACGACTCGTTAGTCATTCTCAAACCCAGACATGGCTATGTCCCTAAAGTGTTGGGTACTCCTTTCAGAGCACAGGTTATCTCCCTCTCAGCCCTGCCGCCGGCAGCCAGCGAGGTCGACAATAGCCTCCTTTGCCCTGTCAGGGCATTAAGGCTTTATATTACGCGCTCTGCAGCCTTCAGGCTCTCAGAGCAGCTCTTTGTTTCGTTTGGTGGGCGCACCAAGGGTCTCGCCGCCTCGAAACAGACGTTATCCAGATGGATAGTGGATGCTATCGCGACAGCATACGCGTCCAAAGACCTGCAGTGCCCTCTGGGCATACGGGCTCATTCCACCAGAGGCGTTGCCTCATCGTGGGCATGGTCCAGTGGGATTTCCATTTATGACATTTGTACGGCAGCAGGCTGGGCCTCCCCGTCTACATTTGTTAGGTTTTATAACCTGGAAGTTCCCGCCCTGCAGGCTAAACTTCTTACAGTCTAAAATCATGTTCATGCCCTGCTCTTCGCAGGCTGGATATTAGATTTGACTCTTCTGGTCGAGCCGCACTTTCAGGGAAAGCTCTTATATACAGACCGGCTGCGCCGCTCTGTTTCTCCCTATGGGTGCTTATGTACATGTGTTGGCCCGCGTTGCTGGCCACCTCTCTCCCCACTCTTCACTCCCCGGGCCCCCTCCCCCTGGAGTTGTGTGTGGATGCATGGCGCGCACGGCGTTGACAAAGGGTTCCCGTAGCGTAAGTTCCTTACGCAATACGAGAGAACCTCTCGTAAGAGAACGATACTTGGTTACTCACGTAACCTCGGTTCTCTCTAGAGAGGGAACGAGTATTGCGTTCCCTGCCGTGCTTGCGCCTCGAGCTCATGTCGCTTCATTCGACAGAAACCAGAGAATTAAGCCTCCGAGCCCTGTTTTTATACGCTCTGACACCGCCCCTTCTGGCGGGCTGTGACGCGCGAGGGCGCGCGTGCCCTGATTGGGCGTGACGTCACGCGGGGCTCACTGGTAGGCTTAAGCAGTTGCCGCGCGGCAGCCAATGAGCACGCAGTATTGCCCGCTCTAGCTCTGCTGTGCCGCCTGCTGCACTGCGTTGACAAATTATGAAAAATTAAGGATAATTTTTTGGCTTCAGTATCTCGAGAAAAGATGACTTTTCCCGTAGCGTAAGTTCCTTACGCAATACGAGAGAACCTCTCTAGAGAGAACCGAGGTTACGTGAGTAACCAAGTATCGTTTTTACAGTGTTTACCACTCGTTTATTGTACAGTATCTGGTATGAAGGTTTTAGCCGCGATGCTAACTACGTTGATCTAACGAACAAATGGAAATTATTGACTTATTGTCTTAGATTGATTTAGTCATTCAGTTCAACATATTCTGTACAACTGTGTCTTCAAATTGCTGATATACAGCCTAACTAATTTAGCTGATTCCTGCTGTCGTCATTGGCGTTTGTTATGAATAACAAAAGCAGGTTAATATAGTTTGGTCTGTTTTTGTTTAGCCTAACTTTACTTACTACAGGTGCCCTCATTCTCTCAAATACCATTTTAAAGCCATTTACTGGTCAATAAATATTATGTTGTGAATAATCAGCTTTGTTATTTTGTTTCCCCAGAACAACCAGTACAATGTTTCAGTGGCAACATTGAATTACAGTAAGTTACCTGCACCACATGCAAGTACTTTATTACTATGAACTCTGTGTGCAATTGTATTGTTTGACTGTGTACTTGTTTTTTAATCAGTTATTCTCTGAAAATCTTCTTCCCTCATGCTCTCAAATCTCATTCATGTTACATTCATGTAATATCACAGGTTTGGAGCCAATAATGCTATGCATTTTTTATAGGCTATACCTTAATCATATGCATTTGAATATAAGACATTTGAACCCTGAATTATAACTTCAAGTTTGGTCTTTTTCGACAAAAAAAGGAAAAAGCTATTAAATGGCTTCATAAGACTTACAACACAACCCATAACACATGAGTTGTGAATTCATTGATTATATTTAGGATCTTTTCTGGGACATTTTTGGAGCTTAACCATTTTTACATAAATTGTTGCATTGAATTGAACTAGACAAGTGTGCATAAGAATGGTTTCATGAATGATTTACAAAAATTTTTTCTGCTTGTGTTTCATGCAGTAAAATTGAATGGTGACAGGGGTTGCATTATGCCTGAGATCTGCTTTTGGGTTCCACAGACAGAAAGTCAAACAGGTTTGGAACGTCACAAGGCTGAGGAAATTATTTAAATTTCACAACTATCACTTTAATAACCTTACTAACAGTAAATTTTGTACTTTGCAGGGATCTCGGTAAACTGAAATACAAGTTTGAAGTTTGAACAAGAATAAAAATCCTCCTGTAGACCTAAAAATCATTTAAGTGCCTGGACCATCCACCAGAAAAGAGGAAAAACAAACAGAAAATGAAGCTGATGCACCTTTTCACTTTTCTAACTCGTTAAGTACCTCACATGTCCCTTGTGAAGATTTTATAATTGATTGCATTTTATGTTGCAGTGAGTAAAGGTGCGGTCACATTTTTGAATTTCGTGAAATTGCACAGGCAAAAAGGTCCATTGACCACTGTCAGCAGTGTAGCAATGTAATGTATGAAGCACCACACAAAATTGCTGATCGTGTGGATTCTTATTGAAATGACTGAATTCACCAGTAAACATTCACAGAACAACAGATAATTTTACTGCACCTTAACTCTGTTAAAATGGAAAATGTTTTCTGCTTGTTGTGACATAAGGAATACTGTTTCCGGGTCGAAGCCTCTACTTCTACTTCCTTTATCTTGTTTCTAGATATTGAGAATACTCAACAACCATTTATGGGAACTGTTGATTCAAGTCACACATTTAAGCTTTTCAAAAGCCATACTGTACATTACAGTCTCCAGTCTCACGGCATCCAAGACTTCAACATTTTATGATTCAAAATAGCTGAATAACTAAACCATCTGAGATTTCGGTATAGAGATAAAATTTAGGATCATAATTTTCAGGAATATTACAGCACAATGAGTGTATATTAGCACTGTTATTTGTTTTTGGCATCTGAGAGAGCTTTTGGACTTGGAAACAGTAGCGTCAGACTTAAAGGAGAACTCCGGTCAATTTTAACATTGAGCTCATTTTTTTGTACATTTGGAGTGCTGTCAATACAGAGAACAACGACAAAAATCGGTGTTGCCTACACCGAGTTATTCTATTTTTAAAATTTGCACCCTGTTGACTTCAATGGGGCAAGTACTAAACCTGCTTTTAGCCTCTTAACATCCTTGATGTGTCATTACAAGTGTACAGAAAATGTGAGTGATTCCTTCTGAGTGAACACGAGTGAGTCTGACTGCAGTAGATGTGAAAGAAATGTATAAAAATGATGTTATTTAAGCCAGCGCAAATACCTTTGTTTACATCCTGTTTTTCGGTTGAAGTCCAAAGTAGTCGATTGCCGAGTTCACGCGCGTGATCATAGGTATTAAACCTATGCGTGTGAACTCTGCAATCGACTACTTTGGACTTCAACCGAAAAACAGGATGTAAACAAAGGTATTTGCGCTGGCTTAAATAACATCATTTTTATACATTTCTTTCACATCTACTGCAGTCAGACTCACTCGTGTTCACTCAGAAGGAATCACTCACATTTTCTGTGCACTTGTAATGACACATCAAGGATGTTAAGAGGCTAAAAGCAGGTTTAGTACTTGCCCCATTGAAGTCAACAGGGTGCAAATTTTAAAAATAGAATAACTCGGTGTAGGCAACACCGATTTTTGTCGTTGTTCTCTGTATTGACAGCACTCCAAATGTACAAAAAAATGAGCTCAATGTTAAAATTGACCGGAGTTCTCCTTTAAGCGAACTGAAACACGTTTTAAAATTAAGTGAAGATGGACATTTTTAATTAGTCAATTTTAATTTTTTACATTGATTTATTACATCGAACATGTGTTTTCTATGCATTTTGTTGAGATGTCTTTTCTTGTGTAGCCTATTGTATACACATGGTTGATTATTCATGTTACTTATGTATTATACAATTTTTTTTTTGTGTGTATTCATTGATATTAATCTATTACTAGCTTTTTTCCCCAAGTGCATTGAAGTGTATGTATTAAAATGGATCTAAAATATGTAATAAACAATTCTTATTTTATATATTTTGTATTTGGTTCAGTTTGTTTATTATAATAGAAGTTTATGGTAACCGTAGTAACAACATGAAATTAATTTAATAAAAAAAAAAATAAAAAAAATTGAAATTTGGTTCCTGGAGGCACCCACAGTGGTTCCACACAGTGCTTCATATAAGAGTTCCTCAGGAAACCTGTGTGGTTCCTCAGAGAACCACCCCTTTTTAAAAGGGTGCCTAGAGGATCTACAGATGGTTCCGCCGGTGTGGCAAAGTGAAGAACCCCAAAAGGTTCCTCCAGGCACCTTTAATTTTTACAGTGATACAGGTTTTTGGAAGTTTAAGTCCATTGACTAACATTTATATATATATATATATATATATATATATATATATATATATATATATATATATATATATATTCCTATATATATATATATATATATATATATATATATATATATATATATATATATATATATAGCCTATAGCCTATGTTACATGATCATATATTCTGACATATAAACAGCATAGAAACCATAAAATAATTAGACCACCATTTACTTGCATCAAGCAACTCTGTTGATATTTTTATAATTAGTATTAATATAATTGTTACATTTAATTTATTACTGTTTTCGACACTCTTGATGCTTCGAATCTTTTCCCGGAACAATTAAGAAAAAAGCCTTATGAGGCTTCATTTGCCCATCTCTACGGAACCACGAATACAGTGGTTACACAAACAATACTTGACAAAGTAACAAGGCATACATGAGGGCTTAAATACACACTAGACTAATGTCTGAACAAGACACACCTGTGCTGTGCACAATGAAACAAAGAACCAATCAGAACATGACACATAAGACAATGGAACACATGGCAGGATCACATGACTATAACAGGGAATCACATGACTATACAGGAAACATGACTGAGACATGAAACAAGAACATGAAACAAAACCAAAACAAGACATGACAGGAAAGCACTGAAATTGTGGCGGTCAATGTTGATATTGTGGTTGGCCGCCACAGATAAATCAATGTATGGAAAACACTGCAAAGGACAAGACAAAATAATTAAATCAATGTTCGTGTATCTGTGTGAGTGCGATTTCATACTTTTTGTTATCCAAATGCAAATATACTCAAATATACTCATGCATATATACTCATGTAAATTCAACATCCTGTTTTGATCTTTATCTTCGACTAAGAAAGTAAGCATGAGTTTGTTTGCCAAAACCTGCATACTTACCGTCGATCCCGATCTTCCTCAGCCTGTCTTCAGTCTGTCTACAGAGTATCTTCATCATCTGCATCTGCGAGAGAGAGAGAGACTTGGTTATCATCCAGTTAAGCCTCATACGATTATCTACTTGTTTTCTCACCTTTCACGCTGTGACCGATCCATTCTGCTATTAAAATATCAAACTTACCTTCTTGTCTGCTTCGTTTGTGCAAACCTGACAGGAGCAATTTAGCGAGAACATACACTGTGTAGCTTTTTTGTAATAATAATGTACCTATTATACTAAAACTTAACTAATTTTTAATATAACTAATATATGTAGTTACAGGGTCAGTGGTGCTTCTTACCTTCTTTTTCTATTAAGTTACAGGGTAAGTGTGGCATCTGTGGGCTGTAGGTTAAAGTGGTGCTTGTTACAAGAGTATATTATGTCCCTGGTATAAAAAAAAAAAAAACAGTTGCAATAGTTTTAGTTTTACTTGCCTTGAAACACGGAAGACCAAACTTAATCAATGCAGTCTGTTTCTTCGGCTCAGCTTCAAAGGGCGGGCATATCAGTACAAGATCCTTCCCTTCGGGTTGTGCCTGTCTCCTTGCATCTTTACCAAAGTCGCAGAGGCTTATTGAAATCTTGAAAAAAAAAATGCTATCAGTCAAATTCATCTTTAATTTTTTTTTGTAAAGAATCACACCATTGCATACAAAAGGAACAATTACACTTAATGGCAACCAAGTTGAAATAACTTCCTTCTGTGAACTGATGTGGTTTTATCGTATTCTATACAGTGCTAAAGTCTATGTTGATTGGTATTGCATTATAGATATGTACATTATCCTTATGAAAGTACCCGAGATGTCTTAAAGAACACAGATATACAGTACCACATTGTCTCAATGGTAATTCTCTTCATGTTTCATCATTCAAAATGTCTCTATCTGCATTTTATAGCTGGATGTCTTTGTACATACCGGTATTAGGGATTTTATAGAACCTTGTGGACTTTTTGCGCGAGAGCAACCTCCGTCGTCGAGTATGAATGAAACAAATTACATGTAAGAGTTTAGAGTTCCATAATGCTCACATCGCCCAATTTTGGTTAAAAAAAAAAAAAAAAAACCTGCTCTCTAAAGATATTTGAAGTAAACATACGATAATCCTATAGTTTTCATCAGAATGAGCACACTTTTTGACTAAAGGCCAGAGGAATAATAAAACACAGAAAGGCGTCAGTAGTTAAGAGGCTGATGCAACTTTTCCCATTTTAGGACCAGCAAAATAATTACAACTTGCTTTCTGTACAGTGGCCAAATCTGGCGGAAGGCCTATATTGTGACACTCCTAAGCTTTATATCTTAGCATTTCTCCATTTAGATCCTGTCAAGACATGATTCATGAAACCATTAGATGTTCAATAGTTCAATATGAGTAAATCATACACTCATTTTAAGTTTTGTAAAATGATTTTCCCTGCACGCTTTTCAATAAGGGGTATTGTGTTTATGCAAAGTAAACGTGTAGACATCACAAGACAGAGATCTTAAATGCAAAATTGTTTTCAGAGCACGAGACACACAAAGAATTTAGACGAAGAATAGAGGAGCTGTTGTTTCCTCCACATTCACAAGTACATTCATTCCAGCAGTCCAAATGAATGTATGATTATACAACCTGATCTCACGGGAAAACGTACAAATTCTACGAGGTGGCTAATTCGTACGAATTCATACGACCTCACTCGTACGAATTAGTAAAGTATTTTGCAAAATCGTACATATTTTACGAATTGCCCAATTCGTATGAATTCATACGAATGACCTACCCCTGACCCCGCCCCTAAACCTACCCATCACGTGGGTTTAGACAAATCGTACAAATTCGTACGAGTGAGGTTGTACGAATTCGTACGAATTAGCCAACTTTTTATCATTCGTACGAATTCGTACGAATTGGTCGTGAGATAGTGTTGGATTATAATGTAAAAAAAAAAAAAAGCTTCTAAAATCGATTTTACATTACAGCATTAAAGGAGACTTTATATAAATGAATGTAATTTTTTTTATAAATAAGAAAAATATATTGTTGTGTATAAGATATAGCCCAAAAATTCAGAACATTTCATTTTACAAAAATAAATATTCCTGTCAAAAGGTTTTTTTTTTTATTGTTTTTTTTTTTTCTTCCAAGTCTGTATCTTTCTTACCAAATTCGTCTGAACAATCCACACAGCAAGAAGACACTGACAGCATATGATCTGATATGAAGCGCAGATGACCTTTTAACTTTTCCACTGGACATAAAAGATCCGCCCCCTCCCAAAATAACTTTCACTTTCACTGCCAAATCACCCTAGTAACAGTCAGAGGGACATAAATATTTGCATGGAGTTTGCTGACATATGTGCATTAACACCCATGCGTTGATTTAACTGCAGTCTAAATGTAGGCTACTGAAAAGATTTTGGTTCTGATTGCAGTAGCATGATAATTCTTGTAGATTTCTGTCTGTTGTTTTACAATTGCTAAGTGTCTACAAATCCACAGCAAAATGAAAGACCAGTTGCCACACAAGGCAAGGAAGGCTAATACTCTTACAATATAAGAGTTGAAAAACGTCACACACAATATAGTGAAATGTGATCATTTCAAATCAAGTAACTGTGTCAGTTGTATTAAATAAATGTGATTGCATTGAAAATATAATTAATCTTATTGATTATAAATACAATAGAACCACCAAAGTATTTATAGATTCAATAAAGATTCATAAATGTTTGTAAATCTCTAAAGTTGTTCATAAGTAAATGATGCTGTCAGTAACATTGTGCATTTCGGGATCTATGGAAATATTTGGTTGAACCCCATTTGACGTAAAATACAAGCAAATACTCATGAAATCACTGGGTGGATATCTGCATTCACTGAGGCTTAAAATAGGATGGCATGTATATTCAGCGCTTCATTGACCTTCTTTCTTGTTTCCTGAAAGGAATTAATGAACTATGACTAAAGTACTCTCAAATACACATGAGATCATGTGACATAACACACAAGAAAAATCTGAAAAAAATAAAATAATGTGATTATTGAGCAATGTAAGGGAAACCCAGACTAGAGGATGAAGCTTGAACCCAGATGCAGGTTTATTCAACACATTATATTCACAGGTGAGTGACGACAATGACAGTATATGCAGAGAAATTGGATGACTGAATAACTGACCTTTTAGGTTGAACTTTTGCACCATGTAATTACAGCTGATTTATTTTTTTATTTGTAAACATACTAATAGTATAAATGCTGTTGAATAGACCTTTTAGCTGCCTTAAACTGACTGTTATTGTTTATTGTATTGTTATCGTTTTCATTTGTGTAATTTTTTATATTTTCTCCAACAGCCAAAAAAAAATCCAAAAAATTTGACTTAAAAAAGCAGCTGTAGGGCTGAGCAAATATGGGCAGAACTCTTTACTGCCCTAGTACTTCAAAAAGCTTTTTAAAGGTATATATGTGAATTAAACGTGGTACAATGGCCTTCATCATCACAGTATGCTAATGCCTATCTATTACAAGGGTTTCATCAATATGCTGATTGAGGACTGTTGGGACACTCCAGGCACAGGATGGTTCTGTCGGGAGAGACAGAGTCGTTTGCACCTCAATGACACGTCTGTACCATTTGCTTCACAGGACATATGCTTTAAACTACATACTGTTTATTTATTAGTGTGTTCTAATATGTAACTACGCCATGTTTGATCTCATCTGACAGCTTATAAACTGAAATGAATGGTGGTGAACTTAATAGAGATATTAAAGTATCCTAATGTACAATCTAGGCACTATTGCTTAAACATACATTGAGGAGAATATGTTAATGTTCTTCTCCCCTTCTGGATCTCCACCCATTTGCCTCATCTTTTGGTTTCCTGTCAGTTGGGTTTGGTGTTGGTATTCCACTCATGTTTAACAATGCTTTGCTCAGGGTATAAGAAGGAAAGGTAACTGCTGATCTATGAGAAACTTTAACCCCGCCACTCTCTCACACCGGTGCGTAACCTCATACTACAAGAAAGGCTTTTACGGCATCTTCTGCACGACAGTGCATTATTTGTTACAACTAAGTTTATACAGTATGTTGTTCCATTCTACTGTCTGTATATTAAATGTAACTTAATAATAACTTTGCCTGCTTTAAAGGCTTTGAGAATCTTTCCTTTTATCACTGATTATGTTGAAAGCTAAAGTGATAAATATAAACTTTCGTTATCTAAACGTTCAGGTTAAATCCTACTTTTTCCTATCAGTTCTAAGACCTTCACCTTTAAAGAATAAGAGGTTAAAGAATAACAACAACTTTAATGGAGTCAGATTAATTATATTGGAGTCAGATAAATATTTGAATTATACATGTTATCCTTCAACTGCCTTTTGTTCCGATTATTGGTTTAAAATAGCAGCGTAAGCTTCCAGCCTTACAGTTTTTGGTGAGCCCGACGTGATACATTTTTCACGAGTTTTAATCGCCCGGTACTTTTTTGTATCCGCAACTACTTTGGTTTTTCTCATTTGACACTGGATTATTTTATCCTTGGAGTAATGGCTTCACAGCAATTGGTCATCGAAATGGGATTAATGCTGATATAGGATGGAATAACCTTGAAGTGGGTAAGCCTGTTTTCATTGCTTCATGGCATTGGTAGGGAAAGTCTCCATTTGCATGAATTGTATGAAACAGAGATTAGAAGTATCAGAATAATCTAAGTAGTCCCATTATTGTGAAATCTAAGTAAATTTCCCCAAATATAAATTGGAACATGTGTAATGATCATGTCCTGTTTAATGGTCCAAAAAGGTTGAGCCTACACTGTACAAACTCAGTAGAAAAGGTCTTAACATGGACTCTATTGACAATTAAATTTTCACTTGGTGGAAAACAGTGGGTAGTAAGCAGAAGAAATCAAAACATGGAGAAATAATTGAGGCTTTAAACTTCATAAGTTTTACACGGCTACATGAGTTAACAACGTGTCTATCTTCAAGTATAGATGCTAAATGTAAAGAAGAGCAATCTAAAAATGCAGAGGCACAAAAGTCTGAGGCAAAGATTCAAGATCTTCAAACACAGCTAGATAGATTACTAGCTGAGCTGTTAGCCTTGACTGAAAAGTGTAAAAATCACAAAGACACCATTGCAGATCTTAAGGCTAAGCTAAATGCTAAAAAGTCCAAGTCTCCCAAAACGCGTAACAGCAATGGGACTAAAAATGTGCACTTCTTAGATGAGGCAGCCTGCTCTAATAATCCTGTATCCTGTATCGATATGAAGCATGTGATAAAGTTTTGAAAAGAGTGCCTGTTTCAGCCCTTAAGGTGATACGGCACCCAAATGGCACAGAGTCAACCATTCGGCGTCCTTTAACGGTAACTGAATGTAACTTGTTTAAAGCAGAGATCGGATCATTCCCTTTGAAAGGGCCATTTGAACCATGGTGGAGATGCATTGTTAGTCAAAAACATGCATTTCAGCTTGAACCAAAAGATATTTGGCAAATTGTTATCAGCTCAATTCCAGATGTTCTGATCTATAAGATACCACAGGTTTTGATGACAGGCACCATTGTGCAGTCAATGTATCAACATGAGCCTGAGAGTGAAATCTTTAATAGACTAAAACAATGCCTTTGTGATCTGTGTGATTGTAGTCCTATTGGATGGGAATTGATTTTCAATCGGAAACAGAGTACGGAAGAATCGTTTGAGACATATGCAGAAAATATGTTTGAACTTTTTGAGGAGTATTCTGGAATTGAAGGTGTTAACCACAACAATGTACAGTAATTCTACTTGAATTACTGCTTACAAATGCAGGGCCGCATGTACAGCAATCGCTCATGTGTGGTGCTTCTCCAGCACAAAATACATTTGAAGGTATTGTTAGCTGGGCAACAAAAATTGAGTCAGGCAAACAAATGCATTGTGAGGTAGCTGTGTTAGAATGTCATGAAAATCCTCCATCTGCAGGAGAATTCAGAAAGCCACACTGTGGCAAGCTGAACAGATTCTGTAATTCCTGTCACAAAACAGGCCATACAGAGGAAAAGTGCTGGTCACTGGGCAGAGGCAGACCTCCTCCCTATTTCATAAAATGCAGACAATCACAATCTAATGACACAAACCAGCACTCTGCAAGTAACCAAAGCTTAACAGACTATTTAACAAACACTCTCTGCACAGTTCACATGCCCTAGCCCAAAAAACATGTGGTGACAGGACAAGGCACCCGCCTTGCAATTCTCAGTACTAGGTCTGTAGGCCACGGTGAAGTCGAACCATGTGTAAAACAGATCCCAACGGGCTAGTCTTGGGTTGAGTCGTTTGGCTTCTCTGAGATATTCCAGGTTCCGGTGATCTGTGATGACTTCGAAATGGTGGTGAGCTCCCTCCAGCCAGTGTCTCAATTTCTCCAAGGCGAGCTTGATCGCCAGCAGCTCACGATTTCCAATATCATAATTCTGCTCCGCTGGAGACAGCTTTGGAGTAAAAGGCGCACGGATGGAGTCGAGGAGGCTCACCCTGCTTCTGGGATAGAACTGCTCTAACCCCGCTGGTAGAGGTGTCAACTTCGACCACAAATGGGAGTTCTGGATTGGGGTGTACCAGGATTGGAGAGGTGATGAAAGCATTCTTCAGGCCAGTGGTTCCCAAACCTGTCCTGAAGGCCCCCCAACACTGCACGTTTTCTTTGTCTCCCTACTCAAACACACCTGATTTAACTCATCAGCTCATTATCACATGGGTTAATTGAGCTGATGAGTTGAATCAGGTGTGTTTGATTAGGCAGACAAAGAAAACGTGGAGTGTTGGGGGGCCTTCAGGACAGGTTTGGGAACCACTGCTTCAGGCGTTGGGAGGCTTCTGTGGCCAAGGGGTTCCAGGACAGAGACTTGGGCTGGAGTGAGGTGAGAGGTGAGCTGAGAAGACTGTAATTCTGGATGAATCTTTGGTAGAAGTTCTTTGGAGTTCCTTTATATTAACAGGTTGGGGCCAGTTCTGAATGGTGTCCACCTTCCTCTGGTCCATCTGGATACCTCGTTGGTCGATGATATATCCAAGGAACTGGACGGATGGCATGTGGAACTCGCACTTCATCTTGAGATAGAGATGGTGTACTCTCAGCTTTTGGAGGACCTGCGTCACGTGTTGGTGATGTTCGGCCAGGTTCCGGGAGTAGATCAGGATGTTGATGTAGACAATGACGAAGCATTAGAGGTACTCTCGGAACACCTTATTCATATACCCCTAGAATACGGAGGGGGAGTTGGACAGGCCATACAGCATCACCTGGTACTCGTAGTGGCCTGTCGGATTAATGAATGTCGTCTTCCATTCGCCTCCCTCGAGTATCCGAATGAGGTTGTAAGCACTCCGCAGGTCCAACTTGGAGAAGATGCGAGCCTCACTGAGCTGTTCCAGGGCGGCAGGGACCAGAGGAAGAGGATAATTGAATTTGACCGTCTGAGCGTTGAGTGCCTGGTAGTCGATGCACGGCCGCAATCCTCCGTCCTTCTTGGCTACGAAAAAGAAGCTGGAAGCAGCAGGGGACATCGATGGTCAGATGAAACGTTGTTTGAGAGCCTCCTGAACATACTCCTCCATGGCCTTCTGTTCCGGGATGGACAAAGGGTAGACCTTACCCTTCGTGGAGTAGCCCCAGGCAGTCCCATCGCCGATGAGGTGGTAGACGGGTCGCCAACTGCTTGCTGAAAACATCCTGGAATGCCTGATACTCTGGAGTAATTTCAGTTTTGCTCTCGGTTTCTGGGCTCTCAACAGAGGTGGAGTTCACCTGAATATTGGATGAAGACTTCAAGGTGTGTTGACAGGTCCGGCGGATAGACGGTTTGGGCACAGAAGAAAGGCAGTCCTTGAAGCAGGAATCACCCTATTGCAGAATTTCTCCAGAGTTCCAATTGATGGTGGCTTCATATTGGTTCATCCATGGGCGTCCCAGGTAAAGCGTAACTG
The DNA here is from genome assembly GCF_949319135.1 of Squalius cephalus. Classification (NCBI taxonomy): domain Eukaryota; kingdom Metazoa; phylum Chordata; class Actinopteri; order Cypriniformes; family Leuciscidae; genus Squalius; species Squalius cephalus. The sequence goes on along the minus strand of NC_137129.1, from coordinate 32,589,829 downwards.
TGGGGGAGAAATGACGAATGCGACCACGGCACAGCGATTTGCTGAGAATGGTGTGGATGGCTAGTTCCTGGGACCAACATTTCCTCCGGAGGTTGAGTCTTTGGAGAAATTGATGAGAGATGAAGTTCCCTGCGGATCCGGAGTTGATAAGCGCTTGCGCTGGAATGGAAAGTTTTTGGGTGAGAATTTGGACAGGTGTACGAGTGAGGGGGGCGACTTTTGGGAGAAGCTGGATTATACTCACCGCTGGGTGTGGTGGTTGAATTGGGCAGTTCGGGATGACATGGCCTTTTCCCCCACAATACAGACACAAGTGTTGCAATAGTCTCCTTTGATCCTCCACGCTGGTGAGGGGATATGCGTTGACCTGCATGGGTTCAGGTGCTGGAAGGGCGACAGATGGAGAATGGGCGGTGGATGCGGAGCGGGTTGATCGAGGAACCAGGCTGACAGACGTTAAGAGATGCGCACAACTTTCTAAATTAAACTCTCCAATTCAACGTTATCATCATAAATGACCATCTGGTGGCACACTTCCGGTTTGAGACCCTGGCGAAAAGCTGTTAGCAGGGCCATCTCATTCCACCAGCTGGATGCTGCTAAAGTGTGGAATTGAAGAGTATATGCATTTATGGTGGTTTTACCTTGACGGAGGTTGAACAGCTGATCATGGACGGGATACTGCACATGATACTGCATGCTGCACATGCAGTGCCATATCTGATCACATATACTACATCTATATATTATGATGTGTACTACTGAATATAAAATTACAAACATTACCATATATTAGTATTTTTCAATATATGAAAAGCAGCAATTCCTTATGTATTATTCAATATATTGTAATATATTAACACAATATGGGCCCTATTTTAACGATCTGAAACACAAGTATCAAATGCGAAACGCAAGTAACTTTGTGGGCGGATCTCGGGAGCTGTTGATATTATACCGGCGGGATAAATGACTCTTGTGCCCGACGCAAATCTAAAATGGGTTGGTCTTGTAAGCTTGCGCTCGATCGGCCCAAAACCGGCATCCGACCAGTGCGGAAGGTCTTTATGTGTTACTGTCATTTTCTAGAGGCAAAGTATTTTTTGATTAAATACAATACATTTGAATATGTATTCTCTCATTATTTCATCTGACTCCATAAATGAAAAGGTTTTAATGATATCTGTGCATCATTATATGTGAGCGAATGTTTGACTATTCTTTTTAACTCTTTAATGAAAATAATGTCAAAGTCAGTTAGAATAATCAAATGTAACAATTTATTATGTCAGGTAAATGTATCATGCCAATTTCATAATCAATTCAAAAATAATCGATACAAAACATCAAATTGTTATGTGGTTGAAGGATGAACCCAATCGCAGACAGATTGCAGGACACACAAGGTTTATTTTATACAAATAACGGGGAAAACAAAGCCCACGAGGGGGCAAAACAAGACAAGACAGGACTACGAGTGACTAAACTGAACTATGACTTGACTACAAATAAACAGCTAATACAGAAACAGAACTCTCTTGACAGGGTACTCACAGTGAACAAAGTCTCATAATGAATGATAGTAGATAACATGAAACACTCAGGTTGGAATCACAATGAACCGACGCAAGACAGCAGACAAGAGGGGATTAAATAGGGAACTAATGATACACAACAGGTGACAAAGGTGAAGCAATAATGACAAAACGAGGATAACAAGGGGGCGGGGCTGGGTGACGAGACAACACAAGCACATGGCCCAAACAAATGGCCATGTGCTTGCACATAAAACATGGGCCTGTCATGATCCTGCCTCAAGACCAGGGAAAATCAGAGACAAGGCAGAATCATGACAGAACCCCTCCCTTAAGGAGCGGCTTCCAGACGCTCCCTAAGGGAACACTAAACACGAGACATTACAGACTGAGACAAGGACACAAACCAACAAAACATGACAAAAACTAACAACGGCAAACATGAATAAACAACAGGGTTGGGGTGAAAAATCAAAAACAACAAACAAGGCAGAGGAGGTGGAGACAACACAGAGTTCATGGGGGGCAGTCCAGGGTGGATGGGAGGACTGGGGGTCTTGGGCCTCCGTGACGAGGACTGAGGACAGGGAATCCGGGGGGACTTGACTGGAGATGCATGAGGGGATGACCTGGGGGAAACAGTAGGCAGCTTGACAGGGGAGACAGGAGGCGACACAACAGGAGATAAGACAGGGGATACTGCGGGTGACGATGGAACAGAAACGAAAACAGAGCTCCCCGAAGACGGCTCAGTATTAACGCTCCCCATCACAGAATCGGGGAGATCGTCGTCAGCAGCCGACTGGGGTACGGCGCTCACGGCAGCTGACTGGGGTACGGCGCTCACGGCAGCTGACTGGGGTACGGCGCTCACGGTGCTCTTAGAATCAGTGGACTCAGGACAAGACATGACTGACTTGACGGGGACTTCAAGAATCTGGACAAGACGTTTAAGGTATTCAGACATTGTCTCGGCAGCGACGAGGACAGGCATCTTCTGAGGAGCAGAAACCGACCGCAAGACAGCTTCAGCAGCTGAATCGGCCGCTGCTCTTTCTGCAGCACTCACGACTGCAGACTCGGGAACAGCGCTTGCAGGAGCGGGCTCTGGAACAGCGCTTGCAGGAGCGGGCTCTGGAACAGCGCTTGCAGGAGCGGGCTCTGGAACAGCGCTTGCAGGAGCGGGCTCTGGAACAGCGCTTGCAGGAGCGGGCTCTGGAACAGCGCTTGCAGGAGCGGGCTCTGGAACAGCGCTTGCAGGAGCGGGCTCTGGAACAGCGCTTGCAGGAGCGGGCTCTGGAACAGGAAGAGATGAAGAACGGAAAGCTCCTTTCCTCCTCCTCTTTCTCCTAGGACGCGGTGCAGAATCCGTAGCCGGACTAGCGACCAGTTGGAGATGCTCAGCAGGGACCATAACTGGAGCTGGGAGGGCGTTCTCGGTCAGCGCAGACTCTGTAGAGGATGACTCCGAAGGAGAATCCCACGAAGTCCGTCTCCCTCGTTTGCCACGGAGCTCAATGGGTGCAGAAGAGGCCTCAGGAGAAGAAGTGGAACCAGCCTTATCACCATGGGCAACAACGGCCAGGACGCAACCCTCTGGGATCACAGGTAGCGAGGCAGATGGTGGAGACCTCGAGGAAGAAGCCTGCGGCTCCTCCCGGGAGAAACGATCCCAGAGTTGGGCATAATTCTTCAGGATCCACTCACCCTGGGACGAGAATGGGAGGTTGACCCTCTTTCTGTCGGTGGGAGCCGACAACCAGCATTGTTCACGGATCTCCATTTGTCGCTGGAGCTGGGAGGACACACTGTCTGCTGGGTTCTTTTGTGGTCGGTTCATTCTGTTATGTGGTTGAAGGATGAACCCAATCGCAGACAGATTGCAGGACACACAAGGTTTATTTTATACAAATAACGGGGAAAACAAAGCCCACGAGGGGGCAAAACAAGACAAGACTGGACTACAAGTGACTAAACTGAACTATGACTTGACAAAACTTGACTACAAATAAACAGCTAATACAGAAACAGAACTCTCTCTTGACAGGGTACTCACAGTGAACAAAGTCTCATAATGAATGATAGTAGATAACATGAAACACTCAGGTTGGAATCACAATGAACCGACGCAAGACAGCAGACAAGAGGGGATTAAATAGGGAACTAATGATACACAACAGGTGACAAAGGTGAAGCAATAATGACAAAACGAGGATAACAAGGGGGCGGGGCTGGGTGACGAGACAACACAAGCACATGGCCCAAACAAATGGCCATGTGCTTGCACATAAAACATGGGCCTGTCATGATCCTGCCTCAAGACCAGGGAAAATCAGAGACAAGAAGGCAGAATCATGACACAAATAATCTGGAAAATGAGAAGAGATGCAAACCCAACAATAAGAAATACATGAGGCTGAGAGTTTTGGCCACTCTCAGCCTCACAGGCTAATCTGAAGTACAGAAAGGCCCCGAACCCTTTGCTACTGTGATGGATTTTAATTAATCAACTTTAATTAATCAACTAACATTTGTTTTTCTTGCAGGAATAACATTCATATGCTTTTAATGTGTCAAAACTCTTTGGGAAAAACGTATGACTTTGAGTGTATGTGTCTATGTGTTATTAATAACAGAAAGGGGAACTGAAACTAGACATGACTAGTTCGCAAAAACCTTGTGATAAGTAATCAGAGTTTGCTTATGCCAGTGACAGAGGGAAAAGGTTGGGGCTTTTGAACCAATTGAACCAATTATATTGAAGGTGACATGTTAGTCTTATTTATTTTCTTGATTCTATAAAAACTGTTGTATCTGTGTTTTACGGTGGGATTCTCAATGGAATTTGTCTGAGATCCTCCGGCCTTGCTTCTTGGGAGAGATTCCCTGAGAACTGCTCGGGAAGATCTCCTGGCCGTGATTAAAGCATTTAAAGGACATTTGCAGGTCTGTTTGTCAATTTATTCCTGCGCAGGAAGCTAGTTTAGGAAGTAAGTTAGTTTAGAGAAAACAAGTTAGTACAGGTGATCTATAGAGTGGGGATGTCAGGAACGAGACCCAATAAATAGAAAGAACCAAAAAGCTGGTGATCTATAGAGTGGGGACGTCAGGAACGAGACCCAATAGATAGAGCCAGGTAGTCAGTTACAGGTGATCTATAGAGTGGGGACGTCAGGAACGAGACCCAATAGATAGAGCCAGGTAGTCAGTTACAGGTGATCTATAGAGTGGGGACGTCGGGGACGAGACCCAATAAATAGAGCCAGGTAGTTAGGTTTAGGGAAAATATCCACCACACTACATTCCATTATATAGACAGACCTCTTTCACATGGAAACATGTACTAACAAAAGAAATTTGCATTCAGAGGTTACACCTTTTGGGGGGTAGGAGACCATTTGCCAGGAGACCACCTTCCTTTGTGTGTCAGTTATCCCTAAACTCTTAAAAACCTGATTACCTTTTGTTTTACTTATTTGGAAATGAGACATTTGTACCAGTCGCAATGAGACATTTAAAATGATACTAAATATGTATAATACTCAATGTTAATCATTCACATTAAACTATACATTTTCTTGGGTGAATTCAGATGATCTGATCTGAGAGAGAGGGGGTGAGAGAAGGGGGAAAGAGATGTAGATTAGGATGACTCGGAGGTGAAACTTTTCGTCTCGATAGTGCACGAGGGCTTTTTGTCCTTTTGTCCTCTCAGGGTCTGGTCGCTCTTCAACCAGACTGTCCGGCATCTCCTAATTTCTCAATTCTTACAGGTCTGAAGTAGCTATTTTACTCATAGGTGTGGTTTGGGCGTAACATGCAATAAACCAATCAGAGCATCAGGGCCGTAAAAGACAGAGAAGTGACATTGTATGGGGATGGGAGAAACCCACCCAAATTAGCTTTGGTTAAACAGGCGTATAATAATTTGGTAGCTAGATTGTTGCCTATTTTGTCACATCTTCATGGACACCACAATGATTTCCCTCATTTGGTAATATTTTTCATATGTATGGTTTGCAAAAATGGGAACTGCTGCGTCTGTGTAAATGAGAGCAGCAAAGTGTATGCGCGTTTTGCACACGCTACATTATGGCCAATGCGCCCTTAAAATAGCATCTGAATAACGCGCCACTGACTTTAGACTAGGTTTTCCTTGTCTGTGGCGGAACTGTTTTCTGAAATAGTGTAATATAGCACCAGGGAACGTTTGCGCCGGAACACGCCTCCTCTTTTCGCTGAGCTGCCCCCGGGAGCGCAAGTTCATTCCTTAATTTACCAACGTGTGTCTGTGTGTCAGCTGTGCATCGGGTGCAAAATAGGAATGATACATGCGACGGTGCAAAGTGTACTGCTCATCCTTGCAATTTATTTGTTCACTGAGGTGCAAGTTACCTTTGAAATGAACCAATTTAAACCCAACTTATATCGCCTATCACCTTGTTGCTTTTACCAAATGCTAAATAAAGAGACAGTACACAGTTAAAATAAATTTGAATTAAAGGAACCGTATGTAAGATTGTGGCCAAAACTGGTACTGCAATCACTTTCAAATTACTGTAGAGCGGTGTTGGTTTCTGTTTTGTTTTCATGAACTTTTAGTTTGTAGATCTTTGTTTCCTGTGTTTCGCTTTTGTTTCCATGGTTTCTAGAATGTTCTTGTTAGTCATCATGGCAACCCATTGTTTGATTGATTTGTTCCACCTGCTCCTTGTGGTGTGATTATTATGTGTTTGTTATGGGCCTCTTTAAGAGACAGAGGCTGGGAGGAGCTGGAGGAACCGGGGAAGTTGTGATGGGTGAGATACAGTAGTTGTGCAATAAAAGATGGCAAGTGAGTTAACACGCTCAATGGGCCTGATCTATTTTGTTTAATAACGCGGCACTCCTTGTTTAGTTACTCTGTTTATTTATAGCCCTCAATTTGAGTTGTTCTTGGTCTGTTCTCGTTTATTTTTAATTGGTTTTTATTCTCCTGCATTCCAGTATTCTCCTGTGCCCCTGCATGTTTTTTTTTTTTTTTTTTTTTTGGTTTATTGTTAAATAAAGTGACTGTTGCATCAATAGTCTTCCTTTCTGCAACCTTCATATTTACAAGTGTGACAATAGACATTAAACAGATAAAATAACATCAGACGTAAATACACTTTATTTGACCCAAAACTTTTATTTCCACAACAATCTTAATTGCTGAATTTTCTAAAAAGTATGAATTTTGATGTTACCTTTAAAAGTAAAGTGAAAGTGACATATGGTTTCATGTAGGTGTTCCATAGGATATCTCCCCTGCACCCTTTAAAGTAGTGATGCTCCCTTTCGAATGGAATTTGCCCTACATTTATTTGATTCTAAACATAAATGATGTTTTATTAACAAGGTTCGGGAGGAGCACGTTCAGATAATTAACACAAGTGGAGAGCACTCAGCAATCAATGGTAAGAGGTGTGTATATATACTCAGCAGTCTCACCTCATTCCATTGACAGTTTTGAGCCCTCCCTCCGGACAGCATGCCAAATACTCATTAAACTTTACCCCCTCAAATTATATGTAAGTGTGAACTCGTGAATTTATGTAAGACCTTTGCTATCATTAAACATAAATCCTAATTGGCAATTCTCTTTGGGGCCATTTACACGACATCGTTTTCATCTAAAAACGTAAATTTTTAATGTTTTGCTCATTCATTTGCATGAAACACAGTGTTCTGGGGGCCTGAAAATGCAAACTTTGAAATCTTTTTTTCAAAGTGCAAGTTTTTGAAAACGAGACCGTTATCTACGGAAATTTGTGAAAACGGTGATGTCATGAGCATGCATAGGCCTATTGCTTGTTCAGTCTATAGACATGTAGTGTTTATAAAGTGACATCGCCAACTGGCCTGGCAGCATAGAAAAGCGTTTTTAATAAAAAAAAATTCGCGGATACTTGTGAACAGGGATCGTTTTGACAATGGAGTCGTCTGTAGGAAAAACATTTCCGTTTGTAGTAAATCTGTCACGGGTGGTTGCAGGAAAGCAGACGAAGATAATAGGCTAAGTATAATTCCAACACGAAGTTTAATGATGATAATACAAAGATTAAACAGACAAGCAAGAGGTGATGTTGCAGCATTATTTATCAAAGGGGGAAGTAAATTAAAAGGAAGAGAGGGCCAAAACCAAACATACTATCATTTAAATTTATAGTATATCATGTACATTTATTCCAGCTGGAAAAAAAATAAAATAACAAAAGACCAAAATGAAGAGAAATGCAAGATTGCGTTTATTAAACTAACACATAAATTTGCTACTCCTAAAAAATTTTTTTTTTTTAAAAACGAGCTGTACTTTTTCCCCTCAAATGAAGAAAAAAAAAATTTAGCAGCTACATGTAAATTTCTATCCTGGCAAGTTCTGGCATGTTTACACAGCAGTTCCCACTGAAGCCATAAGCACATTTCTGGCATCTTCTGCTATGTCATTCAGAGCTCTCTTCAGCATTGTTGAGACTGTCATATAGGACATCCCTCCTGCCACCACAGAGCCAAGAATGGGTATGAGGCTCACAACATACTCAACTGCATTTTCAGCTCCAAACAGGACTGCAGAACCCAGTAAAGATAATATTGAAGCTAGGTTTATCCCACCACGCAGAGGAGACTTCATCAGACTCTTTAGTTCCTCAATGGTCTTCCCAGATGTCGCACAGAGCTTCTGTAGGGATGGATCATCTAGACCAAATGTATTGTAGTACGTTTCAATCTCTTTTTGGACAATGACTAAATCCACAGCAACTGAAAGACCAGGAACAGGAACTGTAGCCATAAAAGCAGACACCAAGGCTACTTTTCCAATGTTTTCCTCCAGAGCTTTCTTCTTTTTCTCATTAATCTCCAGAGTAATATTCGGCAAAGCCAACATCAGCACACGTCTCTTATGCTGTGGAAGCTCTTTCTCCATCCTCTCCTGCATCTGATTTAAATCATACTTGCCGAGCTCCCAACCAGAGATCAAGAACACGACAGGATCCTCTATACCGATCTTTCTCAGACCTAGACAGAAACAAGGAAGGGCATCATAAAATACAAAAAAGTACAAAAAGAGATTTATTAAATATTTTATAATAATAATAATTATTATATCTAATAAATAGGCTGTGTACCATATCATCTTTAATATTATAATTGTTGTTTTTTTACATTAGTAAACTAGATTTGTTCAATGTTACAATTTTAAACACAAATCATTGTCATAAACTTAATAACTGACCATTTTCACAATCCTTTCGGATGTTATCCAGTGTCTTTTTCTGGTCAAAGTTCCTCTTCCTCTTCTCAGCAGTAATGCAAAAGTCAATCTTAGAACGAACAAAATAAAATGTTTTCCCCATGCTCTTGATCTCTTTGGCCAGCTGAGTGTGGCATTCTCTGAACCGATCTGAAGCAATGATGATGAAAAAATCATAGCGTTCAAACTGAACCAGTTTAAGATACTCGTCGGCTTTGAAGTTTGGTGTTCCAATGCCAGGAAGATCCCACACTTTCACATTTTTGTATTTAGGGTGAAGGTAAACTTTAGGCTCCATAGTGGTTTCTACTGGGCCAGTTTCAGCAGAGCCTTCATCTTCATCCCCTAAACCCCTGAATGCATTGACAAACGTGGACTTTCCAGAACCTGACTCTCCCGTCACACCAATGTTAAGTTCTACAAGATCTTGCTTTTTGAGGTATTCTTTGATTGTGTTTATCGCTGATGGGAGATCCTGAGTAGATATGGAATCTTTAATATCCTCCAGGTCCTCCTGAGTTATTATACAATAATCTTCAAATGTAGCCATCTAAAAAAGTAAAGTCAATTTTAACAGTGTTATAAAAAGAAACTGTTGAAAAAATGTTGCTTAAAAGAACAGTTTTAAATGTCAGAAGTCCATTTCTCTGTGTTGGCCCATTTTAGCTGAAACTTAAAATCCTTACACTTAAAGGCCCAGTTTTCCAGACAGGGCTTAGAATAAGCCAGGATAAGGTCTTAGTTTAATAAAAAAATGTAAGTAGCTTTTATAAAAGTGCCTTAAAAAACATTACTAGTGTGCATCTTGAGACAAAAGAATGGCATTGACATATTTCAGGATATGTCAGTGCAGGTTGATTTCAGGTAAAACAGCGCAAACATGCATTTAGTCTGGGACTTAGCTTAAAGGAACACTCCGACTTTTTGGGACTTTAGCTTATTCACATTATCCCCCAGAGTTGGATAAGTCCATACATACCTTTTTCATTTCTGTGCGTTCTGTAAGTGTTATTTGACGCACCCACCGCTAGCCTAGCTTAGCACAAAGACTGGATGTAAATGGATAGTGTTAGCATAGTAATCCCAATAAGTGACAAAATAATGCAAACATTTTCCTATTTACATGTTGTGATCTGTATAGTCACAGCGTGTACAAAAAACAAGGCTATATGAGACAGAGACCATTTTTAATCGTATAAATACTGGGAACTATATTCTCACTCGGCGTAGGAGCACAGCTAGCGTTACTTGGGCGGAGTGGCTACTTGGGCGGAGTGATCAGCGCAGCACACGAGACGCCCTGTTCTGTTGATGGTTCCGTAAACAAAACAAACGTGACTAACTCGCTAGACGTGACTCATGATCATGGCTGACTTTGAGGAATTGTCAGACTCAGAGGAATTTTACTGTGTATCAAACCAAGATCCCGAACCATATAGACGAATCCGACGAGCGTTCTGTGTAGGCTGCCATCTTGTGGCGACGCCATTACTGAGCTGTTACTAGTATAAACAAACCTCCGTGATAACGCACCCTCGATGACAGCTACAGCCAGGCAGTATGACTTGTTGGGTTGATGATGTTAGACAGTGGCCTCCAGTCACAGATGAAGGTACAAACGATCTTACAGATTATTTATGAAAATAGCTTGGCAATAACTATGCTAGCTAGGCTAGCTAACGAGGAAACTATAAAAAGATCTGTCCATTTGGCAACAATAAATAAATGAATATCAAATAAACGAATTCATGTTTTTCATTTGTGACCATTATTTATCTCATTTTCACATTTCAAAAGGAAAGGGTGGTACAGCTAACTGCTAGCGTTGTTGGTTCTCAGAGTGAGAGTCACAGTCAAGCAAATCAAACATTAACAACAGACATAAGTAACGTTAATGTTACTACTGCCCCAACGCGCCCCTTCGGTTGTTTTAAAGGTATTCAAGAGTATTTTCTCCTTCGCCTGGCATCCGATGATCAACAAAATGCCAACTACAGGTCACTGATAGAGGGTCAAAATGATCTGAGCTCCGGATGGTTTGGTTAGCTAAATAATGCACACTCTACCAGATGATAAACACATAACGTTAGTTCTAAAAGGACCTGTCCGATTTTCACAGACCATTAACAACACTCATACTGTACAAATAACTCGGCAGAGGAAGAATAGGAAAGTTGTAGATGTAACGTTAGTGACAGTCGTAAATCGCGGGCTGTTTATTCCAGTGGACGCAACCAAACCAATAGGAGGCAATGGCGCAACGCTACCCAGCAACAGCTCAGTAATGGCGCCCGCTTACTTCCGGTAGTTTCGCCGGATTCGTCTATAGGTTTGAGCCAGAATACACAGACGAGGAGTTACAAACTTTGGAAGCTGTAAGACAAGATGTCGAACAGATTGATGTCGAAGGGAGAATCAGAACGAACACGGACTGGTGGTGTAAATGTGGAACATGCCAACCTATGCCCACTATGCCCAATGTATAAAAAATTATTACAGGAATAGATATATTTGAAATGCAATTTATTACAGCTGACCAAATGTAATCAACAGCATATAATACAGTAATGTTAGATAATTGCATTACAATAGCCTAGAATATGGGGAGAGTAATTGCACAAGGCAAATAGTTTTTGCACAATGAACCCACAGACAGTAACGTTAGCCTACTATTTCACAAACATTTTCTCAAAAAAGAAAACTGCCCATCCCCCTCCAATTCATTAGCAAGTTGAATGTTATAACGTTAGTCCTGAGAGTTACATTTAGCGCCGCTCATTTGTTATTGAGCGATACAGTGTGTTCATGACAACACAATAATAACAATAAAGAGGATACACGGAGCCCCTATTCACGTAATAATTTCACTAAGTTTACATTACATTAGCATGGCACTGTTACAGTATGGCTAATGTTAGTCATCTCAAAACATAACGGAACACTTACCGCAGCAACAGGTGATCCAATTTGTCCTGTCTTTATCGATGGGATGGCTGTATCCTTTAGCACACGTTTCATGGTCCGTGTGGCAACTTGCATTTTTTCAAAATAGTCGTCCTCAGTGAAATGTTCTGAGCAAACTAAATACTTCTTGATGGTGTTTACAGGTGTGTTTGGATCGATACCCAGAACAAGTAGCCATCGATTCATCAGGTCAGCGTTTTTGGTTGGAATTCTATGAAATATCATAGTATTACCTGGTCTCCCCTGTTTATTGTCGCAGCTCTTTACAATACAGCGAACACCCATGACTGTAAACTATAAATTTACTATCTAGTAATTGCTGACTCTATTACTCCAACTCTGAGCGAACTCTCTGCTCCTCACCACAGGGCGTCTCGTGTGCTGCGCTGATCACTCCGCCCAAGTAGCCACTCCGCCCAAGTAACGCTAGCTGTGCTCCTACGCCGAGTGAGAATATAGTTCCCAGTATTTATACGATTAAAAATGGTCTCTGTCTCATATAGCCTTGTTTTTTGTACACGCTGTGACTATACAGATCACAACATGTAAATAGGAAAATGTTTGCATTATTTTGTCACTTATTGGGATTACTATGCTAACACTATCCATTTACATCCAGTCTTTGTGCTAAGCTAGGCTAGCGGTGGGTGCGTCAAATAACACTTACAGAACGCACAGAAATGAAAAAGGTATGTATGGACTTATCTAACTCTGGGGGATAATGTGAATAAGCTAAAGTCCCAAAAAGTCGGAGTGTTCCTTTAAGCCTTGTCTGTGAAACTGAGGAAAAATTCAAATTTTTACTGATGGGAGGTCAAATGGGCCATCAACTAAATAGTCTTTTAAAGTTTTTAAAAATTGCTTACACACAATTTCTGAAATGGCTCCATTTCTCAAAGCTCTACACACACAAACTCAAAACATGCACACAAATGGAAAACTTCACACATCTCTCACAAAAGCAAACACTTCATTCAAAACTATTTTAACTCGTCTAATGGTGTTTTTGCATATAACTACACACAAACGATTACATGGTTTTTCTGAATTGCTAAAACACTAAACCCCATTCTCTGAACCAAATTCTCAATAGCCTAAACCAATTTGTCAAATAAATCACCCTTTCTGTAAAACATTAAACAAGTTCAGGTAGTTAAAACACTGTTTGCAAATCTCATGCACTCTTTTTTCAAAACTCTAAACATGTTTTTCACTCACTAATACACATTTCACACTGTGATGCACTTATGTTCAAAACGCTAAACACAGGCAGGCAAAAATTTAACACAACTACAACACAGTTATCATCGTTTACACACAGCGACTAAAAATTGTTTACACTTATTTCTGATGATGTGACCAAACCAATAATAAAAAGTCAGTTCAGAGTCCCAAAATGGACTCAAAATGTTGCACTGAATGTTGATACCAATAATGGATGGAAACAATATACAGTAAGAGGGAAGAGTTTGTGTAAAAGAGTTGGTGAACAAGGAGGAAGAGGATGAGGACGAGGAAGAGCAGGTGTGGAGAATGTTGTCAAGGCTGGATCTGGCTTTAGGGTTTTTCCCTTTGCCTGCAGAGATAACATTGTCTGTGATGTGGACAAAGTCCTCAGGCCATACCCAACATGAATACATGATGCAGCTGAAGCAGAATAAAATCTCTCTCACTGACTGTGATTTTGCAGTTGCAGAGAATGGGGTTTAGTATTTTAGCAATTCAGAAAAACTGTATTTGATTAAATGGTTCTCTGAATGTGGTTTGAAAATTTGGTTTTGTGTTTAAGGTTTTGAAAAATGAATGATGGTTTCAAGAAATGTGTTCTTTTAGCAATTCAGAAAAACTGTAAATGATTAGCCACATAACTGCACACAGATGTGAAAAATGTAAAACAACTATATTGTATCTTTTAACAAACTAAAAGTCAATGAAAACAAATCTAAAGAAAAACCCAACGGAATGTGTGTAACATAGACCTGCTTTGCAGCAGAATTTGACTATTGTGAAGCTACTGCGAAATAAAGGTGACTTGACTTGTATGCATGTATATATTTACAAAATATACAGACATGCAAGGATCAAAAATATATTTGTTTCTCAAAACATCGAGTTTGATTTCTAAGTGAGCAATTGATGTATAAGTATTTTCACATGATAACTGATAACTGTCATGATAACTTTTTCTTTTTTCAACGGTTCCGGATGGCATACTACCTACTGCAACACACAACAATATCTGTCCAACACAAATCCTCATTCACTCAAAATACAGTACACGGGATTGTAATAACTATGATAATATGCAAACTATACAAATAATCCAACAGACTCTTCAAGTTTTTCAAGAATTCTTCGAAACCGTATTGTGTGGCAGCCTGTACACAGCTAGCCAGAATCTTTTCGTCTCAACCACAGCCAGTTGCTGCTCCTCTCTGCTGCTTCAGATAAGTTCTTCACTGTGCAACGCAACTCTTGGCCACTGAATCTGACGTCTCTGAGAAACCGGGTAGTAGAGTGTGCCACAAATCCTCGACAACCCACTTTCACTGGATAAACCCGGACTCTCCATCCTCGCTGTTCTTCTTCAGTGGCTAGATGAGCATACCGCAGTTTCTTCCTCTCATACGCCTCATCTACAGTATCCTCCCATGGCACTGTTAACTCTATCAGGTGAACAAGGCGTGCTGATCCAGACCACAAGACAATATCTGGGCAAAGGTTAGTGGTGGCAATCTCAGGTGGAAAAATAAGCCGTTGATCAACATCTGCCAGCATTTTCCAGTCTCTAGCAGCTTCCAGTTGTCCTAGGCGAGAATTGGTTTTAACGCCTTTTCTTGGTGATTGCTTTCCTGGGCGGAGGAATATTGTCTTCTGTGTGTAATGTTTTGCTACAACAGGTGGCAACTTATTGGTCATGTTACGCTTGTCTTCCAATGCTAAAGCCAAACATTGCAGTTCCTGGTCATGGTACCAAGTAAACCGTCCTTGGCTAAGAGCCACCTTACATCCTGTCAAAATGTGCCTTAATGTGGCAGGTGATGAACACAAAGGACATGAGGGATCCTCTCCTACCCAGAGGTTTGGGTTCTGTGGTGATGGGAGAACATCATATGTTGACCTGATACGGAAACTGATCCTACTCTGTTCCATTGACCATAGGTCTTGCCAGCCCATCTTGCATTGTTCCACACTCTCCCATCTCATCTATTTTCCCTGCCTGGCCTGGGAAATGGCATTTAAACACCTCATCCTCTCCTCCTGCTTTCGCACCTCATTGACTACATAGGCTGCCTTGTGCCATGTAGGTGGAGCTAAACTGAGCCCAAAACCCCCTCTTCCATGCTGTACTTGCCCCACAATATCACCAATTTGAAGGGCAGCCTTTGCATCTTCCACAGCTTTCTTTGCTGACCACTTTCTTCCAGTTTTCAACACAGGTGCTGCCTCCCTTACACATTTGTTGTGTGCTAATGTAATTTCCAGTCTGACCTTGGCGCACTTAAACTCCTCGGTTAAAAGACTGGTAGCTGCAATATTCCTTTACTATAAAGTCCCACTCTGCTGAGGCAGTGTGGAACTCCCAACCATTTCCTGATGCATGAACTTATTAAAGCTTCCAGCTTCTCTACTGTTGTCAAAGAAACCTCGTGCACAGTCAGTGGCCACAGCGACCTCGGCAGTAGACCAAACTGAAAGAACCAGAGTTTTAATTTGTCTGGTAGAGCGCAGTTGTTTATGCTCTTCAACCCTTCCACTGCTTCCACACCTGATCACTATGTCATCAGTAAATGAATGTGGCATTTAAATGGCAGTGTTTTCCAAATTAAACAAAAGAGCTGTTTTGAGTCATGAGTCTAATGTAGAGAACTGTGAAACAGAGTTTTGCAAAAAGTTTTACAATATCAAACTGAGTTTAAAGCATGTAATGACTTGGTCTGAAGATTAGATACATGAGTGAATGGTTTCGCTAAGTGGGCCTCAAGTTCCCCCATCGCCTATGTATTTATTGTGCAATTTATACGCGAAAATTTGTTTTTACGTGCATAAGATACACACTGCAAACCCCTTGGGTAATAAGAAATTTTGGTTTATTCGTTAAAATCTTTACAGGTGACATGATATTTATCTTGAATTCAAAACAAAAATTTTGCGCTATAGTACAAAAAGAACTTAATACCACACTCACTGCAAAGTGCTACATTTTTTTTTTAATGTAAGGCATCATAAGTGTGTATAGCAGTGGCGACAGAGGTGATGTTGCAGCAATTTTTATCCAAGGGGAAAGTAAATTAAAAGGAAGAGAGGACCAAAACCAAACATACTATCAATTAATTATATATTATTTCATGCATTTCATTTATTCCAGTTGACAAAAAATGAAACAAAAAAACAAAATGAAAAGAAAAGAAATGCAAGATTGCACTTATTTAACTAAATAAGGAGCAGTTCCTGGTTAACTAAATAAGTAGCAGTTCACTTATTTAAGTTCACAACACAACCAAATACAGAAACACACTGCAAATAACACAGACCACAACGGAAATGTTTCCAGGGGACCCCAATAAGTAACGAACCCGGCTGGGACGTGCTTACAGCTCAAAAGTCTACTTTATTTTATTTTATTTTATTTTATTTTATTTTATTTTATTTAACTTTTTTGTTACAGTGATTACATTTTTATGACATACAACTTGTATGCAATATACAAAATGTATTAACAATATGTTCAATGTCATCAGAATACAAATGAAAAAAGAACAATGAGCTGAAAACTAAAATAAAAAAATAAAAAAGAGAGAAAAAGAACATGAGGGAAAGATATTAATCTATACATCAGTTACAGTGTACACATTTTTTCATGTTATGTTTAAATTTACATAAAGAAAAGTTTCATAAGAAATGTTAGGTAATGTAGGGTCCAAAGTTTTAAAGTTGAGACACTCGTGTATATATATAACGCATATTTGAAAAAAAAATTTGTAAAAAAAATAATAAAAATTATATTATATTTATTTGCAACCGTTATGTTAACAGCAGAATTTGGTTGTGTTGTGAACTTTTGCAGAGCGTTTCTGTATTTGGTTGTGTTGTGAGTATTTGTAGCACACGTGTGTTGTAAAACTAATGAAGACGTTTTCTTAATTTGCAGGGGTTCTCTTACATTTACATTTTACATTTACATTTACATTTAGTCATTTAGCAGACGCTTTTATCCAAAGCGACTTACAAATTAGGACTAAATTAAGCGAGTCATCGTGAAGAGGCAAAAACAACGCAAGAAGTGCTCAAAATACGAAGTTCAGGCATTATTCAGAGTAGCATAAGCCCGATAAGTGAGGTTTTAAAGGGAAAGGGAAGGTTTTTTTTGCTCATGGAAGTGCTCACGGAAGAGATGGGTTTTCAGCTGTCTTTTGAATGTTGTCAGGGATTCTGCATTCCAGATGAGGGTGGGGAGAGCGTTTCACAAGCATGGAACTGTGAATGAGAATGTTCTGGAAAGTGATTTTGTGGCTCTCTGTGATGGAACCACGAGCCGTCGCTCGTTGACCGATCGTAGGCTTCTGGTAGGGATGTAGACTCGTAGGAGTGAGTGAAAGTAGGAGGGAGCTGAGCCTGTGATAGATCTGTAAGCAAGCGTCAATGCCTTGAACTTGATGCGAGCAGCGAGAGGTAGCCGATGCAGAGAGATGAACAGAGGAGTGACGTGGGCCCTCTTGGGCTCGTTGAAGACAAGACGAGCTGAAGCATTCTGAATCATTTGTAGAGGTTTAGTTGCACATGATGGAAGTCCGGCCAGAAGAGCATTGCAGTAGTCAAGCCTAGAGATGACCAGGGCCTGGACGAGAAGTTGTGTTGCATGCTCAGTTAGGAAAGGCCTGATCTTCCTGATGTTGTGCAGTGCAAACCTGCATGATCGAGCTGTCTTTGAAATGTGATCTGTGAAGGTCAGCTGGTCATCAAATGTTACTCCAAGATTTCTGACAGACCTTGATGGGGTGATTGATGCTGAATCTAGCTGGATAGTGAAGTCGTGCTGTAGAGGATTGGCAGGGAGGACGAGAAGCTCAGTCTTTGCCAGGTTGAGCTGCAGGTGATGTTCCTTCATCCATGTCGAGATGTCCGCCAGACAGCTTGAGACCCGTGCAGCTACTGTGGGATCATCTGGTTGAAATGAGAGGAAGAGCTGTGTGTCATCAGCATAGCAGTGGTAGGAGAAACCGTGTGCTTGTATGATGTGTCCCAGTGATGTGGTGTAGATGGAGAAGAGGAGGGGACCAAGAACTGAACCTTGAGGAACCCCTGTGGTCAGTTGATGTGTTCTGGATACCTCGCCTCTCCATGCGACCCTGAAGGACCTACCTGTGAGATAGGACTCGAACCAGTGGAGTGAAGTTCCTGTGATGCCCAGTGATGAGAGGCTGGACACAAGGATCTGGTGATTCACAGTGTCGAAGGCAGCAGACAGATCCAGGAGAATGAGGACTGAAGATTTGGAAGCAGCTTTTGCGATCCGTAGGGCTTCTGTGACCGACAGTAATGCAGTCTCAGTTGAATGCCCTTTCTTGAAGCCAGATTGGTTGACATTCAGCTGGTTGTTCAGAGACAAGAAGGATGTTACTTGGTTGAAAACCGCTCTTTCAAGTGTTTTCGCAATGAATGGTAGGAGAGAGATACTGTAGGTCTGTAATTCTCTACAAAGGATGTGTTTAGTGTTGTTTTTTTAAGCAGTGGAGTAACCCGAGCCTGTTTGAATGCTGTAGGGAAAGTGCCAGTATGGAGGGATGAGTTGATGATGTGTGTGAGAGCTGGTAGAAGTGTGGGAGAGATGGCTTGTAGAAGGTGTGAGGGGATGGGGTCTAGAGGGCAGGTGGTAGGATGACTGGAGAGGAGAAGTGTAGATACTTCTTCCTCGGTTAGCGGAGAGAAGGAGGACAGAGGGTTATTGGCTGTGGAAGGGGTCAGTCTGGGTTCCTGTGTGTGTGGAGCTGAGAACTGACTGCTGATAGTTGTTGTTTTGTTGGTGAAGAAGTTTGCAAAATCGTCAGCAGTTAAAGAGGAGGCGGGTGGTGGTGGAGGTGGACAGAGGAGAGAGTTGAATGTCTTGAAAAGATTCTACTGACAGGATGCAGGATGCGGACAAGCAGCCTTTGTCTTCTTCGGTTGCGCGCCTAAACGGCCAAATAAACATAGAAATATTTCAAAATGTCAAGCCGAGTATTCCCGTAAACACAGTAGATGTATGTAGCTACTATGTGCATTCTCTCTCTCTCTCTCTCTCTCTCTCTCTCTCTCTCTCTCTCTCTCTCTCTTTTCATGATGGTCAGCACGATTCCGTAGCCACCGCCCCCCCTCAATGATATCATCGTTCATCGCGATGTTTTACTGTAAACATCGTCAACTGGCAATTTAGGGGACATCGCCCAACCCTATTGCAGAGCCATTCTCAGCGACGGGGACCGCCATTTGCTTTGCGCTTCCTGCCTAGGAAGGGACCACGCACTCACTGATGGCGGCTGCCAGGAATGCGAGTCTCTGCCTCTCTCGACCCTGCGGGCTCGACAGGCTTTGTTTCGCGTCAAGTCCGCTTCTCCCATGCCTTCTGTTGGGCCCCGCCGTAAAAAGCGCCGCTCTCAAAGGCCACCAGAACCTTCGGTGAAGGAGAACTCGCCGGCGGCGTCCCCGTGACCCTCCTTCTCGGAGTCCCCTGTCTCATTCCTCGACGGCCAGCGCCCCGCTTCGGTCGAGACAACAGAGCGGGATGCTATGGAGGAGGACAGCTGCT
Source organism: Squalius cephalus (assembly GCF_949319135.1). Taxonomy (NCBI): domain Eukaryota; kingdom Metazoa; phylum Chordata; class Actinopteri; order Cypriniformes; family Leuciscidae; genus Squalius; species Squalius cephalus. Next base: position 32,570,274 of record NC_137129.1, on the reverse strand, counting down.
CTCTCCTGGCATCCGGGAGCGAGGATTGTATGGGCTCTATCCCTGACCCCACCCCGTCGACACAGGAGTCCAGCGTGAGGGCCTCGGTCGACGGCGAGCTTCTCCGCCTTCTCACGAAGGCCGTTGAGGACCTCGGCCTTGACTGGACCACGCCCCAGGAGCCTGCACCCAACAGGTTGGATGGCTGCTTTCTCTCAGGACGCCGCTCTGCACCTGTTTCTAGGCCCGCTCCCTTCCTCCCCGAGCTTCATGACGAGCTCTCCAAATCGTGGGGAGCCCCGTACTCAGCCAGGCTGAGATCCTCTGTCTCTTCCACGCTCTCAGCAGTCGACGGCGCGAAGGACAAGGGATATCTCTCTGTTCCTCCGGTTGAGGAAGCAGTGGGAGCGCACTTGTGTCCGCCCTCCGCTGGATGGCGCGCCAAGTCAACTCTGCCCACCAAAGCCTGCCGGACCACGTCAGTCTTGATCGGCCACGCCTACGCTGCCGCCGGTCAGGCCGCATCTGCACTACACGCCATGTCTGTTCTGCAGATCCACCAGGCCAACCTCCTCCGCTCTTTGGACGAGGCTGGACCAACTAAGGAGTGTGTGACGGATTTGAGGAGTGCGACGGACTTAGTACTTAGAGCCACTAAAGCCGCCGCCCAGGCCATCGGCCGCAACATGGCTTCTCTCACCATCACGGAGCGTCACCTGTGGCTCACTTTGTCCGACATGTCAGAGTCCGACCGCGCCACCTTCCTGGACGCTCCTATCTCTCCGACGGGTCTCTTCGGTCCCTCTGTAAAAGGCTTTGCGGAGCGTTATTCGGAGGTGCAGAAAACATCTCAGGCCATGAGACACTTTCTGCCACGGCATTCCAGTTCTGCAGCAGGCCGTGCTAAGAAGCAGCCGCCCGCTCGAAGAACGGCCCCCCCACCGCCTCCGCCTCCCGCTCCCGCTCAGCAACAGGCCCGGGATGCACGCCAGCGCTCACGCTCGTCGAGCCGTCGCAGACCGCCGCCTGCCCGGGGACCCAGACCCAGGATCGCGCCCAGCTTTGAGCCTCCCAAGTCTTCCTAGCCCTCCTAGGAAAGCGCCGACGGCTAAGTCCCTCTGTGGCCGGACTGCCGTCGAAATCAGCACGAACCGCTCTCGCAGTTCCCTCAGCAGAGGCGACTCGAAGAGTGTACTCGAAGAGCCGGTTCCCAAACTCGCTTGCCTGCACACAAACGCTGTTTTTACGGCGACCCATATAAATCTCAAAAAGAGCATTATGTCTGGTCATATTCCGGCTCAGGCCGAAGGTGTTTTAAATGTAGCAGTGGGTGCCCACTGCCCAGTGCCCACCCACGCACATAAACACTACCCTCTCTGTGTATCACACTCATCCAGGGTTGAATGCAATAAGGGTTGACCACTAAGTGTAGGAAAAGTGCCCACTGCCCAGTGTTCACCCCTACACACAAGCACTACCCATGCAGTGTCTCACACCACCACGGGGTTCATATCAGTCAAACCGGCTCACGCCGTTCATGTTTTAAGTGTAGGAAATGTGCCCGCTGTACAGTGCTCACCCCTGCCCGTGAAAACGACTGTGTCTGCACTACGCACACACATACCGCCTCAGCGTATGAACCCAGCACGAGCTGGCAGTGTTTCAAGTGCAGATCACATGTCTATCTTTCAGCGCACACACTTTGTGAAAAACTCTCTGCGCCTCCAGGTCTATGATAGCGCGCCTAACGCGATGGAGCGCGCGGCGGCAATTCAGCGCTTTGCAGCAACATTCACCATGGGGAAAAATCTTCCCCTCAGAATGTTTCAGAGGATGATGGGTCTCATGGCCTCAGCCTCGACGGTGCTGCGGCTGGGTCTGCTACACATGCGCCCTTTTTAGCTGTGGCTGATACGGCGCGTACCAGCGAAAGCATGGAAAACAGGTTCACTCCGTCTCACGACAAATCAGACATTGCAGCTCTGAAAACGTGGATGAGAACCGGCTGGTACCAGACCGGTGTGAACTTGGGCGCCGCCTCTCAAATCAAAGTCATCTCGACAGACGCCTCCAACACGGGTTGGGGCACCCTGTACGAAGGGAGACCTTCCATGGGCCTGTGGTCAGATGCAGAAAAGCGTCTACACATAATCTGTCTAGAGATGAAAGAGGTCGAAAACACCCTTCAGTTCTTTCTCCCTGTGGTAAAGAACCACCACGTTCTGGTCAGAACAGACAACACCTCGGTGGTGTCGTATATAAATCGCCAGGGTGGCCTCAAGTCCCGGGGCCTTCTTGCACTAGCAAGACGCCTCCTCATATGGGGCCAGCACAACCTGCGCTCCCTGAGAGCGGCGCATGTGCCGGGTGTCCTGAACGTTAGGGCTGTATTCTCCCAGTCGATTAGTCGATTATTTGGTCGATACGTTCTGGCTAGACCAAAATTCTGATTGGTCGATTTTTTGCCGCGTTCATTTCATTAGTTTTGTCGCGTTCATTTACCGGTAATCAGTTTTGCTGCGTTCATTTCATCAGTTTTGCCGCGTTCATTTCATCAGGTGGAAAGCACTAATTGCTAATGGGGGTGTTTTCAGAGCACCCCTGTTTCACAGGTAACAGTCTGTCTTCAGAACACCCCCCTTGTTTTCACTTCTTTTGGATTAGCCCAACTCACCGGAGAAGACGGACAGATTGATGAAAGTAGGCTACTAGAAGGTTTGCTGAATATTACTTGATCTGGTTTGTTTAATAAATATTATTTTTTTATTAAAGTGGACGTGCCTTTTGTGTTTAAGAGTAAAAGCTTTAAGTTAATAGTCTATTCGTGTCTCAGCCGCGAAGCTGAGCTCCTATGTTCAGCCCATAGACTGTAAAAAATAGGTTCAGCCTCACTCTGTGTGCGAGCTGCACAGAGCGGCTGAAATTATAGTGTCTGTCAGTTATTATAATACATATGACAGAAACAGTTGTCTAAATTATGTTACATATTCCTCAAAAGTTCTTGTCATGATATCACTAGTTGACAACATAGTACTATTTTCGGAAATCATAGGCTATGATATTGCGCAGGTGCACGTGATGCAACGCTGTCAGAGCCGACAGCCGACAGACTCGTGTGTCAGACTCATTTCAGTGCAAATTAATTACGTCAAAAACGATTTATTACTGCAAATAGCCTACTAGTTTTTTTATGTTTATTTATAATTCATTTAGGTGGACAACAAGGCTACCAAGTACTGCGCACAGTGCGCAGCTAATTAATTTAACGTTTTTTTTCTAACGTCATTTTTAGTCGATTTTAGTCGATTTTTAGTCGAAAACTTCAGGACTTCAGTCGACCAAGATTTTCTTTGGTTGAGTACAGCCCTACTGAACGTGGGCCCAGATATGTTATCCAGGGCCAACCTCTCCCCAGGAGAATGGGCTCTGCATCCCATGACGGTGCAAAATATCTGGGACATTTTCGGCAAAGCAGAGGTAGACCTGTTCGCGTCACAGACCAACACTCACTGCCCAATGTTCTTTTCAAAAGAAAGGGACGCGCTGGCCTGAAATTGGCCCAAGCGCCCTCTCTATGCGTTTCCCCAGGTCACCTTGTTACCACAGGTAATCAAGCGAATCAGGGAAACCAGATGCTCGATACTCCTGATAGCCCCGCTATGGGAGAATCAAGTATGGTTCCCAGAACTGATGGAACTGGGGAACACAGCTCCATGGCCGATTCCGCTGAGGAAGGACCTGCTGTCCCAGGCCCAGGGTGCAGTTTGGCACCCGTACCCCGAGCTGTGGGCCCTACATGTGTGGGCGATCAACCATCACCATTTCACCTCCCAGAGGGAGTACTGAACACGATCACACAGGCTAGAGCCCCGTCTACTAGACGGCTCTATGCGTCCAAATGGTCAGTGTTCGCTGAATGGTGTTCAGCTCATGACTTTAACCCGCTAAACCCGCTGGTGAGGTAGCGGTGGTGCTTTCTTTCCTGCAAGAGCTGCTGGACAGCGGTAGAACACCATCCACACTCAAAGTGTATGTGGCGGCTAAAGCGGCTTTCGCGAAGCCCGCAAACGGCCAGTCACTGGGAAAGAACGACCTGATAATCCGTTTCCTCAGGGGTGCTAGGAGGCTGAACCCTCCTCGACCACCCTCGGTTCTAGCATGGGACCTTTCCACGGTCCTTGAGGCCATGAAAGGAAAACCATTCAAACCATTACATGCGGTGGAACTAAAGTACTTATCCTTCAAAACCGCTTTTCTACTGGCGCTAGCCTCAGTAAAGCGAGTGGGCGACCTGCACGCTCTCTCAGTGAGCATTACGTGCCTGGAATTTGGGCCTAACGACTCTAAAGTTATCCTCAAACCAAGGCATGGTTACGTCCCGAAGGTGCTTGCGACTCCGTTCAGAGCGCAAGTTATTTCCCTTTCGGCACTCCCTGCGTCCGACAGTGAGGCTGGGGTTAACCTGTTCTCAGTCTGATGTATCATATTAACACTGTCTACCCAACTCAGCTGGATTAGACTGTTGGTATGCTGCAACGTCCTGTGGGCTTATGCAGTTATAAGGTTGAGGTACAGTCATAACTGTATATATGCGCGCGCACCTATCACGTTACCGAGTTAGCTAAACTAAGCTAAACTTACGCAACACTCATTCCCTCTCTATAGAGAACCGAGGTTACGTTAGTAACCGAGTGTTGTTTTTTTTCTGTTTGCATGTGTTTTCTTCAGTTGCAGCACGTTGAGCTCTCTCGGCCACCATACCACAAAACCATCACTCTTATACCTAATCTACAGACCAAGTCAGCAAAAATACAAGCACATCACATGCTTTAAACTCAGTTTGATATTGTAAAACAAACTTTTTGCAAAACTCTGTTTCATAGTTCTCTACATTAGACTCATGACTCAAAACTAACAGCTCCGTTTCATTTGGGAAACACTGCCATTTAAATGTCACACTCATTTCCTGAAGACCCACACTCAATGATCATGTGAAAATACTTATACATAAATTGATCACTCAGAAATCAAATTCAATGTTTTGAGAAACAAATATATTTTTGACCCTTGCATTTCTGTTTATTTTGTAAAAATATACTGAATATGAATACAAGTCAAGTCACCTTTATTTCTGTAGCACTGTAACACAATACAGATTGTTTCAAAGCAGCTTTACAATAGAAAAAAATCTAGGCTAATTCTGCTGTAAAGCAGGTCTAACAAGCAGTGCCATTATTCAGCTCAAATCAGTTCAGTGTTGATTCATTTCATTTCAATAACTGTAAAGTTCATCAACTGTGCATTCATATATAGTGTATTTGTGCACATACATGTACGTGTGACAAACTCCTGTACACTCCACTGCACACTGAACAAGCAAAACATTTTACATTTTTCACATCCGTGTGTGGTTAGGCGTGTGTGGTTAAAAATAGCATTTTTAGAAGACTTAGTTTTGGATGAAGTATTTGCTTTTGCAAGAGATGTGTGATGTTTTGCATTTTGTGTGCATGTTGTGGTTTTGTGTGTAGAGTTTTGAGAAATGGAGCCATAGTATCAAAAATTGTGTTTAAGCATTTTTTAAAAACTGTACGGTTTGAAAACTGAACTGTAAAGTGTTATACAGACCCCCTTTTATCTTTTAAATCTCACCTTTATGTTTCAGAGCACGAGACACAGGAAGAACTTAGACTAGAATAGAGGAGCTGTTGTTTCCTTCACCAACATGAAATTCACTGTTGTAAAGAAAAGTTTGAAATATTTAATCAAGGACTGAATAACAAATGAATACATAAATTACTCTGATAATATAAAGCCTTATTGATTCAGCAGGGATTTTCAATGTAACATTTGATTGCTAAAAAAGCTTATAAAATGGATTTGACATAATCATAGATTATTTTGGATTATGGATTATCCATTTAAAGGAGACTTTAAATAAATTTATACTAGATACATTTTTTTATTTCGCTTGATCACACTAAACGTGCATGAGGAAAGCACAAAAATTCTGAACATTTCCTTTTACAATCAGAAATACATTGCTGTCAAAAGTTTTTAAAAGTTCTATAAACATCTTTCTTACCAAAATCTTCTAAACAATCCACACAGCAAGAAGACACTGACCGCAGATCTGAAATGAAGCCTGTTGTTGCACAGACCTATTAACTTTTATACTGGTTATAAAACAAAAGCAGAGTGAGATCCGCCCCAAAAAATACTTTCACTTTCACTGCCACATCACCATAGGAACTTGAATCAGAGGGACATAAATATTTACATGGAGTTCATGTGTTGAAATATGCACATTAACACAGAGGGGCGTTGATAGACCCATTTAACTGCAGTCTAAATAGTGAGAAGATTTTGGTTCTGATTGCAGTGGCATGATAATTCATGTAGATTTACAGTATATCTGTTGTTTTACAATGGCTCAATTTCTACAAATCTACAAAAAATTGAAGACCGGGACAGACAGACAGAAAGGCTACTCTTACAATATATACGGCACAAAAAGTCACACAGAACAGCGAAATGTGATCATTTCAAATCAAGTATCTGTCAGGTCCATTAAATAAATATGATGGCATTGAAAATAATATAATTCATTTTATGGATTATAAATACAACAGAACCACCCAATTGAGTATTTATAGATTCAATAAAGATTCATAAACGTTTGTAGATCTCTAAATCTTTAAATGATAGTCATTTTAGATGCTGTCAGTACCTATGTTAATATTGTGCGTTTTGGGATCTATGGAAATGTTTGGTTGAACCCCACTTGGTGTAAAATACAAGCAAGTACTCATGAAATCACATGGCATAAGAACAATCACCAAAACTCATTAGCCCTTAATAAATAATTACAAATGATTAAACATTTAATATAAAATTATTAAAAAAAAACAAACAACACATTAAAGTTACTATTTGACAGTAAGACATTTTCCATACATTTTTTAATCAGAATTAAAGCACCACTTCAAGGACAAAGAAAGTGGATAGGAAAGTGGATGAAATGCTAAAAGTTAGTTTTGTAATCATTTTGATTTAATTTAAAGTGGTGGTTGAGTATGATTTCACTTTTCTAACTTTAGTTAGTGTGTAATGTTGCTGTTTGAGCATAAACAACATCTGCAAAGTTACAACGTTCAAAGTTCAAAGCAAAGGGAGATATTTTCTTTTAAAGCTTTTTAAGGACTACAACAAACGGCTGGTAGGAACTACACAAGCTTCCTCCCGGGTTAGTGACATCACCAACCCTAGAATTTACATAAACCCCGCTTCCTGAACACAATTTATAGATTATCATGACAGAATATGCCAATCAGTGACTAGAAGATAACTACACATAAGCTACATAAATCCATCAACTAGCCATTCAGAAATGTCCAGTTGCTTCTACATGTTGTCACTTCTTCTTGTGTCTCTTCATCTTTCTGATTCCGGTTTGAACATAAAAGACTAAACGTTTTTGAAATTGTCAGTGCATGTGTGTGTGCAAGCTGTTGAAACTCTGCCCCCTGTGCTGGGAGCAGCAGCTCATTTGCATTTAAAGGGACTGACACAAAAACAGTGCGTTCTTGCTCACCCTCAAAAAGTGACAATTTGATAATGGGTAATGGGGTATTTTGTGCTAAAACTTCACATACACACTCTGGGGACATCAGAGACTTATTTTACATATTTTAAAAGGGCATTATACCACCCCTTTAACCTTATTTTTTAACTTACCTGTTTTGGACACTGGGTGGATATCTACATTCACTGAGGCTTAAAATAGCATGGTATGTTTATTCAGAGCTGCATTGATCTTCTTTTGTTTCCTGAAAAGAAACAATGAAAGAATTGTGATGAAAGTACTTGCAAATATAAGTTCATGTGGCATATAACACACAAGAACAATCAGAAAAAAATCTCTTTAATCCTTAATAAATAATTACAAATAAATAAAAATTTAGTTTAAAATAAAATTACTTTATTTAAAGTTATTTGGCTGATTGGAGTATGACAGAGTATTCAAACCTGTTCTGTAACATTTATGAAAAGCAGTACAATGAGAATAAAGAGTGTCAGGACTTTTGTCAAAGGCAGGCACTGCCTCAAAAGAACCCGTCCCGAGAGCGATTGTTCACACAAAGGTTTGAAGATAATCTCAAAAGGCAAAATATGTTCACCGTAGTTATGAGTCTAAGAGATTTTAAGAATGCTTGACATTTACATCCAAATACACACATGCAAACCTTTTTTTTTTGGACTCATCAGCAACAAACAAAATAATGAAAAAGGCTAAATAAAATAATGTGATTACTGAGCAATGTAAGGGAAACCCAGACGTTTCAGCTGAAACTCCCATTTGAACTGTGAGGAAGATCATATGGATCTTTTTTTGTGATCATCAAGATATACTGTATATGAAATATACTGTATACTGTATATACTTTTTGCATTCATTTTAAGTTTTGTCCACTTTAACAAACGGCAATATCAGTTGATTTATGGCAGTTGTTACTGTGGCAACAGTTTAAATAGCTGATATATAGCTATATAACATATAATATCTGATATATAACAGATAATAGCTGATAGATAAATCTTAACAACCTTTGACACTTCAGCTTTATCTGGCCCATTGTACTTTTACCCTGTTTCAAAATATTGGGATGTAATTGCGCTTCGTAAGTTATTACATTTAAGTTTGAACCCAGATGCTATTTATTCAACACATTATGTTCGGGTAACAACCCACAGAGATCAACAGAGAAACTGGATGACTGAATCTGGAATATTGATCTTTGTATTGTCGTAGATTTTTCCCTAAACCTAACTATCTGGGTTGTCTCCAATCGACATTCCCTTTCATTTCTAAGTCTACCTGGGTTGTCTCCAATCGACATTCCCTTTCAGTTCTAAGTCTACCTGGGTTGTCTCCAATCGACATTCCCTTTCTATTCTACTGGGTTGTCTCCAATCGACATTCCCTATATAGTAGCTACCTAACTAACTTGCTTCCCTGACTAGCTTTTTTCCTGCGCAGGAATAATCGACAAACAGACCTTAGCAAATGTCCTTTAAATGCTTTAATCACGGCCGGAGGATCTCTCGAGCAGTTCTCAGAGAATCTCCCCCAAGAAGAAGCAAGGCCGGAGGATCTCAGACAAATTCCATTGAGAATCCCACCAACTAAAAATAATACAACAGTTTTTATAGAATAAGGAGGTATGGCAAAAATGTCATACTGCATTACATAATTTCCCCACAATTTGATTGGTTTTCATTGACAAACCCTTCTGTTACAGGTAAAGCAAACTTTGTTTTAATGATTACTTCATTGTTAATCACTAGGTTCAAATTTAGTCATCTGTCTAGTTTCAATTCCCAAATGTGTTATTTTTACACTCACACTACCAAAGTCAAAGGGGTATGGTAAAAATACAACATCCAGAATTCAAAAACACAGGACAGAACGTTTTAGTACATTGTGTTTCAAAGTGTTATCATGTTAGGCATGAAAAATGAAGTAAGGTTAGATGTAAGAGACATGGTTAGTTTAATGTTGCTTTGTATAAAAGTAACAGATAATTAAATGTAAACATGAAATCTATATCATAAATGTCTATTAGATATTTTGCGTTAAATGTCATAAATGTTTTTGTCTATAAATACCCCAATAGGAATTAGTTCTAAACACTGTTGAATATTCTTGTCTTTTACACTTCAGTCTCCAGTGAAGCCATCAGCACGTTCCTGGCATCATCAGCGATGTCATTCAGAGCTCTCTTCAGCATTCTTGAGACAGTCAGATAAGACAGTCCCCCTGCCACCAAACTGCCAATAATAGGAATAAAGCTCACAAGTAACTCAACAGTATCTTCTGATATAAGAACAGATGCAGCACCCAGCAAGGTTAATATTGAATTTGTGTTTATCCCTTGATGCAGAGGAGACTTCATCAGACTCTTCAATTCCTCTATGGTTTTCCCAGATCTTTCACAAAGCTTCTGAAGGGATGGATCATCCAGACCAAACGCACTGTAGTACTTTCTCAGCTCATCTGCTATGATGGCTATATCTGCAGTGATCGAAAGACCAGGAAGAGGAATAACATACAAGCAGACAGGAAAGCAACTTTTCCAATGTTTTCCTCTAGAGCTTTCTTCTTTTTCTCATTAATCTCCAGTGTAATATTCGGCAAAGCCAACATCAGCACACGTCTCTTATGCTGTGGAAGCTCTTTCTCCATCCTCTCCTGCAGCTGATTGAAATCATACTTGCCGAGCTCCCAACCAGAGATCAGGAACACGACAGGATCCTCTATACCGATCTTTCTCAGACCTAGACAGAAACAGGAAAGGGCATCATGAAATATTTAAAAAATAAAGGATTATTATATATTTTATAATCATAATAAATAATATAGGCTAATAAATTATTAGCAGTGTGATTAAAATTATGATTGTTTTACATGAGAAAAACATATTGGTTTACTGTAATACATTAATCATAAAGATAACATCTAAATCTCTTTGTTGCTCAAAACATGTGAACTGAATAAACTAACCATTTTCACAATCCTTTCGGATGTTATCCAGCGTCTTTTTCTGGTCAAAGTTCTTCTTCCTCTTCTCAGCAGTAATGCAAAAGTCAATCTTGGAACGAACAAAATAAAACTTTTTCCCTATGTTCTTGATCTCTTTGGCCAGCTGAGTGTGGCATTCTCTGAACCGATCCGAAGCAATGATGATGAAAAAATCATAGCGTTCAAACTGAACCAGTTTAAGATACTCGTCGGCTTTGAAGTTTGGTGTTCCAATGCCAGGAAGATCCCACACTTTCACATTGTTGTATTTAGGGTGAAGGTAAACTTCAGGCTCCATAGTGGTTTCTACTGGGCCAGTTTCAGCAGAGCCTTCATCTTCATCCCCTAAACCCCTGAAAGCATTGACAAACGTGGACTTTCCAGAACCTGACTCTCACCTGAATCAGCCATTAATACAGTGAAGGATTACCTTTTAAGAGCAACACTGTGTTGTGTTCAATATTGGTTTGACCAATATTGAACACAACACAGTGTTGCTCTTAAAAGGTAATCCTTCACTGTATTAATGGCTGATTGTAGATCTTGAATATGAATTCTTTAAATTCATCCCAGTCCTCCTGTGCTATTGCAAAGTCATCATCAGATGTAGCCGTCTAAAAAAAAAACCCTGATAGTCCTACCTATAACGATAAACTGAATAAATATGTATTAAAACAACCAAATTTAACACATTTTTACCTGTATTCTAAAGAGATTCTGGTTATTTTTCCACCTTAATCATAACCTTGATCAGATAAAGGTTTTGACGATCATTATGACTTATAGGGTATAGGCTATACAACAGAGGTAGTAGGTTTGTTGGTTTAACAATTTTCACTCATCGCACTGGTACAAAATGAACAGATGTTATTTCTTTAACTGCTTTAGTTTTTTAGGCCTAGTGTATGATTAGCACCAAGAACAGTTAAATGTTTTTGGTTTCTTTTTTATTAACTGTAAATGAAAATAAATTAGGACACTTTTTACTTCTGAACAGCAATATGCCAAAATGGCAGGGAAAGCTTGTGATTGTGCAGATGTAAACTTTGCAAATCAATCACAGCATGAAGTGACCTATATTAGCCTATAGCTACTTTATATGTTATATTTAAAATTTTATACAATTACAAATTTTTTATATTTTATATAATTTGTAATATTTGTTTTATTTATTTATAAAACAGTGTGACAGTGTGACAAGACAGTGTGCACTGTATCAGCATGCAAATTAAACATTTGCAAGTCTCTCTTTTATCTTAGACTTATGACTAAAACACCTATACATACAGATACCTAAATTTACCTTTAAGGTTGCTTGGATTCAAATCTAAATAATACAGTTTTAACTTGCTGAATACAGTTTAAACTTGCAGAGAGATCTGGTATCAAACCTATTTAGATCTGTACAGTCAAACAATGTTCTTTTCAGTCATGCAATATCACTGCAATATATATAAAGGGGTATTCTGGAAACAATATAACAGCAAACTAAGAAGAAATGAATGAACATCACAATTGAATGTGTATTTCCCTCATATGATTATGTAGTATTCACAATATACAGTTTTCACTACATTGTAGAATGTGTATCCTGTAAATTATTCAAATGATGAATTGCCATGACAGCTAAGGAGCAAACAGGAACATTGAACAAAGTAAACAGGAAACAAAGATGAGCAAACTAAAAGTCCATGAAAACGAAACCAAAACAGACTAAACTGTGACAACCAAAGAGTAAGATAAATATGTTGAAGTACTTCATCTATTTCATTTAAATCATCTATCCATGTTTAAAATTGCAATACATATGTATATATTTCTAAAATAACTTAATTGGAAAATAAATAATAAATTATATTCCATATCCCTGTTGCAGAAGATCTAAGTTTACAAAAATGAAAAACATATTCACTAATGGGAAGAGAACTGCCTTTAAAGCTTTACTAGTGAGTTGATAACTGACACACACACACACACACACACACACACACACACACACACACACACACACACACACACACACACACACACACACACACACACACAAAAAAAACCCTAACCCTACCACCACCCCAAGCAACAACATCCCAGCAGTGAAAAGCCATATACTTTAACTGAAGTAAGAAGATGTAAGCTGCATCTTTTAGAAGCTATATTGGTTTATGTTATTTTGATTTTAAAATAACAATCAATATAACATAAATACGATTATATTTCTGTCATGACAACTCTCAGAGGGATTGGCATGGTAATGGGTATGACAATGTTGTGTGTTTGTTATTGGTGGAATAGATCTGCTACGCTGCTGCTGCTGCGGCAGAGCAAGTATGGGACTTGCTACTGCCAATACATACACGACACGCTGCTGTGAGCAAGTGAGACATGCTGCTGCTGAACAATATAGCGTACATGAATTACCCGTAACAGATCTATACAGGTGGAGCTGGGGAAGGTGGAGGTTTTCTGAAGCGCGCTGCACTGCTAAGGCAAATGCTGTATAGAAGGTTGAGCAGTGAGCTCATTGGCTACTGATACAGCAAGAACCAATCAGCTGTGCCCTATAGATAATGATGTGATTATGAACAGGTGAGTAAAAAAACCTTTTAGCCTGCACCATCTAGAGTTTCATACCAGAACTTTGTATTTATGAACTATTATGTACTTTCCGAAAGAATTAACTTGTAAGTATGCAGAATATTACAAACTTTGAAACCACTGGTTAAATATGCTGGTACGTTAAATCTGTCTAATTACACTTAAGTCTCCAGTAAAGCCATTAGCACATTCCTGGCATCTTCTGCTATGTCATTCAGAGCTTTCTTCAGCATTGCTGATACAGCCCAATAGGACATTGCTCCTGCCGTTATAGAGCCTAAAAGGGGCACATACCTAAGAACAGACTCAACAGCATCTTCTGTTACCAGCAAGGATACATCTGTTAGTATAGATAAGATTGAACCTGTACATATTCCTTTATGCCAAACTGACTTTATCAGACTCTCTATAGTCTCTATACTTTTTCCAGACCTTTCACAGAGCTTCTCCAAAGATTGCTTATCAAGACCAAAGACTTTGCAGTACTTCTCTATCTCAAATGCTATGATGGCTAAATCCACTACAAGCGAAAGACCAGGTACAGGAATTGCAGCCACACAAGCAGACAGGAAGGCTACTCTTACAATGTTTTCCTCTAGAGATTTCTTCTTTTTCTCATTAATCTCCAGTGTAATATTCGGCACAGCCAACATCAGCACACGTCTCTTATGCTGTGGAAGCTCTTTCTCCATCCTCTCCTGCAGCTGATTTATATCATACTTGTCGAGCTCCCAACCAGAGATCAGGAACACGACAGGATCCTCTATACCGATCTTTCGCAGACCTGTAAAAAGGTATAAAATAAAGGTATTATGAGTGATGTAATCATAATTAAAGGAATATTGTATTATTCATGGACAATATTTATCAATAATTACATGCATGTTAATATCTGTTTTACCAAAGATATATCCACAAGAAAGCATAATGTTATTGACTACCTGAATTTTTTATATTGCTCTGTTTGTCAAAACATTGCCATATCATTAACTGAATAAACTAACCGTTTTCACAGTCCTTCCGTATGGTATCCAGTATCTTTTTCTGGTCAAAGTTTTTCTTCCTCTTTTCAGCATCAATGCTTAAGTCAACTTTGGAGCGAATAAAATAAAACCTTTTCCCCATTTTCATGATCTCTTTGGCCAGCTGAGTGTGGCATTCTCTGAACCGATCCGAAGCAATGATGATGAAAAAATCATAGCGTTCAAACTGAACCAGTTTAAGATACTCGTCGGCTTTGAAGTTTGGTGTTCCAATGCCAGGAAGATCCCACATTTTCACATTGTTGTATTTAGGGTGAAGGTAAACCTCTGGTTCTGTAGTGGTTTCCACTACACCTGTTTTGGCAGAGCCTTCATCTTCATCCCCTAGACCCCTGAATGCATTGACAAACGTGGACTTTCCAGAACCTGACTCTCCCGTCACACCAATGTTAAGTTCTACAAGATCCTGCTTTTTGAGGAATTCTTTGATTGTGTTTGTCGCTGATAGAATATCTTTTGTAGAAATCATTTCTTGGAGCTTCATCAGCTCTTCTGTTATGTCAAAGTAATTGGCAGATGACATCTAAAAATGTGTTGGAATACAAACATAAGCCTCATGATTGGAATATCTTGACATTATTGATGTATTTAACACAAGTACAAATGTGTAGATATCTCAACCAGAGACAAACTCTTACCTTTATGCTTACAGATCAAATGCTTGAAGCACAGTTGTTTCCTTCACAGAGGGGTTCTAATGGTATTTGAAGAAAGTTTCATACATTCAGTTAGAGAATTACTGGAGGGACCTATATAGTAACAGAATACACATAAATTATATTAAATTTAATCATTAGAAAATGTGTTTTATATATGTAAAAAAAAAAAAAGTGATGCAGGACGATATACATTTCTCATTCTTACCAAATATTTCTGAGCAAGAAGTCTCTGAAAGATGCAACTCGAAGTATCAAAGCTTGTGAGAGTATACACCTAAAAATCAGATATTTGATCAGAGCAGGATACACCCAAACCCTTCCACTTGCTTTCACAATCACCAGTAACTAGTCAAATGGACAAATAAATGGTTGCTTTGTTAAAGCATATATGTGCAAATGGCATGAGAGGACCAGCACTTGTTATAAAGATAGGACAACAACCTGTAGATTTAATAAATTATGCATGGGTAAACCGTGCAGTTTGATATTGGACTGATAAACAAAATAACAGGAGTACTGGTCTGTAATTGCATCAACTTTGAATTATATTTACAACACAATATTTGTCAATGCTGACCTGTCCCGGGGCACGCACCCCCTGGAAGAAAATGTATCAATCTGGTGCACTTTGAAAGTTAACAAGAAATTAAGAGCTCCAACCCATATTCAGTGAGCAAATTGACTTGTACCTGAACTGTAAAAGGGACTCAAAACTCTTTTTAGTTGTGATAGTGTCTCAGTCTACATTACACTACATACTACTACTACTACCACTATAATGTTATCCTTATGACAGTAATAGCCATATACTCAAATATACTGTAATATGTAAATTCAACATCCTGTTTTGATCTTTATCTTCGACTAAGAAAGTAAGCATGAGTTTGTTTGCCAAAAAAAGTGCACCAGAACCCAGTTTTTGTACAATATGCATTTCTGATAACCTGTAAAAAAGAAAAGACGATGGTCTTCTAAAGGGCTTTTCACACTGCGCTTAACCCCAGTTAAAGAAACATTGGTAACACTTTAGATTACAGCCCACAAAGTACTGCATAAGTAAAACGAAATTACAGCGTAGCTTTCGGTAATTATAGTATAAAGTACGTACTTGTATAGGTATAAGGGAACAATAGGTAAAGTTTGAGGAAAAAAGGAGTATCAACCAGGAAAATCAACAAATTATTTATACTGTAAGTATATTAGAACTAAGGGGTACTTATTCTACTATTATAATAGGCAGAAATATTACATTTGGGAGCAGTTTAGCGAGAACATACACTGTGTAGATTTTTGTAATAATAGTGTACGAATACATGTTTTAAAATTATGGGGTACATATCAGTGCATTTATACAGTAATGTTTTGATAGCAAAGGTACAGCTGTTTTAGTTTGGGCTTTTTAGTTTGTTTCAAGGCAAGTAAAACTAAAACTTGAAACTTTTTTTTTATACTGGGGAAATATAACTAATATAGGCTATGTAGTTACAGGGTCAGTGGTGCTTGTTACCTTCTTTTTCTATTAAGTTACAGGGTAAGTGTGGCATCTGTGGGCTGTAGGTTAAAGTGGTGCTTGTTACAAGAGTATATTATGTCCCTGGTATTAAAAAAACAAACAGTTGCAATAGTTTTAGTTTTACTTGCCTTGAAACACAGAAGACCAAACTTAATCAATGCAGTCTGTTTCTTTGGTTCAGCTTCAAAGGGCAGGCATATCAGTACAAGATCCTTCCCTTCGTGTTGTCCCTGTCTCCTTGCATCTTTACCAAAGTCGCAGAGGCTTATTGAAATCTTGAAAAAAAATGCTATCAGTCAAATTCATCTTTAATTTTTTTTTGTAAAGAATCACACCATTGCATACAAAAGGAACAATTACATTTAATGGCAACCAAGTTGAAATAACTTCCTTCTGTGAACTGATGCGGTTTTATCGTATTCTATACAGTGCTAAAGTCTATGTTGATTGGTATTGCATTATAGATATATGTACATTATCCTTATGAAAAGTACCTGAGATGTCTTAAAGAACACAGATATACCATATTGTCTCAATGGTATGTTAATTCTCTTCATGTTTCATCATTCAAAATGTCTCTATCTGCATTTTATAGCTGGATGTCTTATTAGGGGTTTTCTAGAACCTTGTGGACTTTTTGCACGAGAGCAACCTCCGTCGTCGAGTATGAATGAAACAAATTACATGTAAGAGTTTAGAGTTCCATAATGCTCACATCGCCCAATTTTGGGTAAAAAAAAAAAAAAAAACCTGCTCTCTAAAGATATTTGAAGTAAATATATGATAATCCTATAGTTTTCATCAGAATGAGCACACTTTTTGACTAAAGGCCAGAGGAATAATAAAACACAGAAAGGCGTCAGTAGTTAAGAGGCTGATGCAACTTCCCCGTTTTAGGACCAGCAAAATAATTACAACTTGCTTTCTGTACAGTGGCCAAATCTGGCGGAAGGCCTATATTGTGACACTCCTAAGCTTTATATCTTAGCATTTCTCCATTTAGATCCTGTCAAGACATGATTCATGAAACCATTAGATGTTCAATAGTTCAATATGAGTAAATCATACACTCATTTTAAGTTTTATTAAATGATTTTCCCTGCACACTTTTCAATAAGGGGTATTGTGTTTATGCAAAGTAAACATGTAGACATCACGAGACAGAGATCTTAAATGCAAAATTGTTTTCAGAGCACGAGACACACAAAGAATTTAGACAAAGTACAGAGGAGCTGTTGTTTCCTTCACATTCACAAGTACATTCATTCCAGGAGTCCAAATAAATGTATGATTATAATGTATAAAAAAAATAAAAAAAAACCCTTCTAAAATCGATTTTACATTACAGCATTAAAGGAGACTTTATATAAATAAATGTAATTTTTTTTTATAAATAAGAAAAATGTATTGTTGTGTATAAGATATAGACCAAAAAATCAGAACATTTCATTTTACAAAAAGAAAGATTCCTGTCAAAAGTTTTTTTTTTGTTTGTTTTTTTCAAGTCTGTATCTTTCTTACCAAATTCGTCTGAACAATCCACACAGCAAGAAGACACTGACAGCATATGATCTGATATGAAGCGCAGATGACCTTTTAACTTTTCCACTGGACATAAAAGATCCGCCCCCTCCCAAAATAACTTTCACTTTCACTGCCAAATCACCATAGTAACAGTCAGAGGGACATAATTATTTGCATGGAGTTTGCTGACATATGTGCATTAACACCCATGCGCACTGTTAACGATTTTCTTATATTTTTACAGTACAGTACTGGCAGCAAGGTTGCCAGCAAGTTACTCTATTTTGATTTACAGTAACTGTACTGTAATTTACTTTACAGTATTTTTGTAATGTTTCTGCTTCTGCTGTAATTAATTATACAGTATTGTACTGTAATATCTATATTGATACATTATTGCTAAATATTATAATTTTCAAATTACTAAAAATGATAATATTATATTTATATGTAGTTATTACAGTATATAAATTTACAGGTAATAATATTATAATGCAACTTCAGAATAACTGCAAATCAATCAAACCAAACAATGTCATTGTCAAAAAAATTTTTTATTAATCAATTACACTGTGTATTTGTGAAAAAAAAAAAAAAAAATTTAATTTAGGAACATTGCATGTCCAGTACAGCAGCACTTTACAGGTAAACAGCTTTTAAAGGGATAGTTAAACGGCTCCAGCTAGCATACTGCTCCCAATAAGTGACAAAATAACGCCAACATTTTCCTATTTACATGTTATGATTTGTATAGTCACAGCGTGTTCAAATAACAAGGTCAAATGAGACACAACCATCTTATAACCGTATAGCCTACATACTGGGAACTATATTCTCAGAAGGCGGCATGTTAGACATGTTTGTTATCATAAGATCCTTCAAACGTAACATGTCAAATGCAGTAATTTTATCTCGCAGACCATCGTATAACACATTTAACGTTACAGTTTTTTACGATTGCTATGACAGATTTTTCAATACTTTTAACAATTTTCCAAAACTCTTAACACAGTTAGCACTACATCCGTCTGTGTAAGCTATACTATTAACACATTTCTTGTTGCTTTAACACAAAATGCATACAGTTAACACAAATTTAAAATGCTTGAACTTCTTTTACACACAAGCTCAAACAAGATCAAAACAATGGATTTTTACTGCCAAATTTACCAATGCTTTAACCCTGTATGTCAGAACAGATAACGCCATGTTCTAAACCTAACCTTACAGGCTAAAGTCAAGGTAAACAGCTGCTTATATTGTGAATTGAAACACAAATATATCCCCTGTATTTTATTCTATTCTTACTGAGAAACAGCTGATTGAATTATGCAAATAATTAGAAGATGACTTTTTTTTATTTTTTTATTCTGGTGCTTTTCTGTTCGTATATTTTGTATTTTCACATTATTCCATTGCTAGTGAGAAGCAGCTGATTGAATTATGCAAATAATTAGAAGATAACTTTTTTTTTTTTGGTGCTTTTTCTGTTCGTATATTTTGTATTTTCACATTATTCCATTGCTAGTGAGAAACAGCTGATTGAAGTTATGCAAATATGGGACAATGTGGCATTCCACCATTCCCGTCTAGTCACAGCCTGGTTTGACGCCCATCAGAGGATGATGTCCATTTTCCTTGCCCTTTACTTCCCTTTCCTCAACCCCATTGAGGAGTATTCTCAGCCTGGAGATGAAAGGTTTTTCACCATAGTCCACAGAACCAAATGTCCCTCCTGTATGCAAAAGATGCTGTATACCAAACATCACAGCTGAACACTGCAGGGGTGGATAAGGCATGTTACTGTAAAAGATTCTTCCCAAGATGCCTTGCCAGGGAAGATATCAGGTGTGATGTGGATGAGAACGTGGACAAATGCAGAAGACCGGGCAGATTAGAAGATGGCTTTTCTGTTTGTATATTTTGTATTTTCACATACCATACTGTAATACTGTAAATGGCAGCTATATTGCATATTGTTATCTTGCAGAAATGTCCTGTTGCAAATATAGCCGTTACTGCAGCAATTCTGTCTCTGTCTTCTTTTTTTCACAAACCATACATTCTATAAAGCTACTCTAAGAAGGGTCATTTATTTTGTTGTATTGAATTTCTGCTGCAAAAAAAACAACAACAAAATGCATACATTTACATTACAAACAAAACAAAAATATAGAGACTTCCAAAAAAAAAAAAAGAAAAAAAACTGCAGTGCAAAACACAATCTATGTATGATCAATACAATATACTGTCTGTTGTATAAGGGCAGACCTGACACATAAAATAATGCAGTTTCTGTAATTCCATCTGATGATAGTGTTTTTTTTGTCATTGTGTTATGACTGACTAAATGTTCCTGTTGGACGAGAACATGTGTTAGTGTTTTGAATAATTATTTGATTTTGAAACATGTTTGCAGTGTTTTGTTAGACATATTGTATTGTGTTAGTGTATTATTGTATTTTGAAAATAAGTTTTGGAGTTTAGTTTACAATGTGTGATTTTGAGCATGAAATTAACCGTTTTGCCAATTGTGTGTTTTAGGTGTGTTGGTGCGTTAAGAGTTTAGGAAATTTGTTAAAAGTATTGAAAAAATTGTCATAGCGATTGTAAAAAACTGTAATTAACCACCTCGATTTGTTCTTCCACCGTTCCAACAAGTCTGTTTTGGTCGAAATAAAGGTAATGTTAATTCAATGTTCAAATCTCGAGTTAACGTTAGATTTGAAAATGTCGGGACAAGCAACGGGGTGAAAGAGCAGATCTAACTAATGGTGTTTTTGCAACCGTCGCTTGCTAAACTTCCACTGTCATTTGTACACTATAGTGTAAAATCCTAAAACCTTATTATAAAATTCAAAATGAACTTACCAAATGTCCAGATATCCACAGAGTGAGATCCATCCATCCAGCGAGTGATCTGCGTCTGCCTGCAGTTGTGCTCTGACGTCAGTCGGGCGGCGTGCGCGCTCTCTGTTTACAGCAACCATGTATTATTGCCTGGCATATTACAGCCAGTTTACAGCTAGGTTACAGCAACACTAAAATTTACTGTAAAATGTTCCCGCTCAAACAAAATTACCCACAATACAATGCAAATTACGGTACTTTACTGTAATATAGAAATGCAGTATTGTACTGTAGGTTATTACAGTACTGTGCTGCTAAATCTACAGCGACATTTAACAGTCTAAATGTAGGCTACTGAAAAGATTTTGGTTCTGATTGCAGTAGCATGATAATTCTTGTAGATTTCTGTCTGTTCTTTTACAATTGCTAAGTGTCTACAAATCCACAGCAAAGTGAAAGACCAGTTGCCACACAAGGCAAGGAAGGCTAATACTCTTACAATATAAGAGTTGAAAAACGTCACACACAATATAGTGAAATGTGATAATTTCAAATCAAGTAACTGTGTCAGTTGTATTAAATAAATGTGATTGCATTGAAAATATAATTAATCTTATTGATTATAAATACAATAGAACCACCAAAGTATTTATAGATTCAATAAAGATTCATAAATGTTTGTAAATCTCTAAAGTTGTTCATAAGTAAATGATGCTGTCAGTAACATTGTGCATTTCGGGATCTATGGAAATATTTGGTTGAACCCCATTTGACGTAAAATACAAGCAAATACTCATGAAATCACTGGGTGGATATCTGCATTCACTGAGGCTTAAAATAGGATGGCATGTTTATTCAGCGCTTCATTGACATTCTTTCTTGTTTCCTGAAAGGAATTAATGAACCGTGACTAAAGTACTCTCAAATACACATGAGATCATGAGACATATAACCAGTGTTGGTCAAGTTACTTGGAAAAAGTAATTAGTTACTGATTACTGATTACTTCTCCAAGAAAGTAATCCAGTTACTTTACTGATTACTTATTTTCAAAAGTAATTAGTTACTTTACTAGTTACTTTACTAGTTACTTTTCAAAAACATGATGCACGAAATGAATACGCTATAAAGCAATATACCTTTCTGCTTAATTATATTCTTTCTGCATATTCCATCATCTAAAATTGAATTAAATGAAACATTCTTTTTTAAAACTTGTTTTATTAGTTTCAGTATTTTAACTTTATGCACATTGCATCAATGACTCACTCATTAAGATGGTCTCCTGCCGCCTCCTACTGGCGGTTTATAAATATTATTTCTATGCATAAATAATATTTCTTATTTGTATATTCAAAAAATATTTTAAATAATCTCATTACATTATTTATTGCAGTTTATTTGATTGGTAACAGCCCTTTAGCATCTTATTATTCTATTGTAATTTATTGATCAAATTTAAGAATTTTAAATCAAAGATGAAGCAAACGATTAGGGAAAAATGCCCTTTATAAAGGTTACAATATCATAAATATGCCGATTTATATATGTTAAAGCTGACTGAACTGATGAGAATACTGATTCGGAATAAATTATATTTACAACACACAAAAAAATCTAATTTTTTTCCTGTTCTAACAAATGTTTTTACTCGGACAAGTGAATGACCGACTGAAGGACAAATGAAAAGGCTTAAATGTTGAGCCCTGGTATATATTTTTTATTATTATTCATTTATTTACCCATAAACCTGGCTTTAGGAAGCCATAAGTTACAGTGGCAAGAATAACTTTGTGAAACCTTTGGGGGTGGTGGACAGGGTTTACATTAAGACAGGAGTTTGCCTTAATCTAGTTGATCATGCATTTCTTTTCTTTTATTCCACAGCTGATGTGTGCAGTTTTTTATTGCTTGCATTAAAATAATTTTCTCTTGATTTGTTTTTTAATTGCAGTCTTTTTCTTCTGCCATTCATGCTTATCAGCTCCATGCAATCTTAAGTTTTTCTTGGTTCAGCTGCACACAGTCTGAAAAGGTTTTTTGGCAGTTTGCTAAAATAAAAGACCCATTCTAAGAGCTGTTGACTTTTCTACCTTGGGAAAGAACGTTAAACGAACAACTTAAAAGGCATGACAAATCATGACATAAGACTGACATCACTCACAACGTACCAATGCATTATCCCTCATGAACAAATATAACGTCTGATGTTTGCACGTGCATACAGTTTACCATTACGACATCGTTCATGAATAAACATGACGTCTGAACACGGACAAACGATGCGTGTTGACGCGTCAAAATTCACGCGTTTCGTTTAAAGACTTTTGAACGCGATCGCTTGCCATAGTGTTTACCACTGACTTCGCGGCGCTCATGTCATTGTCACTCACGAGTCACGGCTCACGTCGCGAGACAGTCTCGCAGTATAACGCAGTAACGCAACCTGCTTACGGGGAAGTAACAGTAATCTAATTACTGTTTTTGCAATTGTAATCCCTTACTTTACTCGTTACTTGAAAAAAGTAATCGGATTACAGTAACGCGTTACTTCTAACGCGTTACTGCCCATCAGTGCATATAACACACAAGAAAAATCTGGAAAAAATATAATAATGTGATTATTGAGCAATGTAAGGGAAACCCAGACGAGAGGATGAAGCTTGAACCCAGATGCAGGTTTATTCAACACATTATATTCACAGGTGAGTGACAACAATGACAGTAATGCAGAGAAATTGGATGACTGAATAACTGACCTTTTAGGTTGAACTTAATGTAATTACAGCTGATTTCTTTTTATTTGTAAACATACTAATAGTATAAATGCTGTTGAATAGACCTTTAAGCCTGTAACATTTTACATTTAAACTTCAGTCTTTAGGGAAGCTATCAGCAAATTTCTGGCATCTTCTGCTATGTCATTCAGAGCTCTCTTCAGCATCACCGAGATTCCTCTCTTTATTCCTCCTGCCACCACAGAGCCTATAATGGGTATGAGGCTCGCAACATACTCAACTACATCTTCAGCCACAGCCAGCGATGCAGCACCCAATAAAGATAATATTGAAGCTGGGTTTATCCCAAAACGCAGAGGTGACACAGAGTTCATAAGACATACGATATGCTCTAACCAGATTTCTCACAGAGCTTAAAGGGTCCAAACGCACTGTACATTTCCGTCTGTTTTTTAACAATCGCTAAATCCAAAGCAGATGAAAGAGCAGGAAAATGTATTTTGCTGAACGAGATTCATAGACCAGAGTCTGTAAAATTATCTCAACTGAGCTGCATCCCAATTCAGAAGCTGCATCCCAATTCAGAGGCTTTGAATGCGGCCTTCGAAGGATGCAGCCCCTGAATTGGGACGTGGCTAATACACTTCAGGCAGATCCATAGACCATAATGCAACATGATTCTGAGGTCATGGCAGATTGTGCTTAATTTACCCCCACCCCACACAACTCTAGTGTATGATATTGGAGTTATTTTGACATTTAACTGCATAATACCATAGACAGTAAAATAAATGGACACAGCGATCCCATTGGATTCAATGGAGAAAATTGAAGTCAATTAGAAGCACTCACTTCCTGATGGCCGAGCGTACTGCGCAGACTCAAACTGAGCTTGATGATGTAGATGTGACAATAATGGACAAATGGAGTCTTTAAACGCCTCAGATGTAAAGTTATTCGCTGTCAAAGTGACGCCAAAATGAATGGGAGTCAATGGAATGCTAACAGCAGGTGATGGTCTGCTAATCAATGGTGGCGCCCGGGGAAGCTTCAGTTTTTTCCGAAACATTGGCCCCCTGCATAATACTTGAAGCTGCCTTAAACTTACTGTTATTGTTTATTGTATTGTTATCGTTTTCGTTTGTGTAATTTTTTATATTTTCTCCAACAGCCCAAGCATACATAAAGGTCTATAGAATGAACAACAAATTCAAACTGTAAATAATAATTCAGCTCCATTGCATTCCAATTAATCAAGGGATTAGGGCATTCCATTTAAACACATTTCAAGGGTTCCACCAGTAGTGGGCACTTCTGCACCGTAAGCAGTGATTTACATCTGAGCGAATGAGACGGAGGAGAGTGAGTGAGGGAAGGGCATAAAAAATTAGACTTAAAAAAGCAGCTGTAGGGCTGAGCAAATATGGGCAGAACTCTTTACTGCCCTAGTACTTCAAAAAACTTTTTAAAGGTATACGTGTGAATTAAACGTGGCACAATGGCCTTCATCATCACAGTATGCTAATGCCTATCTATTACAAGGGTTTCATCAATATGCTAATTGAGGACTGTTGGGACACTCCAGGCACAGGATGGTTCTGTCGGGAGAGACAGAGTCGTTTGCACCTCAATGACACGTCTGTACCATTTGGTTCACAGGACATATGCTTTGCATATTGTTTATTTATTAGTGTGTTCTAATATGTAACTACACCATGTTTGGTCTCATCTGACATCTTATAAACTGAAATGAATGGTGGTGAACTTAATAGAGATATTAAAGTATCCTAGGCACTATTGCTTAAACATACATTGAGGAGAATATGTTAATGTTCTTCTCCACCTCTGGATCACTACCCATTTGCTTCATCTTTTGGTTTCCTGTCAGTTGGGTTTGGTTACAACTAAGTTTCTATACAGTATGTTGTTCCATTTTACTGTCTGTATATTAAATATAACTTAATAAATAACTTTGCCTGTGTCGTAGATTTTTCCCTAAACCTAACTAAGTCCTATCTCATCTGACCTAAGCCTATAATATTTATACTCTAGCGCGTCTACACATCGACGTCGGCTGGGTGCAAATCCTATACTCTAGCGTGTCTACACATTGACGGTGGCTGAGTCTAATCCTATACCCTAGCGCGTCTACACATTGACGTCGGCTGGGTCTAATACCTGTTCCCGTAACTAGCTTACTTCCTGCGCAGGAATAATTGACAAACAGACCTTAGCAAATGTCCTTTAAATACTTTAATTACGGCCAGGAGATCTTCCCGAGCAGTTCTCAGAGAATCTCCCCTAAGAAGAAGCAAGGTCGGAGGATCTCAGACAAATTCCATTGAGAATCCCACCAACTAAAAGAATACAACAGTTTTTATAGAATAAGGAGGTATAGCAAAAATGTCATACTGCATTACATAATTTCCACACAATTTGATTGGTTTTCATAGACAAACCCTTCTGTTACAGGTAAAGCAAACTTTGTTTTAATGATTACTTCATTGTTAATCACAAAGTTCAAATTTAGTCACATGTCTAGTTTCATTTCCCAAATTTGTTATTTTTATACTCTCACAACCAAAGTCTGGGTATGGCAAAAATACAACATCCAAAAACAGAACGTTTTAGTACATTGTGTTTCAAAGTGTTATCATGTTAGGCCTAAAAAGAGAAGTAGCGTTAGAAACATGGTTACTTTAATATACAGTTTACTATTTTATCTAGCCTATTAAAAATCTACCACACCTGCTTTAAAGGCTTTGAGAATCTTTCCTTTTATCACTGATTATGTTGAAAGTGATTATAACTTTCGTTATCTAAACGTTCAGGTTAAATCCTACGGTTTCCTATCAGTTCTAAGAAAGACCTTCACCTTTAAAGAATAAGAGGTTAAAGAATAACAACAACTTTAATGGAGTCAGATTAATTATATGGATTCAGATAAATATTTGAATTATACATGTTATCCTTCAACTGCCTTTTGTTCCGATTATTAGTTCAAAATAGCAGCGTAAACTTCCAGCCTTACAGTTTTTGGTGAGCCCGATGTGATACATTTTTCACGAGTTTTAATCGTGCAGTACTTTTTTGTATCCGCAACTACTTTGGTTTTTCTCATTTGACATATATTTTATCCTTGGAGTAATGGCTTCACAGCAATTGTTCATCGAAATGGGGAAACTTTTGAACGGATTAATGCTGACCTTTTAACCTCGGAGTGGGTAACTGTTTTCATTGCTTCATGTGATGGTAGGGAAAGTCTCCATTTGTATGAATTGTATAAACAGAGATTAGAAGTATCAGAATAATCTAAGTAGTCCCATTACTGTGAAATCTAAGTAAATTTCGCCAAAAATAAATTGGAAATGTCCTGTTTAATTTATGGTCCAAAATGGTTGAGCCTACACTGTACAAACTCAGTTATTGAAAACTCACTGTATTAAACTCAGCTATTGGCAATGAAATTTTCACTTGGTGGAAAACAGTGGGTAGTAAGCAGAAGAAATCAAAACAAACATGGTGAAATAATTAAGGCTTTAGACTTCATAAGTTTTACACGGGTACATGAGTTAACAACGTGTCTATCTTCAAGTATAGATGCTAAATGTAAAGAAGTGCCATCTAAAAATGCAGAGGCACACAAGTCTGAGGCAAAGATTCAAGATCTTCAAACACAGCTAGATAGATTACTAGCTGAGCTGTTAGCCTTGACTGAAAAGTGTAAAAATCACAAAGACACCATTGCAGATCTTAAGGCTAAGCTAAATGCTAAAAAGTCCAAGTCTCCCAAAACGCATAACAGCGATGGGACTAAAAATGTGCACTTCTTAGATGAGGCAGCCTGCTCTAATAATCCTGTATCTTTTCAGACATATGAAGCATGTGATAAAGTTTTGAAAAGAGTGCCTGTTTCAGCCCTTAAGGTGATACGGCACCCAAACGGCACAGAGTCAACCATTCGGCGTCCTTTTAACGGTAAGTGAATGTAACTTGTTTAAAGCAGAGATCGGACCATTCCCTTTGAAAGGGCCATTTGAACCATGGTGGAGATGCATTGTTAGTCAAAAACATGCATTTCAGCTCGAACCAAAAGATATTTGGCAAATTGTTATCAGCTCAATTCCAGATGTTCTGATCTATAAGATACCACAGGTTTTGATGACAGGCACCATGCAGTCAATGTATCAACATGAGCCTGAGAGTGAAATCTTTAATAGACTAAAACAATGCCTTCGTGATCTGCGTGGTTGTAGTCCTATTGGATGGGAATTGATTTTCAATCGGAAACAGAGTACGGAAGAATCGTTTGAGACATATGCAGAAAATATGTTTGAACTTTTTGAGGAGTATTCTGGAATTGAAGGTGTTAACCACAACAATGTAATTCTACTTGAATTACTGCTTACAAATGCAGGGCCACGTGTACAGCAATCGCTCATGTGTTGCTTCTCCAGCACAAAATACATTTGAAGGTATTGTTAGCTGGGCAACAAAAATGGAGTCAGGCAAACAAATGCATTGTGAGGTAGCTGTGTTAGAATGTCATGAAAATCCTCCATCTGCAGGAGAATTCAGAAAGCCACACTGTGGCAAACTGAACAGATTCTGTAATTCCTGTCACAAAACAGGCCATACAGAGGAAAAGTGTTGGTCACTGGGCAGAGGCAGACCTCCTCCCTATTTCATAAAACGCAGACAATCACAATCTAATGACACAAACCAGCACTCTGCAAGTAACCAAAGCTTAACAGACTATTTAACGAACACTCTCTGCAGTTCACATGCCCTAGCCCAAAAAAGACATGTGGTGACAGGACAAGGCACCCGCCTTGCAATTCTCGGTACCAGGTCGGTAGGCCACGGTGAATTTGAACCATGTGTAAAACAGAGCCCAACGGGCTAGTCTTGGGTTGAGTCGTTTGGCTTCTCTGAGATATTCCAGGTTCCGGTGATCTGTGATGACTTGGAATGGTGGTGAGCTCCCTCCAGCCAGTGTCTCCATTCCTCCAAGGCGAGCTTGATCGCCAGCAGCTCACGATTTCCAATATCGTAATTCTGCTCCGCTGGAGACAGCTTTGGAGTAAAAGGCACATGGTTGGAGTCGAGGAGGCTCACCCTGCTGCTGGGATAGAACCGCTCCAACCCCGCTGGTAGAGGCGTCAACTTCGACCACAAATGGGAGTTCTGGATTGGGGTGTACCAGGATTGGAGAGGTGATGAAGGCATTCTTCAGGCGTTGGGAGGCTTCTGTGGCCAAGGGGTTCCAGGACAGAGACTTGGGATGGAGTGAGGTGAGAGATGAGCTGAGAAGACTGTAATTCTGGATGAATCTTTGGTTGAAGTTGGCGAAGCCTAGAAAGCGTATCACCCCATTGCAGAATTTCTCCAGAGTTCCAATTGATGGTGGGTTCATGTTGGTTCATCCATGGGCGTCCCAGGTAAAGCGTAACTGTGGGGGAGAAATGACGAATGCGACCACGGCACAGCGATTTGCTGAGAATGGTGTGGATGGCTAGTTCCTGGGACCAACATTTCCTCCGGAGGTTGAGTCTTTGGAGAAATTGATGAGAGATGAAGTTCCCTGTGGATCCGGAGTCGATGAGCGCTTGCGCTGGAACGGGAAGTTTTTGGGTGAGAATTTGGACAGGTGTATGAGTGAGGGGGGCGACTTTTGGGAGAAGCTGGATTATACTCACTGCTGGGCGTGGTGGTCGAATCGGGCAGATCGGGATGACATGGCCTTCTCCCCCACAATACAGACACAAGTGTTGCAATAGTCTCCTTTAATGCTCCACGCTGGTGAGGGGATATGCGTCAGCCTGCATGGGTTCAGGTGCTGGAAGGGCGACAGATGGAGAATGGGTGGAGGATGCGGAGCGGGTTGATCGAGGGACCAGGCTGACAGACGTTAAGAGATGCGCACAACTTTCTAAAGTGCTAAAGTGCGGAATTGAAGAGTATATGCATATTACTTGTTCAGTCTATAGACATGTAGTGTTTAGAAAGTGACATCGCCAACTACTGGCCTGGCAGCATAGAAAAGCGTTTTTAATTTTCTTTTTTCGCGGATACGTGTGAACAGGGATTGTTTTGACAATGGAGTCGTCTGTAGGAAAAACGTTTACTTTTTTAGTAAATCTGCCACGGGTGGTTGCAGGATAGCAGACGAAGATAATGAGTATAATTCCAACACGAAGTTTAATGATGATAATACAAAGATTAAAGGTCCCGTTCTGCGTGATCCCATGTTTCAAACTTTAGTTAGTGTGTAATGTTGCTGTTAGAGCATAAATAATATCTGTAAAATTATAAAGCTCAAAGTTCAATGCCAAGCGAGATATTTTATTTAACAGAAGTCGACTACAATGAACGGCTCGATTGGACTACACCCCTCTACTTCCTTCTTTAGTGATGTCACTAGAACCGTTTCTTGACTAACCTCCGCCCACAGGAATGCTCCCTCAACTCTACTGGCTACTTGCGCACTTCTTATAACTTAGGCTACTGTGTTTACTCAGCTCTTACGGTGATTTTCTGAAGTAAAACTGACGCTTCATCTTTTGTGTGATGTACAATAAACTTTATTAAACTCATCAGTACATGTTTGATCATCATTCAGACAGCAGACTTGTAGGCTATTAATAAATAATGGATACATAGCCTACAAGCAGATGACAAATACGTTATAATAACCGTAATTAAACTACTAAACCATACCTGTTTCATCTCTATACAGCACTCTGACTCTGTAGGCATTATTGTCCGACTCGAAATGAACGCCGTTACTGAGAGTTTCTGATATTATCATCATTCCGTGAGATGAATTTTTCCTGACAGACTGAGCGCGAGCTCATGAAGCTCCGCCCCCTGTGTCGTCCAGCAGCACCTCATTTGCATTTAAAGGGCACACACTGAAACAGCTCGTTTTTCTGAGCCCCAAAAAATGTCAATTTAAACATGCTGTAAAAAATGATCTGTTGGGTATTTTGAGCTCAAACTTCACATACACACTCTGGGGACATCAGAGACTTATTTTACATCTTGTGAAAAGGGGCATATAACGGGACCTTTAAACAGACAAGCAAGAGGTGATGTTGCAGCATTATTTATCAAAGGGGAAAGTAAATTAAAAGGAAGAGAGGGCCAAAACCAAACATACCATCATTTAAATTTATAGTATATCATGTACA
The DNA here is from genome assembly GCF_949319135.1 of Squalius cephalus. Lineage (NCBI taxonomy): Eukaryota > Metazoa > Chordata > Actinopteri > Cypriniformes > Leuciscidae > Squalius > Squalius cephalus. Next base: position 32,539,598 of record NC_137129.1, on the reverse strand, counting down.
TTTATTCCAGTTAAAAAAAAATAAACATAAGACCAAAATGAAGAGAAATGCAATATTGCATTTATTAAACTAGCACATAACTTCTGCTACTTCTAAAAAAATAAATTAAAAAAAAAAAAAAAAACGACCTGTACTTCCCCCCCCCTCAAATGCAAGTTTAAAAAAACAAAACCCTGCAGCTACATGTAAATTTCTATCCTGGCAAGTTCTGTCACGTTTACACAGCAGTTCCCACTGAAGCTATTAGCACATTTCTGGCATCTTCTGCTATGTCATTCAGAGCTCTCTTCAGCATTGTTGAGACTGTCATATAGGACATCCCTCCTGCCACCACAGAGCCAAGAATGGGTATGAGGCTCACAACATACTCAACTGCATTTTCAGCTCCAAACAGGAATACAGAACCCAGTAAAGATAATATTGAAGCTAGGTTTATCCCACCACGCAGAGGTGACTTCATCAGACTCTTTAGTTCCTCAATGGTCTTCCCAGATGTCTCACAGAGCCTCTGTAGGGATGGATCATCTAGACCAAATGTATTGTAGTACGTTTCAATCTCTCTTTTGACAATGGCTAAATCCGCAGCAACTGAAAGACCAGGAACAGGAACTGTAGCTAAAAAAGCAGGCACCAAAGCTACTTTTCCAATGTTTTCCTCCAGAGCTTTCTTCTTTTTCTCATTAATCTCCAAAGTAATATTCGGTAAAGCCAACAGCAGTACACGTCTCTTATGCTGTGGAAGCTCTTCCTCCATCCTCTCCTGCAGCTGATTGAAATCATACTTGCTGAGCTCAAAGCCAGAGATCAAGAACACGACAGGATCCTCTATACCAATCTCTCTCAGACCTATAGACAGAAACAAGGAAGAGCATCATAAAATACAAAAAAGTACAAAAAGAGATTTATTAAATATTTTATAATTATTATTATATCTAATAAATTGGCTATAATCCTTAATATTATAATTGTTGTTTTTTTACATTAGTAAACTAGATTTGTTCAATGTTACAATTTTAAACACAACATCTTAAACCATTTGTTGTTCAAATCATTGTTATAAACTTAATAACTGACCATTTTCACAATCCCCTCGAATGGTATCCAGTGTCTTTTTCTGGTCAAAGCTTTTCTTCCTCTTTTCAGCATCAATGCTTGAGTCAATCTTAGAACGAACAAAATAAAACGTTTTCCCCATTCTCATGATCTCTTTGGCCAGCTGAGTGTGGCATTCTCTGAACCGATCTGAAGCAATGATGATGAAAAAATCATAGCGTTCAAACTGAACCCGTTTAAGATACTCATCAGCTTTGAAGTTTGGTGTTCCAATGCCAGGAAGATCCCACACTTTCACATTTTTGTATTTAGGGTGAAGGTAAGCTTCAGGTTCCATAGTGGTTTCTACTGGGCCAGTTTCAGCAGAGCCTTCATCTTCATCCCCTAAACCCCTGAATGCATTGAGAAATGTGGACTTTCCAGAACCTGACTCTCCCGTCACACCAATGTTAAGTTCTACAAGATCTTGCTGTTTGAGGTATTCTTTGATTGCGTTTATCGCTGATGGGAGATCCTGAGTAGATATGGAATCTTTGATATCCTCCAGGTCCTTTGGAGTTATTATATAAAATTCTTCATCTGTAGCCATCTAAAAAAGCAACGTCAATTTCAACAGTGTTATAAAAATAAACTGTAGAAAGAATGTTGCTTAAAACATCAGTTTAAAATGTCAGAAGTCCCTTTCTCTGTTGGCCCATTTTAGCTGAAACTCCTGACACTTAAAGGCCCAGTTTTCCAGACAGGGCTTAGAATAAGCCAGGATTAGGCTTTAGTTTAATTAGAAAATTGAAGTAATTTTTATAAAAGTGCCTTACTGGTGTGCATCTTGAGACAAAAGAATGGCATTGACATATTTCAAGATATGTCATTGCAGGTTGATTTCAGTTTAAACAGCGCAAACATGCATTTAGTCTGGGACTAAGCTTAAGCCTGGTCTGTGAAACTGAGGAAAAATTCAAATTTTTACTGATGGGAGGTCAAATGGGCCATCAACTAAATAGTCTTTTACAGTTTTTAAAAATTGCTTACACACAATTTCTGAAATGGCTCCATTTCTCAAAACTCACCACACACAACCTCAAAACATGCACACAAGATGGAAAACGTCACACATATCTCACAAAAGCAAACACTTAATTCAAAACTATTTTAACTCGTCTAATGGTGTTTTTGCGTAGTAACTACACACAAACCATTACATGGTTTTTCTGAATTGCTAAAACACTAAACCCCATTCTCTGAACCAAATTCTCAATAGCCTAAACCAATTTGTCAAATAAATCACCCTTTCTGTAAAACATTAAACAAGTTCAGGTAACTACAGGTAACAGGTAAAAAAGAGTGCATGAGATTTGCAAAGTGTTTTAACTAAAACACTTTGCAAATCTCATGCACTCTTTTTTCAAAACTCTAAACACATGTTTTTCACTCACTAATAAACATTTCGCACTGTGATGCACTTATGAACATTAAAGATAAAAAAAAAAAGAAAAGAAAAACAGTATTTAATTAAATGGTTTTGAGGCAATTGTTTGATTTTGTCAGAAGAGTCAGAGGTTCTCGGAATGTGGTTTGAAAATTTGGTTTTGGTTCGAAGCCCCACTGTCGTCGTTAAAGCAATACGACAATACGTGCCAACCCGTTTGACTAATGCTGTCGAAGCCCCACTGTCGTTGTTAATGAAGGTTCAGTGGCTACGGTTCCGTATGGCATACTACCTACTGCAACACACAACAACCGACCATACGCGCCAACCCGTTTGATCAAGGCTGTCGAAGCCCCACTGTCGTCGTTAAAGCAGGATCAGTGGCAACGTTTCCGTATGGCATACTACCTAACAACCCGACAATACGTGCCAACCCGTTTGACTAAGGCTGTCGAAGCCCCACTGTTGTTGTTAATGAAGGTTCAGTGGCAACGGTTCCGTATGGCATACTACCTACCGCAAAACACAACAATATCTGTCCAACACAAATCCTGATTCATGCAAAATACAGTATACTGGATTGTAATAACTATGATAACTATGCAAATTATACAAATAATTGTAAGATCATTTAGTAATTTTTGTAGTGATTCGTCAATTTAGCTCAAAGGAATTATTAATTAATTTATAGGGAATTCGAAAGAGTCACTTATTACAACCGTGCAAATGACTCGTTTGCGGTTCATTTGAACTGGCTGTAACTATCAACTCTGCAATGGATATAAATATCCGAACTATAGTGAAACACTATAGTTAGCAAGGTAACTTAGATCAGAAGTTTAAGACATTAAATTCGTAAGCACAAAACACAAGTAATACTTCTCTTTAAGATACAAACAAGACTTTATTGATTATTCTAACACATAAAACTAATATCTAACACAAACACACGCACACACATTCATACGAGCTGCGGAAAGAAAGAGAGTGAGGAAAGATTAAGTTTTAAGAGTGAGTTTAAGAGTGAGATGATGAAATCCCAAGTTTCTATATGCACTTATATAAACGGCTTAGCTCCAGTCTATTTAACGGATCTTCTATCGCCCTATAATCCATCGCGCTCTTTAAGATCAATAAATTCGAGGCTTTTGGTCATACCTAGGATATCCAGATCAACCAAAGGAGGGAGATCATTTTCACATTTAGCTCCAAAACTCTGGAATAGCCTTCCTGATACTGTTCGTTGCTCAGACTCGCTCTCCCAGTTTAAAACTAGATTAAAGACGCATCTTTCGGCCAGGCAATCATATAATATTTTTAATCTTACAGGTCAAACTACAGTCCGGCCTCTAGTTCATAAATGCCAGAGGAGAACTGGCCCCCGACTGAGCCTGGGTTCTCCCAAGGTTTTTTTTTTCTCCATTAGGTCACCTGATGAGGTTTAGGTCACCATTAGGTCACTTGATGGAGTTTTAGGACACCATTAGGAAAAAAAGGGTCGAAAAGAGTTTTTCGGTTCCTTGCCACTGTTACCTTTGGCTTGCTCAGTTGGGGATATTTTGGGGATATTTAATTTTATTGTATCAATCAATAAATTCCACAAACCTTGTTGTATTATTTTAATTTAATACTGTGAAGCTGCTTTGATACAATCTGTATTGTGAAAAGCGCTATACAAATATACTTGACTTGACTTGACTTGACTTATAAGACATGACCTGGAACGAACCATCAAGCATTAATTTAACCCTTCTATCGTTTCTTAGACAGGTTATTACATTTATATCAATACACCAGTTCAGCTTAAGAGTCTGGAGGCAGTACTTGCTTGTCTTTGCTTTGCGGATTCCCTTTGTCTGCGTAACAGGGGTTTCCAGAGTTCGTTGGCTGGTCTCCTCCTGCCTGGGTCTGGGGCGGCCAATCACGTGGTGTGCTGGCGGATGGATTGAGAGTCTTTGTCTGAAGCTGGTTTTGTCGAATCGTGGAACGAAACTTTGCCGCAAAACTTAACTTAGAACCGAGACTCACAACGGAAAAGAAAGGAAACTAAGAAAAGAAAGGAAATTGAGACGAGAGTAGATGATGGCTTGAATGAAGTTGTTTAACCCATGTTCTTCTGATCTTGATTTGGGTTCTTTCGTGTGCGCGTTTACATGGTTATTAGTCTGTCTGGTCACTCCGTCATGGCTTCTCCATGATGGTTTTCGATTCTACCTTTGTTGAGAACTCTTCTTTAAAACTTTGTTCTGGTGTTAAGATTTTAAACTCAAATGTCCGCCCAGCCTCCTGGATCAGTTCTGACCAATTAGACACTGTCTTTATTTAGGAGGTGGCGTTCTCTTCACTTCCTATCATAAATCAAGCTTATCTGTGCTCTCTTTACTCTCTAAGCTCTAGCAGAGAGGACAGAGGCCACAGTTTAGACATTATTACTATTATAAGAATACAAAACATTTTACACAGATTTCAATCAAGCCATCTTTTGAATTAAGAACATACGATCATGCTGACAGGAAGCACGACACACTTTCATTCACACACCTAATAGTTATAACAATTACATGAATTATATGGTATCTAAGCATATCAGATACACACATCTATTGTAAAAACAATATAGAATCATGTAGTTGCATGATGTTTGGTTTTAAGTCCATTGAAAATTGTTCTTGAATGATTTGATGTATAGTTATAGGTAAAATCTCAGTTCTGTGGTTTGAAAAGATATTACACTGGAATGTTGTGGGCTCGAGCAGCTTCTGCTGTTATCTTGATCGGGCACTGAGCTGTGCCATCTCTGAGCCAATGATTCTTTTCCAAGCTATCTCACATTGACAAGTTCTTCCTTTAGTTTGGCTCATCTTCTTTGAAGCTTGCATGGCCATAAAGTTCTTAGCGGGGGGTTTTCGTTGGTTAGGAGACTGGCTGGAGCCTGATTTTATGGCCCTGGACTGGTAATTTTGGGTCTGTAATGTTGAGCTCTGTGTGGAATTATGTTTGAACAATTCTCCTGGAAGATTCATTTGTGTTTGTTTCGCACTCAATCCTACATAATCCAACAGACTCTTCAGGATTTTCAAGAATTCTTCGAAACCATATTGTGTGGCGGCCTGTACACAGCTAGCCAGAATCTTTTCATCTCAACCACAGCCAGTTGCTGCTCCTCTCTGCTGCTTCAGATAAGTTCTTCACTGTGCAACGCAACTCTTGGCCACTGAATCCGACGTCTCTGAGAAACCGGGTTGTAGAGTGTGCCACAAATCCTCGACAACCCACTTCCACTGGATAAACCCGGACTCTCCATCCTCGCTGTTCTGCTTCAGTGGCTAGATGAGCATACCGCAGTTTCTTCCTCTCATACGCCTCATCTACAGCATCCTCCCATGGCACTGTTAACTCTATCAGGTGAACAAGGCGTGCTGATCCAGACCACAAGACAATATCTGGTCGAAGGTTAGTGATGGCAATCTCAGGTGGAAAAATAAGCCGTTTTCCAGTCTCTAGCAGCTTCCAGTTAGGCGAGAATTGGTTTTCACAACTTTTCTTGGTGATTGCTCTCCTGGGCGGAGGAAATTGTCTTCTCTGTGTAATGTTTTGCTAGAACAGGTGGCAACTTATTCTGCCGTGCAAAGGCAAAAGTTCGAGTGTTTAACTTCGTTTTTGGTCGAAAATGAGTCATTTATATTTTTGGCACATTCAAGACCTCCTTTATCATGTGGATAAGTATCTTGAATCAATTCCGTTTTTTTTTTTCGAGAAAATAATGATTTGTCTTAACAGTAACTTCCAAAAGCCCATGAGAAACAAAGGCAGAACACCGTAACATCAGTTACCGCTCTTTGGCTTTGTTTTGGAACGCTCAAATTGAGTTACGGTGCTCTGCCTTTGTTCAGCCGCGCGTCAATATGAAGTTACTGTGCCGGTGTTCAATCAAATAATGCTACCTACCAGATTGTACGGTTATCTGCCTTTGTTTTAATGTCCATTAAAATTAAAATTACGGTGTAGCCTGTGTACTTTATACAGCTGCCATCAGTCCCTCTAACTTCGGACGTCCTCAGAGCTTTGTCCTGCACAATTGCGGTCAGAACATTTAGTATGGTCTGAAACCGCGCTCCATCGACAAACGTGCAATATCGATCGCGAAGGATTATGCAGAGTTGACTGAAAAACGTTACACATTGCCGTATCAGATGAATACAACCAAGAATTAAAGCTTGGCAAACTAGCTGGCAGAGTGCCAAAACTTCGCCTTAAGCCCCGCCCTAAACGCGGTCGAGTCAACGCTGGACTAATATATCTATGGAGGTATTTTGTCATGTCAAATGTATTAATAATGCCATCAGAATGCAACCAAAGCACAGGATAGCAATAAGTAGATGGCTATAAATAATTGTAAATCATACAAAATAAATGCCATGATCACTAGATTTTATACAGGTGTGTACTATAATGATTTTGTTAATGGTGATCAGCAACTAAATATTGATAATGTGGAAGTTACTGCCTTTTGCCTTGGCATGACTTCTCACTTTTTGCTGACAATACAAAGGCAGAGTACAGTAACTTTAAAATAGTGGTCAAAAGTCAAGTTTGAGCTCAATTTTTATTTATTTATATAATTTCCATTACTACAACATCTATTTGCCAGATTTCCAGTGTCCTACCTATAATTCATTTGGCGGGACAACTAAAAATCTTTAAAGTCATTTTTCTCAGTTCTACACTCTAGCGACTTAAGGTCTTTTGCCTTTGTAGGGCAGAATTGGTCATGTTACACTTGTCTTCCAATGCTAAAGCCAAACATTGCAGTTCCTGGTTATGGCGCCAAGTAAACCGTCCTTGGCTAAGAGCCACCTTACATCCTGTCAAAATGTGCCTTAATATGGCAGGTGATGAACACAAAGGACATGAGGGATCCTCTCCTACCCAGAGGTTTAGGTTCTGAGGTGATGGGAGAACATCATATGTTGACCTGATAAGAAAACTGATCCTACTCTGTTCCATTGACCATAGGTCTTGCCAGCCCATCTTGCATTGTTCCACACTCTCCCATCTCATCCAATCTCCCTGCCTGGCCTGGGAAATGGCATTTATACACCTCATCCTCTCCTCCTGCTTTCGCACCTCGTTGACTACCAGCTTCCTCCTTTGAGCTGGGGTTGCCTTGTGCCATGCAGGAGGAGCTAAACTGAGCCCAAAACCCCCTCTTCCATGCTGTACTTGCCCCACAATATCACCAATTTGAAGGGCAGCCTTTGCATCTTCCACAGCTTTCTTTGTTGACCACTTTCTTCCAGTTTTCAACACAGGTGCTGCCTCCCTTACACATTTGTCATGTGTCTCTACTAATGTCATTTCCAGTCTGACCTTGGCGCACTTAAACTCCTAGGTTAAAGCAGAGACTGGTAGCTGCAATATTCCTTTACTATAAAGTCCCACACTGCTGAGGCAGTGTGGAACTCCCAACCATTTCCTGATGCATGAACTTATTAAAGCTTCCAGCTTCTCTGCTGTTGTCAAAGAAACCTTGTGCACAGTCAGTGGCCACAGCAACCTTGGCAGTAGACCAAACTGAAAGCACCAGAGTTTTAATTTGCCTAGAGCGCAGCTGTTTATGCTCTTCAACCCTTCCACTGCTTCCACACATGATCACTAGGTCATCAGTAAATTAATGTGGCATTTAAATGGCAGTGTTTCCCAAATTAAACAAAAGAGCTGTTTTGAGTCATGAGTCTAATGTAGAGAACTATGAAACAGAGTTTTGCAAAAAGTTTGTTTTACAATATCAAACTGAGTTTAAAGCATGTAATGACTTGGTCTGAAGATTAGACACATGAGTGAATGGTTTCGTTAAGTGGGCCTCAAGTTCCCCCATCGCCTATGTATTTATTGTGCAATTTATACGCGAAACTTAGTTTTTACGTGCATATGATACACACTGTAAACCCCTTGGTTAGGAGGGAATTTTGATTCATTTGTTAAAATCTTTACAGGTGACATGAGAATACTTATGTACATGTAAATTCAACATCCTGCTCTGATATTTATCTTGAATTCAAAACAAAAATTTTGCGCTATAGTACAAAAAGAACTTAATACCACACTCACTGCAAAGTGACACATTTTTTTTAATATAAGGCATCATAAGTGTGTATAGCAGTGGCGACAGAGGTGATGTTGCAGCATTTTTTATAAGAGAGGACCAAAACCAAACATACTATCAATTAATTATATATTATTTCATGTATTTCATTTATTCCAGTTGACAAAAAATTAAACAAAAAAACAAAATGAAAATAAAATAAAAGAAATGCAAGATTGCACTTATTTAACTAACATAAATTTGCTACATAAAACGACAACAAAAAGATAACAGTTACTTATTTTTGCTTATGATGCGCACTGTAAAACCCTTGGGTAGGATTAGTGGTGTAGGGTAAATAAACTTTATTACAGTTAATAAACTTTATTACACGCCATAAAGTGTGTATCAAATGCACGCAAAAACTGCATATCATATGCACGTAAAAAATTATTTCCACGTACAAATTACACAATAAATAAAATGCATGCTATAGAGACGCAGTTCATGTGATCAGGCTGGAAATTCCAGAGCTGTCAAAATAATTCCACTTTTAGTGCGTAAGCATTTTTTTAAACTGTAATTTGTAGGTTACATTTGTTGTATCTTAGCATTTCTCAAGACATTATTCATGAAACCATACTTTTAAATGTTCAATAGTTCAATATGAGTATACAAATCATTCACTCATTTTAAGTTTTGTAAAATGATTTGCCCTGTAAGCTTTTCTATGCTTATGCAAACCATGTGGACATCACAAGACAGAGATCTTAAATGCAAAAAAATAAAAAATAAATACAGTTTTTTAAAGGCCCATGATACGGTGGCCGAGAGAGCTCAACGCGCTGCAACTGAAGAAAACACATGCAAATAGAAAAAACACATGCAAATAGAAAAAAACACCTGCAAATTAAGAAAACATCTTCATCAGTTTCACAACACACGTCTGCTCCAAATACTCACAACCAAATACAGAAACGCTGCAAAAGTTCACAACACAACCAAATACAGAAACACGCTGCAAAAAAAAAAAAAACAGGCCACAACGGAAATGTTTCCAGGGTACCCCAATAAGTGACGAACCCGGCTGGGATGTGCTTACAGCTCAAAAGTCTACTTTATTTTATTTTATTTTATTTTATTTCTTTTAACTTTTTTGGTGTTGTTGCAAAACATACAGAGATTACATTTTTATGACATACAACTTGTATGCATTAACAATATGTTCAATGTCATCAGAATACAAATGAAAAAAAGAACAATGAGCTGAAAACTAAAATAAATAAATAAAAGAAAAAGAACATGAGGGAAAGATATTAATCTATACATCAGTTACACTGTACACATTTTTTCATGTTATGTTTAAATTTTCATAAAGAAAAGTTTCATAAGAAATGTTAGATAATGTTGAGTCTAAAGTTTTAAAGTTGAGACACTCGTATATATATATAACGCATATTTGAAAAACTTTTTTGTAAAAAAATAAATATATATATATATAATTTATTTGCAACCGTTATGTTAACAGCAATATTCGGTAGTGTTGTGAACTTTTGCAGCGCGTTTCTGTATTTGGTTGTGATGTGAGTATTTGGAGCACACATGTGTTGTAAAACTGATGAAGACGTTTTCTTAATTTGCGCGGGGGGGGGTTCTATTTTTATGTGTTTTTTTTCTATTTGCATGTGTTTTCTTCAGTTGCAGCACATTGAGCTCTATCGGCCACCGTACCACGTAACCATCACTCTTATACCTAATCTACAGACAAAGTCAGCAAAAATACAAGCACATCACATGCTTTAAACTCAGTTTGATATTGTAAAACAAACTTTTTGCAAAACTCTGTTTCACAGTTAAGCCACATTAGACTCATGACTCAAAACTAACAGCTCGTTTGTTTCATTTGGGAAACACTGCCATTTAAATGTCACACTCATTTACTGATGACCTACACCCAATGATCATGTGAAAACACTTATAAATAAATTGATCACTTAGAAATCAAACTCAATGTTTTGAGAAACAAATATATTTTTGACCCTTGCATTTCTGTTTATTTTGTAAATATATACTGAATATGCATACAAGTCAAGTCATCTTTATTTCTGTAGCACTTTAACACAATACAGATTGTTTCAAAGCAGCTTTACAATAGAAAAAAATCTAGGCTAATTCTGCTGTAAAGCAGGTCTAACAAGCAGTGTCATTATTCAGCTCAAATCAGTTCAGTGTTGATTCAGTTCAGTTCAGTAACTGTAAAGTTCATCAATTGTGCATACATACTGTATATACAGTGTATTTGTGCACATACATGTACGTGTGACAAACTCCTGTAGGGGAGAGTGGGGTGAGTTGTGCCAGTTTTTACTCAAAGTGACTTTAAAGTGAGGCCATGGCAGTAATGCCTTCAACTTAAGGATGTACATATATTTCAGGATGTGGTGCATCCCTGAGAACAATAACTTTGGATCTGAAATAAATTGTTTCAGAAATATAGCTCTTGGAAAAAAAGTGGTCTCGTGGCACAACTTGCCCCTGGTGCGGGGGAAGTTGTGCCTTTGGGGGAATACATTGGGGGTAAATTGTGCCAGTGATTTCTGAAGTAAAACAGAACATTTTAATGTTATGAACCATACTGCTATATGAAAGCAAGATAAATTCAATACAAAATTACTAATTTAAGGTTTATTTAGATATTGTCACCCTGGAATACCATAGCATGCGTTTTTCCTACTATGGTCAATTGCATGGGGATTTTGTATTGAACATAACTCTGGATCACAGTGTCATAGAGACAAGGGGGCGGGCTCATTTTACTCAGACGACCAATCAGTCTCTCAGGATCATTGTAAAGCTATCAAGCTACGCCCTAGCAACCATTTAGAGCACCATAGCAACACAATATATGATATTTGTGACTCATTTCAGGCAAAAAGGCTTTGGCAATAGATGCCTGTTAACATAGCGCTGTCTGTCAATTATGTAACATATAAGAATAAAGTGACTAGGCTAATTTCTAAACATCCTATTGTGACATAGGCCACTTAAAAACGGAATAAAACTTCTCTTTAATAACATAGTGCAAACTCAAAACTGAAATCAGTGTTAGCTAAATTAAACAAATAACAGGCAGGCCCAAGTAAAACAATGATGAGGCATGCCCATCTCCTCACTTCTCAAGATTATCCCCTGTGAGAATGTAGGTCTAGGTGGTCTGGATCTGGCACAACTTAACCCAGGCCCTTTGGCACAAATCACCCCGGACCCACAAGTTTGAAAAACTAGCATGATCCAGCAGTTAAGAGCTAACATCATGCTAACTGTATAGACTCATTGTGTAGAATACTAAAGCACTAAAACATGTGTGAAATGTTTTCAAACTTGTCTATAATTGTTCAGACACTACAATCAAAAAACCTTAATCATAGAAATTTTACTTTGAAAGGGAAAAAACAGTTTTTTGCACTAAAATATGCTTAACTCTCATGCCATGTGTCTCTCTTCTTTGGAGGACGAGTAAAAGTGATTGCTTTTCAAAATTATGTGGTCACATGACCAATTTCTTCTATGGTTTTCCAGAAACAAGGGTGGAACTACTTCCCCCCCCTGGCACAAATCACCCCACTCTCCCCTACACTCCACTGCACACTGAACAAGCAAAATATTTGACATTTTTCACATCCGTGTGTGGTTAGGCGTGAATGTGGCTAAACTTTTGATGTTTGTGCGTAGAGCTACTTCACAAAATAGCATTTTTAGAAGAGTTAAAATATGAATGAAGCGTTTGCTTTTGCAAGAGATGTGTGATGTTTTGCAACTTGTGTGCATGTTTTGTGGTTTTGTGTGTAGAGTTTTGAGAAATGGAGCCATAGTTTCAAAAATTGTGTTTAAGCATTTTGGAAAAACTGTATGGTTTGAAAACTGAACTGTAAAGCGTTACACAGACCCCCTTTTATCTTTTAAATCTCACCTTTATGTTTCAGAGCACGAGACACAGGAAGAAAGCTGTTGTTTCCTTCACCAATGTGAAATTCACTGTTGTAAAGAAAAGTTTGAAATATTTAATCAAGGACTGCAAATGAATACATAAATTACTCTGATAATACAAAGCCTTATTGATTCAACAGGGATTTTCAATGTAATATTTGATTGCTAAAAAGCTTCTAAAATGGATTTGACATAATCATGGATTATTTTGGATTATGGATTATCCATTTAAAGGAGACTTTAAATAAATGTATACTAGATAATTTTTTTTATTTCGCTTGATCACACTAAATGTGCATGAGGATAGCACAAAAATTCTGAACATTTCCTTTTACAATCAGAAATACATTGCAGTCAACAGTTTTTAAAAGTTTTATAAACATCTTTCTTACCAAAATCTTCTAAACAATCCACACAGCAAGAAGACACTGACCGCAGATCTGAAATGAAGCCTGTTGTTGTGACCTACTGACTTTTATACTGGTTATAAAACAAAAGCAGAGTGAGATCCGCCTAGAAAAAAAAATACTTTCACTTTCACTGCCACATCACCATAGGAACTTGAGTCAGAGGGACATAAATATTTATCTGGAGTTCACGCGATGAACGTGTTTTACAATGGCTCAATGTCTACAAATCTACAGAAAAATTGAAGACCGGGAACAGAAACTGTAGCCACAAAAAAAAAAAAAAAACAGACAGAAAGGCTACTCTTACAATATAAGAGTTGAATATACAGTATGGCAAAAAAAGTCACACAGAACAGCGAAATGTGATCATTTCAAATCAAGTATCTGTCAGGTCCATTAAATAAATATGATGGCATTGAAAATAATATAATTCATTTTATTGATTATAAATACAACAGTGCACCCAATTGAGTATTTAGATTCAATAAAGGTTTGTAGATCTCTAAATCTTTAAATGATAGTCATTTTAGATGCTGTCAGTAACCTATGTTAATATTGTGCGTTTCGGGATTGCAAATGATTAAACATTTAATATAAAATTGTAAAAAACGCATTAAAGTTACTATTTGATAGTAAGACATTTTCCAAACATTTTTAATCAGAATTAAAGCACCACTTCAAGGACAAAGAAAGTGGATGGGAAACTGGGTGAAATACTAAAAGTTAGTTTTGTAATCTTTTTTGGTTTCATTTAAACTTGTTTTTTAACTTCCCTGTTTTGGACACTGGGTGGATATCTGCATTCACTGAGGCTTACCATAGCATGGTATGCAGGGGCGTAGCAACCGGGGGGGACGGGGGACACACGTCCCCCTCACTTTTAGAAACCGGTGATTCTGTCCCCCGCATTTTTTTTTTTTTTTTTTTTTCGGACAAATGCCCTGATTAAAACAATTTTTAATATAAAAATAAAAAATAACCAGCCAATCACCGAAAACGTGAGGAATGGATGATTCTGTTCATTTGATGTAAGTGGCGATTAATATAGGCCTAATGTGCGCTGTCGAGGCTCGTGAAGTTATAACATTTTAGAAACAATATCCTAGTTAAGAAACAATATATAGCCTAGGCTACACACGACCAGCTGTTTTCCTGAATGCCATCAATATTGAAACTGAGACTGGTTTCATAACAGTTCAATAAACAAACAGTTAAAATTAACTTACATTAATTTTACTTGATGTAGCCTACTCAAAAATGTACTCACTTACATTTTAGTCGCAATGACTGTTTTTGCTCTGTTTCATCAGCGAAAATAGTCCCAAACAAAGATCACAGCAGAACGCGCATCTCACAACAACACTCGTTGCATTACTGAATGATTCAGCGTTTTGAACAAATCGGTTGAGTCAAAGATTCAATTACCCATTCATAAACTGCCTCATTCTGAATAAATCAGCCGTTTGAACGAATCGTTTGAATGAATGACTCAATGACTCGCTCATTAAGACGGTCGCCTGCCGCCTCCTACTGGCGGTTTAGTTTCATAAAGTATCATTCTTTTCAACATTCCTTATTTGTATATCCAAAAATATTTAAAATAATCTAATTTAATACAGTTATAATTTTTCAATGTAAATTATTTAATTTGATTGGTAACAGCCTAGTGTCTTATTATTTTAATTTATCAAATTTAAGAATTTAAAATGAAAGATGGAGCATAAAATTAGGGGGGAAATGCCTTTAAAAGGTACAAAAAAAATTGTGTTTTCAAACAGTGATGTAATGAAACATTGACAATTTAAGTTTGAAGGGAGTAAAGCCTCTGTTTAGGCTATAAGGAAATGTAATTTTGCCAAAAGAAGAACATTTATTTTAAATAAATGTTCATTTTAAATCAGCCTACTTCAGTGTGATATGTTACCATAATTTGAATAATTTGATACCAGAATTTGAATAATTGCAATGTGATCAGATGCAGATATCTAAATCAGAGAATATCATCGGGCGGTTTGTGGGTGGATTATTTATTTTTAACAGTGGATTCGGGTGACTCAAAGTGCACCAGATTAATGAATTTATCTTTAAAATGTACAAAATTTTCTTCCGGGGGGGCATGCCCCCGGACCCCCCTAGAGGTACCAGGCTCCACCAACAAAAAAAATGTGGGAAACACATTAGGGTATATGATGATCTACAAAAAAATACACATTTAATTATCTTATTATTAAACATTATTAGGATTTTACCACCTCCGCCTCGTTTTGAGCCAGGAAAATGAACATCACCTTTGGGTCACGTCCTATGGTCACATAGCCTACAGCTTTTGTCCCCCCCACTTTTATAATGGCTGCTACGCCCCTGATGGTATGTTTATTCAGCGCTGCATTGATCTCCTTTTGTTTCCTTAAGAGAAACAATGAATGAATTGTGATGAAAGTACTTGCAATTATAAGTTCATGTGGCATATAACACACAAGAACAATCAGAAAAAAAACGTCTTAATCCTTGATAAATAATTACAAATAAATAAACATTTAGTTTAAAATAAAATAACTTTATTTAAAGTTATTATTTGGCTGATTGGAGTATGACAGAGTATTCAAACCTGTTCTGTAACATTTATGAAAAGCAGTACAATGAGAATAAAGAGTGTCAGGACTTTTGTCAAAGGCAGGCACTGCCTCAAAAGAACCCGAGAGTGATTGTACACACACAGGTTTGAAGATAATCTCAAAAGGCAAAATATTTTCACCGTAGTTATGAGTCTAAGAGATTTTAAGAATGCTTTGTCATAATTCATGAAGCGGAAGCAAATGTGCAAGTACTCTTTTATTGAGGGTCAGAAGACACAAGGCAAAATTCACGGGTGGGCAGGTGGCGCAGGGACTTGATGGTCAGCGTGAAGGTGAAGACAGGTGACGGTGAATCCAGTGAAGTGAACATCCAACGCGACGAACACCACAAGAACACCGAACAGGAACAGGACTGGAATGGCACACGACGACACACACTGAAGACACCAAAACAACGATCTGACAAAGAAAGGAGAGTGCAATGAGTCTATATAGATGGATGAATTGGCAGCAGCTGGTGAGGGAAATGAGATCAGCTGGCGCGCTGATCAGCTGAAATGAGCAGCCACGCCCACTCACACACACACAGAACAACAAATACACGAGACACGAAGAAAACAGTGAATTCATGAACCGTGACAGTACCCCCTCTCCTAGGAACGCCTCCTGGCGTCCCCAGACTCCCTTACCTGTCGATTGTAATCATCGATAAGAGAGTGATCCATGATGTCTCTAGCAGGAACCCAACTCCTCTCCTCCGGACCGTAACCTTCCCAGTCCACCAAGTACTGGAATCCGCGTCCCCTCCGCCTTGAGTCCAGAATACGATTAACCGAATACGTAGGTTCCCCTTCTACGAGGCGCGGCGGGGGGGGAACCGGGACAGGCGGATTAAACTGAGAATGAAACACGGGCTTAATTTTGGAAACATGGAAGACGGAATGAATCCTCCTGTACACTGGAGGGAGTTTGAGGCGGACTGCCACCGGGCTAATGATCTTGGTGACAGTGAATGGGCCAATAAATTTGGGAGCTAGTTTATTAGAGACGGAACGGAGAGGAATGTTCTTAGTAGAAAGCCACACTTTTTGACCAACGACGTATACGGGAGGCCTAGACCGGTGGCGATCGGCTTTAGCCTTGGTGCGCGCTCCCGCTTGGAGTAGAGTCTCGCGGGCTCTAGTCCAAGTGCGACGACACCTCTGGACAAAGGCGTGAGCGGAGGGGACCGCGACTTCAGATTCCAGACTAGGAAAAATTGGTGGCTGGTAACCTAGACTACACTCAAACGGCGATAGGCCCGTAGATGATACTGGTAACGAATTGTGGGCGTACTCCACCATTGACAGTTGTTGGCTCCATGAGGAAGGATTCTTGGAGACCAGACATCGCAACGTTCTCTCCAAATCCTGGTTGGCTCTCTCAGTTTGGCCATTGCTCTGGGGATGGAACCCTGAGGACAGACTAACCGTCGCACCCAGTAATCTACAAAACTCTTGCCAAAATTTGGACACAAATTGGGGTCCTCTGTCGGAAACCACGTCTGTCGGGAGGCCATGTAACCGAAAGACGTGGTTAACGACTGTTAACGCTGTCTCCTTGGCTGAGGGTAATTTGGGCAAGGGAATGAAATGGACCGCCTTCGAGAACCGGTCCACCACGGTCAAAACTACCGTGTTACCCTGAGAGGGTGGGAGGGCGGTAACAAAATCTAGTGCGATATGGGACCAGGGTCTCGAAGGGATCGGCAGCGGTTGAAGGAGCCCATCTGGGGGTCGATTGGAAGTCTTACCAGTGGCACAAACTGAGCAAGCCAAAACAAAACTGTGAACGTCACGAGCCATGCGTGGCCACCAAAATCGTTGCTTAACTAAAGATGTAGTGTGACTGACTCCTGGATGACAAGCCACATTGGAACAATGACCCCACTGAATGACGTTGGACCGTAATTCCTCTGGCACAAATAAACAGTTCGGTGGACAACCGGGCGGAGGCGTTACCCCTTGTAAGGCCGTCCTGACCTTCGATTCGACCTCCCATGAGAGTGTGGAGATAATTAGGGTCTCCGGAAAAATGCACTCGGGAGTAGACGGGCGATCGGAATAGTCAAAAATGCGTGACAAAGAATCGGGCTTGATGTTTTTGGAGCCCGGGCGGTACGAGAGAGTAAAGTCAAAACGTCCGAAAAAAAGTGCCCACCGAGCCTGCCTAGAGTTCAATCTTTTAGCGGTTCTAATGTATTCTAGATTCTTATGATCGGTCCAAACGATAAAAGGTACCCCCGACCCTTCTAACCAGTGACGCAACTCTTCCAACGCTAACTTGACTGCCAACAACTCTCTGTTACCAATATCATAATTACGTTCGGCAGGGGACAAACGATGAGACAAAAACGCGCACGGATGCATTCTGTCGTCCGTAGAAGAACGTTGGGATAACACTGCACCTACCCCCACCTCTGACGCATCGACCTCCACCACGAACTGACGTGATGGATCAGGGGTAACTAAGATGGGGGCTGAAACAAAGCGGCCTTTCAGTTTGGCAAACGCAGCCTCAGCTGCGTCTGACCACCTGAACGTAGTTCTGGGGGAGGTCAAGGCGGTCAGAGGCGAGGCTAGTTGGCTGAAATTGCGAATGAACCGCCGGTAGAAATTGGCGAACCCCAGAAACCTCTGTAGGGCCTTACGGGAATCTGGACTTGGCCAATCCACCACAGCCTTAACCTTCTCAGGATCCATACGCATCCCCTCAGACGACACAATGTACCCTAAGAAAGGAACAGACTGTGCATGAAAAGCGCATTTCTCCGCCTTGACAAAAAGCCCATTCTCTAGCAACCTCTGAAGCACTCGTCTGACGTGCTGAACGTGTTCCTGGAGAGACGAAGAAAAAATCAATATGTCATCCAGGTAGACATAAATGAACTGATCGACCATGTCTCTCAGCACGTCATTGACGAGTGCCTGGAAGACCGCTGGGCTATTGGACAGCCCAAAAGGCATAACCAAATATTCAAAGTGCCCCCTGGGGGTGTTAAAAGCGGTCTTCCATTCAACCCCTTCCTGATGCGGACCAAATGATAAGCATTACGTAAGTCCAGCTTTGTGAAGACCGACGCTCCCTGCAACCTCTCGAAGGCTGAAGACATCAACGGCAAAGGATAAGTATTCTTTACCGTGATGTTATTCAACCCTCGGTAGTCAATGCAAGGTCGCAGAGAACCGTCCTTCTTCCCCACAAAAAAGAACCCCGCCCCCGCTGGAGAAGAGGAAGGTCGGATGAATTTGGATGCCAGAGAATCAGAAATATATTTCTCCATGGCCTCCCTCTCGGGAATAGACAGAGAGTAAAGCTTGCCCTTAGGCGGAGACGTACCTGGCAGTAGATCTATTGCACAATCATAGGGACGATGCGGAGGGAGAGAAGCAGCCCGAGACTTACTGAACACTTCCTTCAGGTCCAGATACTCCGTGGGCACGTTTGACAAATCCACTGCCTCCTCCTGTAACGCAGAAACAGCAACAGACGAACAAGCAGACACAAGACAGGACTCATGACATAAACTGCTCCACTCCAACACTGATCTCTGCTGCCAGTCAATCTTGGGATTATGTTTGATGAGCCAGGGGTGACCGAGAACAATAGGTGCAAGGGGGGAGTCCAGGATGTAAAATGAGGTAGTCTCTGTGTGGTTTCTGTAAGTGTAATGGGTCCAGTGGAGAATGAAATGGTAGGAAGAGCTTGACCGTTGAGAGCGTGAACAGCAATGGTGTGGGTGAGGGGTAACAGGGGAACCTGGATCTTGTGAGCGAATGTGTAGTCCATGAAGTTACCTTCTGCCCCGGAATCCAAAAGTGCTAGACAGTCGTGAGTGTTGGCTGACCATCTAAGTCTTACCGGGAGGAGTGTAGATGTAGATGAGGTCTTCTCAGCGGAGATCCCACCCGACAGTAGCCTCAGATTTACTGCCGGGCTTGCCCTTTTACCGGGCAGTTGTACGCGAAATGACCAGCAGTCCCACAGTAAAGGCAAAGGCCCTGGGATCTCCGCCTTTCCTTCTCCTCCCGGGAAAGCCGAGCTCGCCCGACCTGCATGAGCTCGTGATCGTAGACAGGGCTGACCGCGTCCCCGCCGCTGGCTCACGTGGTCTCAACAGCTGCAGAAGCCCGAGCTGGTATCTTCATACGTTCCACTCGGGAAAGACGAGAATCCAC
Source organism: Squalius cephalus (assembly GCF_949319135.1). Lineage (NCBI taxonomy): Eukaryota > Metazoa > Chordata > Actinopteri > Cypriniformes > Leuciscidae > Squalius > Squalius cephalus. The sequence continues at coordinate 32,519,844 of NC_137129.1, read as the reverse complement.
GCGAAGCGCCAGATCAATAAGTCCGTTGAGTGTAGCGGGTAAATCCAAGACGTAGATTTCCTTCAGGACGCGGTCAGCCAGCCCATGCAGGAACATGTCCCACTGCGCCTCCTCGTTCCACTGACACTCAGCCGCCAAGGTCCGAAACTCAATGGCATAATCAGATACAGATTTACCTCCCTGCTTGAGGTCCGCCAGGGTTCGTGCTGCTTCTCTTCCCCGCGACCGCGCGGTCGAACACCATCTTCATCTCGGCGGCGAGTGTCTGGAACGAGGCACAGCACGGATCTTGATTCTCCCACACCGCCGTCCCCCATAGAGCTGCCCTCCCAGTCAGCAGTGTGAGCACGAACGCCACTTTGCTCTGTTCGGTGGCAAATGTTCTGGGCTGCAGAGAAAAATGCATTGAACAGCGTGTTAGAAATGCTCTGCAAAAGTTCGGCTCACCACTATACGACTCAGGAACCGGTAGGCGGGGCTCTGACTGGGAGACGCTCGGTGGTGGTACAGGGGGAGCGGCCAGTGTGGGTGGCGCAGTGGGAGCTCGTAGATGTTGCAACTGCTGGGTGAGCTCGGACACCTGCGCCACGAGTGCTTGAATGGCCCGACCCGACTCATTAGAACTCCTCTCCTGGGCCTCTATCCGAGAAATGGTGGACCTGATGAAATCGTCCAGAGGAGAAGAGGATCCACTTGCTGCTCCCATCGCTTGGTCAGATCGTTCTGTCATAATTCATGAAGCGGAAGCAAATGTGCAAGTACTCTTTTATTGAGGGTCAGAAGACACAAGGCAAAATTCACGGGTGGGCTGGTGGCGCAGGGACTTGATGGTCAGCGTGATGGTGAAGACAGGTGACGGTGAATCCAGTGAAGTGAACATCCAACGCGACGAACACCACGAGAACACCGAACAGGAACAAGATCAGGAACAGGAACAGGACTGGAATGGCACACGACAACACACACTGAAGACACCAAAACAACGATCTGACAAAGAAAGGAGAGTGCGATGAGTCTATATAGATGGATGAATTGGCAGCAGCTGGTGAGGGAAATGAGATCAGCTGGCACGCTGATCAGCTGAAATGAGCAGCCACGCCCACTCACACACACCCACACACACAGAACAACAAATACACGAGACACGAAGAAAACAGTGAATTCATGAACCGTGACATGCTTGACATTTACATCCAAATACACACATGCAAACCTTTTTTTTTTTTTTTTTTGGAATCATCAGCAGCAAACAAAATAATGAAAAAGGCTGAATAAAATATTGTGATTACTGAGCAATGTAAGGGAAACCTAGACGTTTCAGCTGAAACTCCCATTTGAACTGCGAGGAAGATCATATGGATCTTTAATTTTGTGATCATCAAGATACTGTACATGAAACCTTACTTTTTGCATTAATTTTAAGTTTTGTAAAATGATTTGCCCTGTCCACTTTAACAAACAGCTATATCAGTTGATTTATGGCAGTTGTTACTGCGGCAATAGTTTAAATAGCTGATATTAAATCCTAACAACCTTTGACACTTACTTCAGCTTTATCTGGCCCATTGTACTTTTACCCTGTTTCAAAATATTGGGATGTAATTGCGCTTCGTAAGTTATTACATTTAAGTTTGAACCCAGATGCTATTTATTCAACACATTATGTTCGGGTAACAAGTCAAGTCAAGTCAAGTCAAGTATATTTGTATAGCGCTTTTCACAATACAGATTGTATCAAAGCAGCTTCACAGTATTAAATTAAAATAATACAACAAGGTTGTTTCTAGTGGAATTTATTGATGGATAAAATTAAATTAAATATCCCCAAAATATCCCCAACTGAGCAAGCCAAAGGCAACAGTGGCAAGGAACCGAAAAACTCCATCAGGTGACCTAATGGAGAAAAAAAAAACCTTGGGAGAACCCAGGCTCAGTCGGGGGCCAGTTCTCCTCTGGCGTTTATGAACTAGAGGCCTGATTTAACTGTAAGATTAAAAATATTATATGAATGCCTGGCTGAAGAGATGCGTCTTTAATCTAGTTTTAAACTGGGAGAGTGAGTCTGAGAAACGAACAGTATCAGGAAGATTATTCCAGAGTTTTGGAGCTAAATGTGAAAATGCTCTCCCTCCTTTGGTGGATCTGGATATCCTAGGTATGAACAAAAGCCTCGAATTTAGTGATCTTAAAGAGCGCGATGGATTATAGGGCGATAGAAGATCGGTTAAATAGACTGGAGCTAAGCCATTTAGGGCTTTATAAGTCAGTAGCAATACCTTGTAATTAATACGGGACTTTATAGGTAACCAATGTAGTGATGTTAAAATCGGTGTTATATGATCATATTTTCTTGATCTAGTAAGAACTCTAGCGGCTGCATTTTGGACTAACTGTAGCTTGTTTATTGAGGATGCAGGACAACCAGCTAATAAAGCATTACAGTAATTTAGTCTCGAGGTCATGAATGCATGAACTAACTTTTCTGCATCAGAAACTGATAGCATATTACGTAGCTTAGCAACAGGGCCGGAGTGGGGCCACTTTTCAGCCCGGGAGTTTCAGGCCCAAGACCGGCCCACTTTTTCCATGGTGGAATTCCAAATTAGCACTTTTTCTAAATTGGATAAATGAAGCAACAGTTCAGCTCTTATTATTGTGTAGTTTATTAATTCCATGGGTTAACAAATAATGTAAAGGTTAAATAATAATTCACTTAGACTTTATAAGAAGCAATCGCGACTTTATTTCACATAATTCTGACTTTATATTTCGCAATTCTGACTTTATAACGCGACTTTATATCACAATTCTGACTCTATATCTTGCGGTTCTGACTTTATAAGCAACTGCAACTTTATTTCACGCAGTTCTGACTTTATATCTTGCAATTCTGACTTTATAAGAAGCAATTGCGACTTTATTTCACACAATTCTGACTTTATATCTCGCAATTCTGACTTTATAACACACAATTGCGACTTTATATCACACAATTCTGACTATATATCTTGCAGTTCTGACTTTATAAGCAATTGCGACTATTTCACGCAGTTCTGACTTTATATCTTGCAATTCTGACTTCATAAGAAGCAATTGCGACTTTATTTCACACAATTCTGAATTTATATCTCGCAATTCTGACTTTATAACACACAATTGCGACTTTATATCACGCAATTCTGACTTTATATCTCGCAATTCTGACTTTATATCTCGCAATTCTGACTTTATAACACGCAATTGCGACTTTATTTCACGCAATTTTGACTTTATATGTCGCAATTCTGAGAAATAAAGTCAGAATTGCGAGATGTAAACTCGCAATTGTGAGATAAAAAGTCGCAATTATCTTTTAAAATGTTTTATTCTGTGGCGGAAACAAAAGCTTCCATACCTCCTGGCCTCTTCCTGACGTGCCTGACGATCCATCCTCCCTGACGTGTACCGTTACGGTAGGGCCGGCCCAGCTATCGGTAGGCGCCGGCGGTGCCGCGGTAGCCTACCTGAGAAAACGTTTTGGAAAAGACGGACTATGGACCCAACCAACTGTATAGGAGGAGAGGGGAGAACTCCCTCACATGGTACAACCCATGCAGAGGCTGCACGCTGCGGTGTCAGAATGCGAAACGTGTGTAGCCTATGTAACTAACGTGACATTGAAATGTGAAAAAAAAAAAGAAAAAAAATCCTCGACCAGCCCAAAAGTGAAGCGGCCCACCGGGAATTCGCCCGATTCTCCCGATTACCCACTCCGGGCCTGCTTAGCAATGTTTCTAAGGTGGAAAAAGGCTGTTTTTGTAACATATGAAATATGATTTTCAAAAGACAGGTTGCAGTCTATTATAACACCCAGGTCTTTTACTGTAGAGGATAAAGTAACAGGATATCCTACTATGTTAAAGTTGTATTGTGAGAGGTTTTGTGGGCGGTTTTTTGAACCGATAAGTAGTACCTCTGTCTTGTCTGGATTTAATAAAAGAAAATTACGCGTCATCCAATCTTTTATATCTTTAACACACTCTGTCAATTTGGATAATTTAGCGTTTTCATCCGGCCGTGATGAAATATATATTTGAGTGTCATCAGCATAACAATGGAAACTAATTCCATGTTTCCTTATAATATTTCCAAGTGGCAGCATATATATTGAGAATAATAGAGGGCCTAACACAGATCCCTGCGGCACTCCATAGTTTACTGAAGTTATGATCAATTTTTCTTCATTTAAATAGACAAAATGGTAGCGGTCAGATAAGTATGATCTGAACCAGCTTAATGCTTGTCCTTGAACACCAGTATAATTTTGTAGTTGATCTAAGAGTATTGTGTGATCTATAGTATCGAACGCAGCACTAAGATCAAGTAAAACTAATATTGAGATACAGTCTTGGTCAGAAGCTAAAAGTAAATAATTTGTGATTTTAACGAGCGCAGTTTCAGTGCTATGGTGCGGCCTGAATCCAGACTGAAACTTTTCATAGATGTCATTTTCTTGCAAGAAAGAGCCCAGTTGAGCGGACACAACTTTTTCTAATATTTTAGACATAAATGGAAGATTTGAAATGGGTCTATAATTTGCTAGATTATATGGGTCAAATTGTGGTTTCTTAATGAGTGGTTTTATAATTACCAATTTAAATGTTCTTGGAACATGACCTAAAGATAAAGATGAGTTAATAATATTGAGGAGAGGCTCTTCCACTATAGGTAACACTTCTTTCAGTAGTTTAGTTGGTATAGGATGTTTTAGATGAAGTGATAAGTTTATTTATCTCTTTTTGTTCTATAGTTGTAAAGCACTTTAATTGTTCTTGCGGGGTGATAATTGAGGCTGAATTATAAGGCGCGATTGAAGATTGAATGTTTACAATTGTGGTTCTGATGCTTTCTATTTTCTCAGTGAAGAAGTTCATGAAATCATTACTACTAAACTGTAACGGGATATTTTGTTCAGGTGACGCTTGTTTATTTGTTAGTCTAGCCACGGTGTTAAATAAAAACCTTGGATTGTTTTGGTTGTTTTCTATTAGTTTGCGGAGGTGCTCAGCCCTGGCCGCTTTTAGGGCCTTTTTATAACATGACATACTGTCTTTCCACGCGATTCTAAAGACCTCTAAATTAGTTTGTTTCCATTTACGCTCTAAATTACGGGTTTCTCTCTTTAGAACATGCGTAGTATTGTTATACCATGGTGCTTTAATTTTCTCTCTGACCTTTTTTAATTTAATGGGTGCAACAATATCCAATGTTCTAGAGAGAATGGTGTTCATAGTGCTAGTTAGTTCTTCTAGTTCATCTGTTTGTTTGGGTTCAGGCAGCAGCTGAGACAGATCAGATAAGCAATTTGAGAAATTATCTATGGTGGATAGAAGGATTGTTCTGCCTGGTCGATAACGCGGCACAGCATGAGATATTACAGCAGTACGTAATATGCAAGTTACCATGTAATGGTCAGTAACATCATCACTTTGTGGAATGATATCTATATCGGTTGGATCGGTTCCATATGATATAATTAAATCGAGTGTATGATTAAGACGATGAGTGGGACCAGTGACGTTTTGCTTGACCCCAAAGGAGTTTAATAAATCTGTAAACGCAGCCCCTAACGCATCATTTGAATTATCTACGTGTATGTTAAAATCTCCAACAATTAATGCTTTATCGACGTTGACCAATAGATCTGAGAGAAAATCTGCAAACTCTTTTAGGAAATCAGCGTAAGGCCCTGGCGGTCTATATACGGTAGCCAAGGCTAGAGATAATAGGGATTTTTTTCTTACATCTGAGAGCGTAACATTTAGTACAAGTACTTCAAACAAATTAAACTTGTCACCTGTTTTCTGGGTAACATTAAGAATATCTCTATAGATTGTTGCAACACCGCCGCCACGACCAATCAGACGGGGCTCATGCTTATAACAGTATCCTGGTGGAGTAGACTCATTAAGACCGAAATAATCATTTTGTTTAAGCCAGGTTTCAGTAAGGCAAAGTACATCGATGCTATGTGACTATTTCATTTACAATAACCACCTTAGGTGTGAGTGATCTAATGTTTAGAAGACCTAGCTTTAGAAATTGTTTTTGTTCACTAATAGCGAGATTTTCTGTTTTAATAACAATTAGATTTTTCCTAGATCCTGCAGTAGATTTATCATTTGATCTCACTAAATGAGGAATAGACAGTTTCTATGCAATGTTCTACACTAGTATTTATATCAATTAAATTGGTGCAGCAGAGACTGTAATTTGGACTTTTGGTTACTAGTCAAACGGTATTTAACATCTTGGAGATGTTATCCGACAGAAGATCCGCTCCGATTCTACTTGGGTGTAAGCCATCAGCACGGAAGAGCCTAGGACGCTCCCAAAACAACCCACAGAGAACAATAGAGAAACTGGATGACTGAATCTGGATGATTGATTTTTGTATCTTTCACCAGGTTTGGAGGAGTCCGTTGATGAGCCAACACACAAACGGCAACTTATCACAAAGTGATAAATGTTTTTAAAGGGGTCATATAATGCCATTTTTGTACAAGCTAATATGATTCTTTAGGGTCTAAATTAAAAGTTTGTAATATACTTTAATTAAAAATTCTCATTAGTATTGTAAGAAAAAACTATTTTTACCTGGTCAAAAACAGCTGTTTTCAGCATGCCGTTTAAGTGCATGTGTCTTTAAATGATAATGAGCTTTGCTCACCCCACCCCTCTGTTCTGTGCGTACACCGTTTGTAATAATAACACAATAACCATAACGCGTTGTTCATTATAAACGTGGGATTATGAATTATATTGAGAACGTTGTACATAGAAAACATGCCGTAATGTACCCTGAGTGTAAACCTTAGCCGCATTCATCGTGAAGCGTGCTAGCGATTTGCAAAGATTAATATAAAGATTAATATAATGGTTAATAAAACGTTACACTCACTTCTTCTTCTGGAGGTGCAGCAGGAACACGAATAGTTGGTACCGATCCTTTTTTCAGGAGCAGCTTCTTAGCAAAACCAGCTTTATACTGACCTCATTTGTAAAGCAGTCTGGTGTGTGAAATGATTCACGCAAACATGAAAGCATTGACGTTGATCATGGGGAATATTGCCTTCGAAAACAAAACTCAGCCACTGTGTCTTCAGCGGTTCGGATTTAGGAACATTAAAATGACTGCTGTGTTCCTTATTGCACCCAAGAACAGAACACCACAATTGCTTAGAAGCCATTCTGCTCATAGACAGTGCTCCAGCGTATCAACAATGACGCGCAGACTATGATTGACAGCTCGCTCACGAGCGAGGGCGGGTCTGTGTTGAAACGCTGCTGTCAATCAACACTGCCAACACACATTTCAGTACAATCAACTTGTAAAAGTGCATGTACCATTATATGACCCCTTTAATGTAATGTAAATTTTACATAATGTACATAATGTAATGTACATTTTAATGTAATGTAGTCATGAGTAGCAGTGGCAGCTGAGGCTTTGATGCTTTTATTATGGAAAGTAAATTGGAAAGAAGAGAGGGCCAAAAGCAATCAAGTAGGAAAGACACAAAATGACGTAAAGAAATGCAAATTTTGAGCAAATATATATTTGCAAACAAAAGTTATTTCTCCAACGGTAAAAATCTTATACATTTAATCACATGTCTGTATTTTAAATCAAATGTAAGTTGCTTTGGATAAAAGTAACAGATAATTAAATAGGCTACATGTAAACGTGAAATCTATATCATAAATGTCTATTAGATATTTTGCGTTAAATGTCATAAATGTTTTTGTCTATAAATACCCCAATAGCAATTAGTTCTAAACGCTGATGAACATTCTTTTACACTTCAGTCTCCAGTGAAGCCATCAGCACGTTCCTGGCATCATCAGCGATGTCATTCAGAGCTCTCTTCAGCATTCTTGAGACAGTCAGATAAGACAGGCCTCCTGCCACCAAACTGCCAATAATAGGAATAAAGCTCACAAGTAACTCAACAGTATCTTCTGATATAAGAACAGATGCAGCACCCAGCAAGGTTAATATTGAATTTGTGTTTATCCCTTGATGCAGAGGAGACTTCATCAGACTCTTCAATTCCTCTACGGTTTTCCCAGATCTTTCACAAAGCTTCTGAAGGGATGGATCATCCAGACCAAACGCACTGTAGTACTTTCTCAGCTCATCTGCTATGATGGCTATATCTGCAGTGATCGAAAGACCAGGAAGAGGAATAACAGCAATACAAGCAGACAGGAAAGCAACTTTTGCAATGTTTTCCTCTAGAGCTTTCTTCTTTTTCTCATTAATCTCCAGTGTAATATTCGGCAAAGCCAACATCAGCACACGTCTCTTATGCTGTGGAAGCTCTTTCTCCATCCTCTCCTGCATCTGATTTAAATCATACTTGCCGAGCTCCCAACCAGAGATCAGGAACACGACAGGATCCTCTATACCGATCTTTCTCAGACCTAGACAGAAACAGGAAAGGGCATCATGAAATATTTAAAAAATAAAGGGTTATTTTATATTTTATAATCATAAATTAATAAATAATATAGGCTAATAAATTATTAGCAGTGTAATTAAAAATATCATTGTTTTTACATGAGAAAAACATATTGGTTTAATACATTAATCGTAAAGATAACATCTAAATCTCTTTGTTGCTCAAAACATGTGAACTGAATAAACTAACCATTTTCACAATCCTTTCGGATGTTATCCAGCGTCTTTTTCTGGTCAAAGTTCTTCTTCCTCTTCTCAGCAGTAATGCAAAAGTCAATCTTGGAACGAACAAAATAAAACTTTTTCCCCATGTTCTTGATCTCTTTGGCCAGCTGAGTGTGGCATTCTCTGAACCGATCTGAAGCAATGATGATGAAAAAATCATAGCGTTCAAACTGAACCAGTTTAAGATACTCGTCGGCTTTGAAGTTTGGTGTTCCAATGCCAGGAAGATCCCACACTTTCACATTTTTGTATTTAGGGTGAAGGTAAACTTCAGGTTCCATAGTGGTTTCTACTGGGCCAGTTTCAGCAGAGCCTTCATCTTCATCCCCTAGACCCCTGAATGCATTGACAAACGTGGACTTTCCAGAACCTGACTCTCCCGTCACACCAATGTTAAGTTCTACAAGATCTTGCTGTTTGAGGTATTCTTTGATTGTGTTTATCGCTGATGGGAGATCCTGAGTAGATATGGAATCTTTAATATCCTCCAGGTCCTCCTGAGTTATTATACAGTAATCTTCAAATGTAGCCATCTAAAAAAGTTCAACAGTGTTATAAAAATAAACTTGAAAAGATGTTGCTTAAAACAAGTTTAAAACGTCAGAAGTCCCTTTCTATGTGTTGGCCCATTTTAGCTGAAACTTAAAATCCTGAAACTTAAAGGCCCAGTTTTCCAGACAGGGCTTAGAATAAGCCAGGATTAGGCTTTAGTTTAAAGGATTAGTTCACTTTCAAAACATTTTTTGCTGATAATTTACTCACCCCGATGTCATCCGAGATATCCATGTCTTTCTTTCTTCAGTCGAAAAGAAATTAAGGTTTAAGGAAAACATTCCAGGATTTTTCTACACAGAATGCACTTCAATGGCAACTATACCAATGTTAAAAGAAGGTTCAAATGTCCGTCTCAATGCAGCTTCAAAGGCTCGACATGATCCCAGTCGAGAAATAAGGGTCTTATCTAGCGAAAAGATTGGTAATTTTGTAAAAAAAAATAAAAAAATAAAAAATAAAAAAAAATTATATATATATATATATATATATATATATATATATATATATATATATATATATATATATATATATATATTTATTACATGGCTTGGCTGAATTCCAATGTAGAATGCGGTCTGTTATTTCTTGATAACAGACCGCTGCGAAGTATAACAGACCGTTGCCATGAAAAACAGAGCGTTGCTATGGACGCAACCGTAGCTCGGAACGGACTATTTTCTTTAGCGGAAGCAATACAATCGTTTTTAAATCAGTAAACTCCTTTTTAAATTAATATTTTGTGTCAATTTATTGATTTATTTGGTAGGTAGCCATGTAATAAGCGGAATAATGTATAGGGAGGCGGTTGTTATAGCGAATAACAACCCCTTCAGGCTGATTCAAGATCCCTCCGCTTCGCGTCGGGGTCCCGTTCAGCCTGTCGGGGTTGTTATTCGCTATAACAACCGCCTCCCTATACATTATCCCTTACATATATACTTTTTAACCACAAATGCCCGTCTTGTACCATCTCTGAGATGCGCCACATATTACGTCATCACGTTGGAATGGTATATATATATATATATAATTTTTTATATTTTTTATTTATTTTTTTAACGACCGATTGTTTCACTAGATAAGACCCTTATTTCTTGTCTGGGATCGTGTCGAGCCTTTGAAGCTGCATTGAGACGGACATTTGAACCTTCTTTGAACATCGGTATAGTTGGTTGCCATTGAAATCCATTTTGTGTAGAAAAATCCTGGAATGTTTTCCTCAAAAACCTTAATTTCTTTTCGACTGAAGAAAGAAAGACAAGGATATCTTGGATGACATCGGGGTGAGTAAATTATCAGCAAAAATTACGAATCCTTTAATTATAACATTTAAGTAGATTTTATAAAAATGCCTTAAAAACATTACTGGTGTCAGTGGTGTGCATATTGAGACAAAACAATGGCATTGACATATTTTGCGATATGTCAGTACAGGTTTATTTCAGTTAAAACATACATTTTAGTCTGGGACTAGGCTTAAGATGTGTCTGTGAAAATGGGGGAAATTCCCATACTGATGGGAGGTCAAATGGGCTATCAACTAAACAGTCTTTTACAGTTTTTAAAAATTGCTTACACACAATTTCTGAAATGGCTCCATTTCTCAAAACTACACACAAAAACTCAAAACACGCACACAAGATGGAAAATGTCACACATCGCTTGCAAAAGCAAACTGTCACGTTTTGGGTGTTTGTTTCTTGTTCCTGTCTTTTGTCTGTCATGTGATCCCCTGGTTTTAGTCTTGTGATCCTGCCATGTGTTCCCTTGTCTGTTGTGTCATATTGTAATTGGTTTATTGTTAAAGTGCCCCTATTATGGATTTTTGAAAATGACCTTTCATGTAGTGTATTGCTCTAAGTGAATGAAAACATCCTGCAAAGTTTTAAATCTGAAAGTTCACCGTATATAAATTTATTGTCTTTCAAAAGAAGCGCTTTAACTTCCTGAGAACTGCAGCCATTGCCTCGCTCTGCCTAGGAAGCTTCTTCGACGTAGACTTAAGGTTGCGTCCACTCAAAACACGGATGAACAATACGACTCGGATGTTGGAGTAGGTGAAAGCGTTGCAGCTCCGGGGACCTCCCAGAGCATGCCTGCTCTCAGTTGGGCTGACCAGTCTGACGAGGGCTTACTCGAGGAAATCCTTCCCGGTATTTCCTCGCTCGACTATGAGCAGCCCGGCTCAGGCGAGGATGAGGACCCCGCTATACTTGATGGCTCGGACGACGAGGAAACCATCCTGTCCGCCCAAGCTCCCCCGGTCAGTGGCTCGGCTACACTGCCGCACGCGGTCCTTCTCGAGGTGTGTGAGCGAGCGGCCGCTCGTCTCGGCACTGAATGGCCGGCCCTCCAGCATGCCGCCGACCAAGAGAGGGATGTGTATGACGGCAAACTCCTAGGCCCCCCCCCGGTCCAAGGAAGCAGCTCATGCCTGTCCTCCCCGCGTGCGCTAAGCAATAAGATGGACTGCTTCTCAGCATCTGTTTTCCAGGCCTCGTACAAGGCCTCAGCTCTCGTGGTACGGGCTCTAAATGTTTCCTCCCTCCTCTCGGCCTACCAGGCTGAGCTTTTGGAGGATATGAGTTCACATTTGGAGAAAGGCGTTTCATCGCCGACGCTGTGGAAGGAGATCGTTACCGTTAACGACCTGGTCCTTCGCAACGCCCGCCAGGCTGTTCAGGCCGGCGGACGTTCTATGGCCCTGTCTGTTGTGGGTGAACGTGCCCTCTGGCTCAATCTCTCTGGTCTGCCCGACAGCGAGAAAAGGCGCATAGCAGGAGCCCCAGTGGAGCAAGGCCAGGCTCTTTTTGGCCCTGCTGTTGCCCTTATGCAACAGCGGTGTGATGATAAGAAGAAGGAGGATGAGGCGTTTAAACTGTGCCTGCCTAGAAAGGCCACTCCACATCAGCCCCCTCACGGCCCCCTCAGGCCCCGGCCACGGGACGGCCGTACCATAACACTGCCAGACCCAAAATCCTACATGTCGCCCCTAAGTTGTCCACTAGATGGCGCCATTGTATCACAAATGAACGATCCGGTTGTATTGCCAGCCCTAGGCAACTCTCCGGGGAGGGTGGCTTCTCTCACGGCACATGTGACAGCCTGGCAGTCTGTGTCGGTTCCAGAATGGGTGATTCGCACCATAATGAAGGGCTACAGACTTCAGTTTGCCAGAAAACCTCCACGTTTCAGCAGAGTTATCTTTTCTCACACAGAAGAAAGCTCCGCTCACATTCTGAAAAACGAGATCTCTTCTCTTCTCGTGAAGGGGGCGGTGCAAGTGGTGCCTCCGCATCAATGTCATCAGGGTTTTTATTCCCGTTATTTCCTGATTCCAAAGAAGGACGGTTCACTTCGTCCTATTCTGGATCTCAGAGTGTTGAACAAACATTTAAGGAAATACAATTTCAGAATGTTAACCCACAACGTTCTCTCTCGTGCAGTAAAACAGAATGATTGGTTCACATCGATCGATCTGAAAGATGCTTTTTTCCACATAAGCATTTATCCTCCACACAGGAAGTTTCTTTGTTTCGCCTTCCAGGCATATGTTACGAGTTCACAGTACTTCCGTTTGGTCTAGCACTCAGCCCAAGAGTGTTCTGTCTGTGTGCGGAGGCAGGGTTAGCGCCGCTGAGATTAGCGGGGCTCAAAATCCTGATTTACATAGACGATTGGCTGATTATAGCCGATTCGAGAGAGACCGTCATGCAAAACACTGCTCGTGTAATCACTCACATCACAGCGCTCGGCTTCAAAGTGAACGTGAGCAAGAGCAATTTCACTCCCGTGCAGAGAGTTATTTTTCTGGGTCTGGAGCTGAATTCGGTTACAATGCGCGCGCGTCTCTCACAAGAGGGCGTTCTCTCCTTAATGAATTGCCTATCACAATTCAGAGAAGGAGTGAGAGTACATTATCGTGCATGTCTCAGGCTACAGGGTCTTATGGCTGCGGCTATACATGTCCTGCCTTTGGGCCTTCTGAGAATGAGGGCTTTCATGAAGTGGGTTTTATCTCTTCATCTCAGCCCTTCACGCGATCTCCGCCGCTCTGTCACAGTGACGCGCTCGTGCACAGTAGCGCTGCGCCACTGGAGGAATGCGGAGTTTTACGCGCATGGGACCCCTCTCGGGGCGATTATGCTGCGGAAAGTAGTAACGACAGACGCGTCCTTAACAGGATGGGGAGCCATGCAAGAGGGCAGAACGGTGAATGGTGTGTGGCCAAGCACACTTCACTCAGCCCATATAAATTATTTAGAGCTCCTCACTGTGTGGAAAGCTCTGAATCACTTTCTGCCCCGCTTGCAGGGGCATCATGTGCTGGTGCACTGCGACAACACGACAGCTGTAGCATATATCAACCGCCAGGGGGGGATGCGCTCCTCCAAACTGCATGCTCTCGTTAGGCTGTTAGTATGGAGCAGGCGGCACTTTCTGTCGTTACGGGCGACCCATGTCCCGGGCATACTGAACAGCGGCGCAGACCTCTTGTCAAGGGGAAACCCTCTCTACGGGGACTGGCGCCTCCACCCTCAGATAGTGGGTCTACAGTGGAGGAGGTTCGGCCAGGCATTCGTAGATCTCTTCACCTCGCACGAAAACGCCCATTGTCCTATGTTCTTCTCGCTACGGGACGAGGACACCCCCCTCGGCGTGGACGCACTGGCCCATCCATGGCCCAACGTGCTGCTCTACGCATTTCCTCCCCTTTGCCTCATAACGCCGTCTCTGGCCAGGGTGAGGGAACGGAGCTTGACCATGATTTTGATAAGTCCCAGGTGGCCCGGGGCACCGTGGCTGTCAGAGATTATCCCTCTGCTGTATGCCCAGCCGTGGCCCCTCCCACTTCGCACAGACCTTCTGTCCCAAGCGAATGGGGAAATCTACCACCCGCACCCAGACAGGGTGGCCCTCTGGGCCTGGCCCATGAGAGGGCCAACTTAAACACATTGGGGCTCCCCCCACGTGCTGTGGCCACCATTCAGTGTGCCAGAGCCTCTTCGACACGGTCCCTTTACGACTGTAAGTGGCGTGTGTTCGATGAATGGTGTGAAGGGCGACAGTTAATATCATATCAGTGCTCAATCACTGATATTTTATGCTTTTTGCAGGACCTTATGGATAAGGGAAGGTCCTTTTCCACTATTAAGGTCTATTTAGTGGCTATCACTGCATGTCATGTGGGGTTCGACAGCGCTACGGTGGGGCAACATCCCCTTATTCGTAGATTTATAAAGGGCGCGCGCCGCTCTCTTCCAGTCCCCAGGAGAGTAGTTCCTGAGTGGGACCTCTCCATGGTGCTGGAGGCAATGTCTCAACAGCCGTTTGAGCCCCTGGGAAGTATTTCCCTGAAGAATTTGTCTTTCAAGACAGCTCTGCTCCTGGCCTTGGCATCTGCCAATCGTGTCAGCTTCTCCTCCACAGAGGATCAGAGGTTGAATGCTTTGTGTCCTGTTCGTGCCCTGCGGGTGTACTTAGACAGGACCAGCTCATTTAGAAAAAGCGACCAGCTTTTCATCTCTTGGGGCCCCCCGTACTCAGGGAACCCCATTTCCAAGCAACGCCTTTCTCATTGGCTTGTGGAAGCTATATCTTTGGCATATGAATCTAAGGGAGTACAGTCGCCTGAGGGCATCAGAGCTCACTCCACTAGAGGTATGGCTGCCTCTTGGGCTCTGTTTAAGGGAGTCTCTTTGCAGGACATATGTGCCGCTGCAAGCTGGGCCTCTCCCCACACGTTTGTCAGATACTACCGGCTCGATGTCACCAGAACTCTGGTAGCTCATTCTGTCCTGGGTGTTGGCTCTTTGTAGCTTTGTGCTCTTAGGCCCTCTACCCCTAATTTAGCATGGGCTGCTTAGTCCAGCAGTTTTAAAGTCACTAAGCATGTTTCTAACCTGCACTTGGCACCATTTACTCACCATTATGAGTGTGGTCAGGTTTATTCATGAATGCATGTTACCACATGTTATTCCTTGTTGCTATGTGTCTTCCTCACTTTGTGTGGTGGGTTCCTCATGACGTGTCATGCACCGCCTTTCCAGGTGACCGTCCTTTGGCTTTCAGGGGCTCATTGTAGTGTATTGGGCAATCGGGGAGCTGTCCATATCTCCCATAGGTGGATCTCGAACACGAGATGATGAAAGAGAACAATAGGTTACTGTTCGTAACCCCGGTTCTCTGAAACATCGAGTGGAGAGATCCACCAAGCTTGCCCCGCTTGCTGCACGAGAAGCGAATATGCTCACTGAGGTAAGATAGCGCGTGCTATACACTTGGTAAGGGGCGGGTCCCTTACCGGGCATTGGACATGCGCTTCTGTCTGTCAGGCCAGACTTGGTGCAATTGGATGCTTCTGCAGAGGTCAGGTGCGGATGCCCTTCCCATAGGTGGATCTCTCCACTCGATGTTTCAGAGAACCGGGGTTCCGAACAGTAACCTATTGATTTGTTTTACCAGCGTTTATGTTACATCAGTCATTCACGCTCGAGCTCGGTTAATGTATGCACTGTTATTGATACAGTTTCCACATGTTCACAGCAATAAATTAGAAAAATACTCAGTAAAAAAAAAAAGTAGGTTGCAACATCTCATAATGTACCTCAAACTGACTAGTGTATCACTGAAAAACGTCCTGCTCGAGTCGTCCTTGCGATAGAGGTTCGGATTGAATAACTAGTTCTTCCAGTGTTTCATCATTGGATTCGGGATTAATATGGTAAAATCAACGTCATTGTTCGGTACTGTGTTTAGTTTACGGTGTAGGAAGCCTCAGGACAAGCAGAGCTGACGTTGTTATGGCAATGGACGTTTTGGTTTTCAACGCGCACGCTGTACACGGTAGACCAATCACAACAGACTGAGCTGTCTGGCCAATCAGAGCAGAGTAGCTTGCGGAAAGGAGGGATTTAGAGAGATTGATTTATCTCACGAGTCGTTTGAGAATCATTGAAAATGTGGTGATGTGCAAATGTATATTATGAGAAAATGAAACCGTTTTTTGACCTTTGATGCATGTAAACCTGTCGTAGGAGTCTCCAAAACAACATTAGGAAACTTTAAACTAGCATAATAGGGGCACTTTAATTGTTCACAGGTGTCCCTTGTCTTGTCATTTTTGTGTGTATTTAAGCCCTCTTGTTTGCCCTGTGTCATTGAGTATTGATTGTTCCATGTTCAGGTTCCTGTAGTCTTGTTTTCTAGTCTATGTTCATGTTCCTGCTTTAGTTTTGAGTTTTCATGCCTTGCCATGTTTTTGTTTTAAGTTTGATTGTTCTTTTTGTAAACTGCGTTTGGGTTCTCGCCTCACTTGCCTCCATTGGACATCAATCATTACACAAACATTTCATTCAAAACTATTTTAATTCTTCTAAAAAAAAATGTTTGCCTAGTAACTCTACACACAAACCATTAAATGATTAGCCACATATCCACCAAACCACACACAGATGCGAAAAATGTAAAACAAATATTGTATCTTTTACAGTTTTTCTGAATTGCTAAAACACTAAACCCCATTCTCTGAACCAAATTCTCAATAGCCTAAACCACTTTGTCAAATAAATCACTCTTTCTGTAAAACATTAAACAAGTTCAGGTAGTTAAAACACTGTTTACAAATCTCATGCACTCTTTTTGCGAATCTGGAGAATGTTGTCAAGGCTGGATGTGGCTTTAGGGTTTTTCCCTTTGCCTGCAGAGATGACATTGTCTGTGATGTGGAGAAAGTCCTCAGGCCGGACCAAAATGAAGACATGACGCAGAAGCAGAATAAAATCTCTCTCACTGACCTTGATTTTACAGTTGCACAACTCTTCTTAGTGTACTGTAACATGCTTTTAACATGAGTTTTTTACTGTTACCTTTTTGGCTTTTGCAGTTGGGTCACTGTATTTTCACAGTATGCAAGTGCTAAATATACTGTACAGACATTCGATAGGCCTACTATACAATATTCAGTATAATACTATACTTTCAGTTCATACAATTTATTCACTTTACTACTGTAAGTTGTCATTACTATACTTTTTTATGTAATTGCAAAAATTTGTTTACTTTGTTACTATATACTTTTTTAAAAACTTTTTGTAACTACATGCTTTGGATTCTGTGTTCTCCATTTTTGATGTAGTGTCTAATGAATGATCTGTAGTGTTTATAATATTGATGTGTATGATCTGAAAGCATTGTTTGATTTTGAGCACAGATAAAATGGTTTTGAGGCGATTGTTTGATTTTGCCAGAAGAGTCAGAGGTTCTCTGAATGTGGTTTGAAAATTTGGTTTTGTGTGTGATGGTTTCAAGAAATGTGTGTTAGCAAATCAGAAAAACTGTAACATACTAAAAGTTCATGAAAACGAATCTAAAGAAGAACACAACTGAATGTGTAACAGAGAGCTGCTGTACAGCAGATTTTGAATTTGTTACTATTGTGAAGCTGCTGCGAAACAATCTGTATTGTGTAAAGTGCTACAGAAATAAAAGTGACTTGACTTGTATGCATATATTTACAAAATAAACAGAAATGCAATGATCAAAAATATATTTGTTTCTCAAAACAGTGAGATTGATTTCTAAGTGATCAATTTATTCCACGTAACCATAACTAATACTAATCTTCAGACCAAGTCTACAAAAATACAAGAACATTGTGTGCTTTAAACTCAGTTTGATATTGTAAAACAAACTTTTTGCAAAACTCTAAACACAGTTCTCTGACTCAAAACTAACAGCTCTGTTTCATTTGGGAAACACTGCCATTTAAATGTCACACTCATTTACTGATGTTTTGGATGAAGTATTTGCTTTTGCAAGAGATGTGTGATGTTTTGCATCTTGTGTGCATGTTTTGTGGTTTTGTGTGTAGAGTTTTGAGAAATGGAGCCATAGTTTCAAAAATTGTGTTTAAGCATTTTTTAAAAACTGTACGGTTTGAAAACTGAACTGTAAAGTGTTATACAGACCCCCTTTTATCTTTTCAATCTCACCTTTATGTTTCAGAGCACGAGACACAGGAAGAACTTAGACTAGAATAGAGGAGCTGTTGTTTCCTTCACCAACATGAAATTCACTGTTGTAAAGAAAAGTTTTTAATATTTAATCAAGAACTGCAAATGAATACATGAATTACTCTTATAATGTAAAGCCGAATTAATTCAACAGGCATTTTCATTGTAACATTTGATTGCTAACAAAGCTTCTCAACGGGATTTTATATTATAAGCATTGAAGGATAGGACATTCTGAAAGAACAAGAAATACATTGCAGTCAAAAGTTTTTAAAAGTTCTATAAACATCTTTCTTACCAAAATCTTCTGAACAATCCACACAGCAAGAAGACACTGACCGCAGATCTGAAATGAAGCCTGTTGTTGCACAGACCTATTAACTTTTATACTGGTTATAAAACAAAAGCAGAGTGAGATCCGCCCAAAAAATACTTTCACTTTCACTGCCACGTCACCATAGGAACTAGAGTCAGAGGGACATAAATATTTACATGGAGTTCATGTGTTGAAATATAGACATTAACATCCAGGGGTGTTGATAGACCAATTTAACTGCAGTCTAAATAGTGAGAGGATTTTGGTTTCTGATTGCAGTGGCATGATAATTCATGTAGATTTACAGTATATCTGTTGTTTTACAATGGCTCAATGTCTACAAATGAAAGACCAGGAACAGAAACTAGCCACAGACACACACACACACACACACACACACACACACACACACACACACACACACACACACACACACACACACACAAACAAACAGACAGAAAGGCTACTTTTACAATATAAGAGTTGAATATATGGCACAAAAAGTCACACAGAACAGCGAAATGTGATCATTTCAAATCAAGTATCTGTCAGTTCCAATAAATAAATATGATGGCATTATATAATTAATCTTATTGATTATAAATACAACACAATTGTTAATGAACAATAAATGATTAAACATTTAATTTAAAATAAAATAATGTCATTAAAGACAATACGTTTTCCAATATATTTTAATCAGAATTAATGCACCACTTCAAGGACAAGGAAATGGTTTAAGAAAGTGGATGAAATGCTAAAATTAGTTAAAACTAAAAATAAATATTGTAATCATTTTGATATAATTTAACTGTATTTTATTTTTTTTCCTATTGTGGACACACTGGGTGGATATCTGCATTCACTGAGGCTTAAAATAGCATGTTTATTCAGAGCTGCATTGATCTTCTTTTGTTTCCTGAAGGGAAACAATTAATGAATTGTAATGAAAGTACTTACAAATACGCAAAATCATGTGGCATGAATAATAAGAAAAACTCCTTAATCCTTGATAAATAATTACAAATAAATAAACTTTTAGTTTAAAATAAAATAACTTTATTTAAAGTTATTATTTGGCTGATTGGAGTATGACAGAGTATTCAAACCTGTTCTGTATGAAAAGCAGTACAATGAAAATAAAGAGCGTCAGGACTTTTGTCAAACGCAGGCACTGCCTCAAAAGAACCCGAGAGCGATTGTAGCCACACACAGGGTTGAAGGTTAAAAGGCTAAATGTTTTCTCTGTGCTAAGAACGTCTGACATTTGCATCCAAATACACACATGTACATTTTTATTTTGGACTCATCAGGAACAAACAAAATAATGAAAAAGGCTAAATAAAATAATGTGATTATTGAGCAATGTAAGGAAACCCCAGACGTTTCAGTTGAAACTCCCATTTGAACTGCGAGGAAGATCATATGGATCTTTTATTTTGTGATCATCAAGATTTACTGTAAATGAAACCTTACTTTTTGCATCAATTTTAAGTTTTGTAAACGGATTTGCCCTGCCCACTTTAACAAACAGCAATATCAGTTGATTTATGATGGTTGTTACTGTGGCAATAGTTTAAATAGCTGATTGTTGAAACAGCTGATATTAAATCTTGCTATTCTGTTTGTAGACTTACCCGTGACATCTTACTGTACCATCAAAAAGTTCAGGGAGAAGTACATTTTTAATCTCAAAACAAATTTCATATTTTTCCGTCATTGTCTTTTGATGAACGAAAACGTTCTATCATAGTAGCTCAAAATTGATCAGAAATTACTACTCTGCTTTGCTCTTTTCAATTTTTTTTTTCTCCTTGTACCCCTATTTTTACAGTACTGTACCCTGCATCTCACAAACTTGTCCTTTGTCTCTGTGATACTGTAATTCTTGTTCTTTGTTGATGTGAACCTCCAACCAGTCAAAATCTATTGAGCAATCAGTACTGTAAACAAATGGAGAGCACAATGTTCAGGGCCATACAATTTGTTCATTGTACAGTATACAGCCTACAATGCTGTACTACAGTATGCAATACTAAAATCAAAGGACTAAACATGTGATCAATGTGCTTCTTCTTGTATTTGGGCATCATTTGAAACAGGTTAAATCAATTTTGAGTGGTTGTGTTCAATCAATGACATGTGTTCTCTATTTGTATCTGATCGTTGCCACTTGTGTGTACCAGTATGGATGACGTGCATTAGAGTGCAGAATGTGTTTTGAGAATGAGAATGTGTTTAGAGTTTTGCTGAAAAGTCTAAGTGAGATCTGCAAATTGTGTTTTACCATGTGAAATGGTTTAAGGTATTGACAACAGACTGCACAATTAGCTAAATGAGTTCAGGCAACTGAGAACTTTGTTCAGCCAATGGGTTTTAGTGTTTTAGCAATTGAGAAAAACTGTAAAGCACAGGTGTCACCACTTGAACACAACAACTCAAAATTGATCACACTTGTGGTTAATGATGTGAGGGAACATATACAGTAAGCCAGTTCAGAGAGCACTGGTTTGTGAGGCCCTACAATGGATAGAAATCTGAGAGGAAGAGTTCGTGTGAGAGGAGGTTGAGGTGGTCGAGGTGGTCGAGGTGGTCAGCGAAGACAAAGAACAGTAATATCTGATGAAATCAGAGCTACTGTGATTGACCATGTTCTTGTCCATGGTATGAGCATGAGGGAGGCTGGACAAAGGGTACAACCAAACATCAGTAGATTCACTGTGTCCACCATAATCCGAAGATTTAGAGAAGAGAACGGGTAATTACCTTTTTTTGACATTATAGTCAGGGCTTGACATTAACACCCGCCAACCTGCCAAATGCGGGTGGATTTTGCTCGTGGCGGGTAACATAGTCACTCCAACTAGCCACTTTGGCGGGTTGAATAATTGTAGTCTTTTCAAAAGGCATCTGAAATAAGTGTGACACTATAACTCCCATGAGTATTAGGGCTGTCAACGAATATTCTAAATTCGAATATATATTCGAATAGTTTTAAAAAACATCATTTCGAAGGTGAAAATGAATATTCGAATGTGGAAAAACGGCCGCGGTAGCAGAGGCGCGGCTGTCTGCTTTGCGAGTGGGCGCGCTGCCTGAGGGGTCAGGGACAGGTAACAGGAAGAAGCGTTAACGTTAAACAGAAACATTAGGCTACTGTACTGACTGAATAGATATTGCATGAATAAGGTAGGTTAGATACAGCAGTAAAACTTCAATTAATGTTAATAATATTTGTTTCAATCACTGAATGAAGCCTGCTATATAAGAGTCGCGACCTTAAATTGCTTGCACAAAACTCTTGATCAGCACTCTACATTTGCTGATTGTTGTTGTTCATTTAAATCGTTATGCGCAGAGAGCGTGACGCCTCATTTGCGCCGCAAGACCTCCAGACGCGCGTAAACGCGTATTTACATTGACTTAACATTGAAATCACTCGCGCCAGACGCTCTATTTGCGTTTGGTGTGAACGCAGCATGAGGGTGAGGGCAAGAGAGAGAAAGAGTGCCTGCGAGTGCGAGTGAGCGAGCGAGCGAGAGTGAGGTCTGCGGTCTTGGCCATTAGATTTACTTGTTTTTGTGTAGGTAATACGTTGTCAAATATGTTTAAACTTAAATAAACTACCTATACAAGTAGTTATGTCTCTTTGTATTAATTTGTCCTGTTATTGACGTAATGCATTGACAAATGCGCAACCAGATGTTCGAATATAGGCTGTGCCTGCTGCGTCCCATGTGCATACTATCCATCCTAAATAGTATGTGACATTAGTAATTGTCAATACTATTTAGGGCAGATAGGGTGGATAGTATGCACATTGGGATGCAGGGTATGTGTTTTTTTTTTTAGAGGGAATATTCAAATGTAATTTTTGAGCAATTTTGACAGCCCTAATGAGTATTACATGTGTTGCCTTGCACTTGCGCGCTAGTGACCGACAACACAGAAACGAAGAGACAGCTAGCTGCCCTGCTGGAGTTATGCCGGGTTTAGCTATGTGGCGACATATAATAGCCTACATAATACATGGTTTTATTTAAAAAAAAGGAGCTTTACACACAACCTCAGAGCTAATGATAATGACCTGTATTGTTATATGATGTTTTATAAACAAAGTTCGGGAGGAGCACGTTCAAATAAACAATCCAATCTACTCGTCATCAAACAATTATGTCTACCCTAATCAGCATGACAAGAAGTATATATATATCCACTCTGTCAACTCACCTAATATTCCTTGACAGTTTTCCAGCATCCCTCCACCACCCCGACTCCTCACTCTTGGCTCAATCTTTTACAGCCAGGAATACGGGGGGAGAACTCTGGGTTCGGGCCGAATACCGAGCCCGGAGCCCTCTCCTCGGACAGCACGCCAAATACGCATTTATTCTATCTGACTTATTTGTAAGTGTGAACTAGTGAAGTATTTATGTAGTCTTGATTTGGGTGTGTACAGTGGTTTTACATTTAAAAGGGTTGTAAATCTAGTTCAAGTAAATTTTAGCACGCCATAGTCAACTTTTATCAGGTAATTTCACAACAACAAAAATGTGGCTAGTAAAAATGCTGTGTGGCTAGTAACTTTGGAAAACCACTAGCCACATTGGCTAGTGAGCAAAAAAGTTAATGTCAAGCCCTGATTATAGTAGAGTATGTAAATGTTGACAGCAATTACTGTATGACATACTATATACTGTACCACAGTATACTGTAAGTAAATATATGTTTCAGTACATCACTGTACCAATGTACTGTAGTATTGTAATGGAGGGTTGGTCTAACTGTTTGTAGGCCTAGTATTCCATGTATATTTTTTGTAACTCCATGTTCTCTTTTTGTAGAATTGAAAGACTGCCACATGGGGGTGGGAGGACAGGTATGTTCTCCCCACACCAAGAGACCCTAATTGTTGATATGGTCCGTGAGAACAATGCCATTAAACTGAGTGAAATTCAGCAGAAGATCATTGAGGACCATGTAAATTATCAACAGTGTCAGCCTCTCTACTGTTGATCGTGTCCTCAAGCGCAACAGATTGCGCATGAAACAGCTATACAGAGTGCCCTTTGATCGCAACTCAGACAGAGTCAAAGAGCAAAGATTCCAGTATGTACAGGTTGGCATATATCCAGAGCCGGACAGTAACTGAGTACATTTACTTGAGTACAGTACTTAAGTACAATTTTGAGGGATCTGTACTTTACTCGAGTATCATTTTTGGGGAGTACTCATGACTTTACTCAAGTACATTTGAGAGGCAAATATTGTACTCTTTACTCCACTACATTTCTATCCATAACTGTGAGTACCCATTACTTCTTCTAAAAAAAAAAAAAAAAAAAAAAAAGGAAAAGGAAAAAAGAAACATCTCGGAAACCCTCTCAAATGTGATTGGATTGTGCAGGCGCCACTGATTGGGACAGCCTATCAGCAATCACCTTCAGCTTTCCGCCAAAGTCAACTCCATGGTCAGATTTAGATAAGAGAAGAAACCATGGACGAAACAATGGATGAAGACGCAGCAGGTCCATCCCGGGAGCGATATTTTTTTTCCCAGGATGGTAGGGGAAGACTATCATTAGGGAAGTCATCCCTGATTGGTCTTAACCCCAGTGACGAGTAGGTTTAGGGGCGGGGTTATGGAGGTCATAAGACCCCCAGTGACGGGTAGGTTTAGGGGTGGGGTTAGGGGTAGGTCATCAGACCAATCAGGGATGACTTCCCTAATGAATATTCATGAGTCTTCCCCTACCATCCTGGGAAAAAAATATCGCATCCCGGGAATGTTCCAAGCCGTGGCCCCACCTCGCCAGACTATTTCAATTTTCTGAACAAGTTAATGATATTTTTCGCTTCAAGTGTTTGCTGTGTTTACCAATGCAAGCCCTGTGGCAGTAGTAATGCAATATTTAGAAAATGTACTCTTGTACTCTTGATACTCAAGTACTTTTAAAAACAAGTACTTTAGTACTTTTACTTAAGTAGACATCTGACTGTAGTACTTTTACTTGTACTTGAGTAAAATTTAGCAAGGGGTATCTGTAGAAAGACCATGCAAAGGGAATACTTTATAAACCGAGTTCTGTTTATTAGCCTCACTCGTACAGCTCTCAGTATCAGTTAGCAAAGCCTCGTATGTCCACCAGCCCGTTTGCGCAGGCGCAGTCTCTGATAACAAGTATGGTGGCTACAAAGGCACATTAAACTCCAAGCGAGCATTAGGTGAATGCTCTACACCCCTTTCTTTAGCTTATAGTATCAACAGCATATAACCATATTCAATTTGAACATCAGAACTTCAATGTTTAAACTGACTGAAACGTAGACATAATAACCAATGTATCCAAGGAAGGCATGACTTTTCTTTTTTTTCATTTTTCATTTTTTTTTTTTTTTTTTTTTTTTTTTTAAAGTACAATGTGTCGTACCGAACATTAAGTGGTCCATTCATAGTCCAATATTCAGTCTTTGTATTTGGGGTTTGGTCTGACTGTACGACCAAAACGTGTTGTGTAGGGGCTCTTACCAGCGTAGGCAGGCGAAGTAGCTACGGGTACCTGGACTGGCGGTGGTACAGTGTCCATGGGATCCCGTTGTTCCTCCCCGTAGATGGGAGGTGTTTCACCGGCAGCTGGGTTGAGGGGCTGTAGGTCGACACAGTCAGGCTGATTTGGAGATCGCTCGGCGACAGGCAGAAGGTGTCTGCGGTTTCTCCTGTAGTCTTTGCCTCCAGACTGGATGATGTAAGACCGCGGCTCCTCACAGATCTTTCCTACTGTGCCCATGCGATCATACCCCCGGGGGGTCTGCATCCGGACCACTTCGCCTTCCAGCAGTGGTTGAAGAGGACGGCTGGACTTATCATAGCTCAGCTTCTGGGAGAGCCTCTTCTTCTGGAGCTGGGCTGTGACTTGTTGGGTGTTGAGGGATGCTGGCTGCAATAACTGTCTGCTGACTGGGAGGGTAGTACGGGTCTGCCTTGACATTAGTCTTTGTGCAGGTGAGCCAAGTTGTGCATCGCGAGGAATGTTCCTCATGTTTAAAAGGTTGAGGAACACGTCCGTACCATCCCTTTTCGACTTCTCCATCAGTTGCTTGGCACTTTGCACTGCTCTTTCAGCCAAGCCGTTGCACTGTGGGAACTCAGGACTGCTGGTTACATGCTTGAAGTCCCACTGTGTAGCAAAATCTCTGAATTTCTGGCTAGTGTACTGTCTGGCATTATCTGAGATGAGAAGATGTGGGGAGCCATGCACAGAAAAGTGTCTTTTCAGTTTTGTGAGGACTGTTGTAGAAGTGATGTCCTTGAGAAGGTCAATCTCGTACCAGTTAGAGTACGAGTCTACAAGCACCTGAAAGTGCTTGCCATCCCATTCGAAGATGTCAGTTGCTACTGTAGACCATGGTAGGTCCGGAACTGGGTGTGACTGTAGTGGTTCTCTCCGCTGATGGGGCTTCTGACTGTTGCAAACAGAGCATGAGAGTACTGCTCTGTCAATGTCACTGCTCATAGTGGGCCAGAACACTATGTCCCGGGCTCTGCGTTTGGTGGACTCCGCTCCTGGATGTCCTCTGTGCACGATGTTGGTGTACGCTTTCTGCAGTGACTGGGGAACGACAAGTCTGTGACCTTTCATGACGACGCCCTCCTCGATGGTGAGCTCATCTCTGAATGGGATAAAAGAACTGATGGATGGTGGAGCGTTATGCTGTTTGACGGGCCATCCGTGTTTGATGACAGAAGAGAGGGTTTGCAGTAGTCCGTCTTCTGCTGTGTGCCTCTTTAGTTCATCTAAGCGGCTGGATGAGACTCGGCTGACTGACATGACCTCAAAGTCGTTCAGCTCGTTTACATGTTGAAGTGTGGACGCTCTAGGTGCGCGTGACAGGGTATCGGCCAGGTACATGTGTTTACCTTTTTTTGTAGACCAGGTCAATGTTATATTTTTGGAGCTGCAGCATCATGCGTTGCAGTCGTGCAGGCGCTGAGAAGATGGGCTTTCTGATGATGGTGATCAGAGGTTGATGGTCGGTCTCTATGGTGACAGGCTTCCCGTAGATGTAGTCATTGAAACGCGAACACGCAAACACCACTGCCAGGAGTTCTTTCTCGATTTGGGCATAGCGTGTCTCGGTCTCAGTCATTGTCCTTGATGCGTAGGCTATTGGTCTGCCCCCTTGTAAACATGCTGCTCCCAGTCCGTGTTGGGAAGCGTCACACGTGAGTGTGACTGGTTGGTCAACATCGTAGTATGACAGGACAGGCGGACTGGAGATGCATCTTCTCAATGTGTCGTATGCATCTTGGTGTTGCTTCAGCCAGCACCACGCTGTGTCTTTGCGTGTCAGCTGATTGAGAGGGGCAGTTAACTCACTCAGGTTTGGTACGAACTTTCCCAGGTAATTTACCATGCCTAGAAATCGTTGTAGAGCTGTCACATCTCTGGGAACGGGCATTTCAGTGATTGCAGTGGTCTTGTCAGGATCTGCTTTTAGGCCTTCGCTGGTGAACACATGACCGACATAAGTTACCTCTGTCAGCCGGAACTTGCACTTGAGGGAGTTGAGTCTCAGATTGACTGTGCATGCACGGTCAAGCACTCTCTTTAGGTTTGCATCGTGCTCCGCTTCCGTGCGGCCTCCGACAATTATGTCGTCGACGATGATGGCACATGGGTACCCCGCGAATATCTGTTCCATTGCACGCTGGAATACTTCGCTGGCTGAGTTTATTCAGAACGGCATTCTTAGGAACCTGTAGCGTCCAAAAGGTGTGCTAAATGTGGTCAAGAGAGATGACTTACTGTCCAGGGATATCTGCCAAAATGAACTTTTGGCGTCCAGTACTGAAAACAGTGTTGCATTGGCCATCTGTGATGCAACCTCTTCAACCGTGCGCATCGGATGATGGGGGCGCTTTAAGGCTGTGTTTAGATCTTTGGGGTCAATGCAGATCCTTATGTCCTTTGTTTGCTTCTTGTTTGTTGCTACCATGGATGACACCCATTCAGTTGGCTCTGACACGGGAGTGATGACACCCAGGTCTGCCATTCTCTCCAGCTCCGCTTTCACTCTGTCCTGCATGGCTACAGGGATGCGGCGTGCTGGGCGGACGACGGGCTGCACGTCAGGGTCTATTTTCATAGAATATGTCACCGGTAGCTTGCCAAGTTCATCCTTGAATAGATCTGCATACTCTGTGAAGATCTTGTGTGGCAGGTTGATATCTGTGTTCACACTGAGTTGGTGAACATCCTTGCTCAGTGTCACTAGCTTCATGTGTAGGCTTGCTAGTAGGCCTAGTAGTGGCTGGACATTCCTCTCCACAACGTGGAATTGTAGTTTGTATTGCTGACCTGCAAGCTGACATTGCAGGACGACTGAGCCCAAAGTGCTGATCATGTTTCCCCCATATGCGACAAGGTTGGTGATTATTGAGCGGTCAATCGGTTCCCCGGTCTCCACATGTTTGAAAGCATCATAGGATAGAACGTTGCACTGTCCACCTGTGTCGACTTTCATCTCCACAGCTTTGCCATTGATGTGTACAGTGGCGAACGCCACATTTTTCTCATGTACATTTGAGTCTATTGTGTCCACGACAACTGGTGTTATTCCATCAATACAGAATGAGTCATCTTCAGCAGTGCTGCCCGTGGCCTGGTTCAGTTCGAGGTGGTGGACAGACTCTCTGGAGCTCTGCATCCTAGAGTATCTCTGCACTGACCTGCAGCATTTCTTGTAGTGGTTCCATTTTTTACATGCATGGCATTGTTGACCAGAAGCCGGACAACTTTCTCTCTTGGCATCATGGCTGCCACCACAATTATTACAGTTGACAATGGGCTGTTCATTTCTCCCTATCTGTGCTCTCTGTCGTGTCTCAAATCTCTGCTTCCTCCCACATTTGTACTGTAGACTGTCAACACTAGTAGGAGCATGTGACGATGACAATACCCTGGTGTGATGTTCTGTTTGCTCATAAATTTGACACACCGAGATAGCTTTAGCCAGAGTTAGCTCACTGTCACGCAGCATTATTTTTCTTAGATTATCATCAGTTATGCCACAGACCAGTCTGTCACGGATGAGCTCGTCTTGCAGTGTTCCGAAGTTACAGCTCTTTGCTTTTATCCTTAAATCTGTGACATATGATTCGAATGGCTCACCTTGGTTTTGGAACCGTGTATTGAACTTGTGTCTCTCCACTATAATGTTTATTCGGGGACTGCAGATCGCCCGAAATTTCCTCTTTAAACATTCGGGGTTCTCTTTTGACTCAGCCGGAGTGATGATGGGTCTCGGTGCGTCGTCAACGTCTGGTCCTCTCACCGCGGGCGCGTAGACGAACGACCTCTCCCTTTCAATGGCCTCCGATCCTGCGAGATTAAGGAGAATGTAGGCTTGTGTGCGGGCCGGCTTGTCAGAGTGTGCCGCCGCGATAAAAATGTCATATTCCTGTTCGAATACTCGCCAATTCTCCGCGATGTTCTCATCAAAGACGAGGGGGTCCGGTCTGCGAAATCCGTCCGACATGATGCACTGTATGTCCGTTAGCAGGATAGCCGGGTAGCAACGTTATAAACTGGTTACGGTCCTTATTCGACCGGCAAGTAGTCGTGCGCTCCGTGATGAATGAACTGCACGATCAAAAGTGTCCGTGTTCACTTCTGACACCATGTAGAAAGACCATGCAAAGGGAATACTTTATAAACCGAGTTCTGTTTATTAGCCTCACTCGTACAGCTCTCAGTATCAGTTAGCAAAGCCTCGTATGTCCACCAGCCCGTTTGCGCAGGCGCAGTCTCTGATAACAAGTATGGTGGCTACAAAGGCACATTAAACTCCAAGCGAGCATTAGGTGAATGCTCTACAGTATCTGTACTTTTACTCAAGTAATGAAGCTGTGTACTCTGTCCGCCTCTGCATATATCCAGACACGTTCAATGTTGATTACTCTAAGTAGTGATTTACTGTAGTGGCCTAAATCACTTTTTCCGTATCACTTACAAAACTATATCTATTTCTACAGAGGGTTTTTCAACTGGATGCAATGGAAAGACCCCATGAATACATCTACATGGATGAAGCTGGGTTTAATCTCACCAAAAGGAGAAGGAGAGGCCGTAATGTGATTGGCCATCGGGCCATTGTTGGTGTTCCTGGGCCGCGTGGTGGCAATGTCACATTATGTGCTGCCATCAGCAATCATGGGGTTGTCCACCATCATGCTAACCTGGGGCCCCACAACACTCACCAGCTCCTCATTTTCCTCAATCACATGCGAGATGCTCTGTTAGGGCAGCAGGATGAGCATCCCATCTATGTTGTTGTTTGGGACAATGTAAGTTTTCACAGAGCCCTCCAGGTTAGAGAGTGGTTCAATATGAACCAAGGTTTTATCATTCTTTGCCTTCCACCGTACTCCCCTTTCCTAAACCCCATTGAGGAATTCTTCTCCTCATGGCAGTGGAAGGTAAAACGCCAACCTTACACCAGGGTAAATCTCCTGCAAGCCATGGGACTTGCCTGTGGTGACATAGGTGTGGAGGCATGCGAAGCCTGGATACGGCATGCCAGGGGTTTTTTCCCCCGTTGCCTGGCCAGACAAAATGTGGCCTGTGATGTGGATGAAGTCCTGTGGCCTGACCCAGTACGGAGACATGATGCTGTGGCTGAGTAATGCACTTATTTGTATATTTTTGTACTTTATTTTTACATGGGCTTACTGTACACAAGTGGCAAACGCATAAGATTTCTGTTTGTTTTTACAAGTGCTACGTGTAAATGCACAAGATTTCTGTTTTGTCTTTTTGTACAAGTGCTAAATGCACAGGTTTTTTTTGTTTAGCAACATGCATTTAGCCTACAGTGAACAATAAACATTTATTTCTCCAGCTTCATGTCCTGAGCATTGTGTTTTCTATTTTTCTACGTAGTGTTTAGTGACTGTTCAGTAGTGTTTTTAATTCTGATTGACTCGGGGCACGATTTGAAAACATTTCTTGACACAGTTTTGAGCAGATTGAACTGTTTTGAGGTGAAAGTTTGGTTTTGCAAGAAGAGTCTGAGGTTTTGTGAATGTAGCTTGAAAATTGGGTTTTGTGTTCACAGTTTAGAGAAAAGGAGAGCAGCTTTCAAGAAATGTGTCTTAGCAATCGAGAAAAACTGTTTTTCACTGTAGCATTTTTACAGTCTTTTACTGTTAAAATCACGATCATTTTTTACAGTGTACTATGATAGAACATGTTTTCGTTCATCAAAAGACAATGACAAAAAATATGAAATTTGTTTTGAGATTAAAAATTTACTTCTCCCTGAGAACTGTATGTTTTTTTGGTTTTTTGTTTTACTGTTCTTTTTATTTCCTTTTATCAAGTCCAGTCATACAGTATGTCACAAATGAACTTTTTGATGGTACAGTAAGGTGTCACGGGTAAGTCTACAAACAGAATAGCAGTCCGTAGATATCTCTCGAGAACTATATGTTTTAAACAATGTGTTTTTTTGGTGTATTGTTTACTGACTGCTATATCATTTCGATCACTTTGTTTATGATTTGAGAGCAGTGTTTGATTTTGAACACAGGTAAAACTGTCTTGAGGCGAAAGTTTCATTTTGCAAGAGGAGTCAGAGGTTTTGTAAATAGTTCTTGAAGATGAGGTTTTGTGTTTAATGTTTTCAGAAAAAGGAGCAAGGTTTCAGAAATTGTGTTTTAGCAATTGAGAAAAACTGTAATCACATCTGTATTTTAAATAAAATGTAAGTTGCTTTGGATAAAAGTAACAGATAATTAAATGCATGTAATGTGAATACAACGTGAAATCTATATCATACGTCTATTGGATATTTTGTATTAAATGTCATACATGTTTTTCGTCTATAAATACCCCAATAGCAATTAGTTCTAAACGCTGTTGAACATTCTTGTCTTTTACACTTCAGTCTCCAGTGAAGCCATCAGCACGTTCCTGGCATCATCAGCGATGTCATTCAGAGCTCTCTTCAGCATTCTTGAGACAGTCAGATAAGACAGTCCCCCTGCCACCAAACTGCCAATAATAGGAATAAAGCTCACAAGTAACTCAACATTATCTTTTGATATATGAAGAGATGCAGCACCCAGCAAGGTTGATATTGAATTTGTGTTTATCCCTTGATGCAGAGGAGACTTCATCAGACTCTTCAATTCCTCTACGGTTTTCCCAGATCTTTCACAAAGCTTCTGAAGGGATGGATCATCCAGACCAAACGCACTGTAATACTTTCTCAGCTCATCTGCTATGATGGCTATATCTGCAGTGATCGAAAGACCAGGAATAGGAATAACAGCTATACAAGCAGACAGGAAAGCAACTTTTCCAATGTTTTCCTCCAGAGCTTTCTTCTTTTTCTCATTAATCTCCAGTGTAATATTCGGCAAAGTCAACATCAGCACACGTCTCTTATGCTGTGGAAGCTCTTTCTCCATCCTCTCCAGCATCTGATTGAAATCATACTTGCCGAGCTCCCAACCAGAGATCAGGAACACGACAGGATCCTCTATATTGATCTTTCTCAGACCTAGACAGAAACAGGAAAGAGCATCATGAAATATTTAAAAAATAAAGGATTATTATATATTTTATAATCATAGATTTATAAATAATAGGCTAATAAATTATTATCAGTGTAATTAAAATTATCATTGTTTTTACATGAGAAAAACATATTGGTTTAATACATTTAATACAAAGATAAATCTCTTAGATAAATCTAAATCTCTTTGTTGCTCAAAACATGTGAACTGAATAAACTAACCATTTTCACAATCCTCTCGGATGGTATCCAGCGTCTTTTTCTGTTCAAAGTTCTTCTTCCTCTTCTCAGCAGTAATGCAAAAGTCAATCTTGGAACGAACAAAATAAAACTTTTTCCCCATGTTCTTGATCTCTTTGGCCAGCTGAGTGTGGCATTCTCTGAACCGATCTGAAGCAACGATGATGAAAAAATCATAGCGTTCAAACTGAACCAGTTTAAGATACTCGTCGGCTTTGAAGTTTGGTGTTCCAATGCCAGGAAGATCCCACACTTTCACATTTTTGTATTTAGGGTGAAGGTAAAGTTTAGGCTCCATAGTGGTTTCTACTGGGCCAGTTTCAGCAGAGCCTTCATCTTCATCCCCTAAACCCCTGAATGCATTGACAAACGTGGACTTTCCAGAACCTGACTCTCCCGTCACACCAATGTTAAGTTCTACAAGATCTTGCTGTTTGAAGTATTCTTTGATTGTGTTTATCGCTGATGGGAGATCCTGAGTAGATATGGAATCTTTAATATCCTCCAGGTCCAGCTGAGTTATTATACTGTAATCTTCAGACATAGCCATCCTAAAAAAGATCTGTTAACAGTGTTATAAAAAATGCTTTAGGAAATATGTACAAACAACAGCTTATGCCATGATATTTAAATGTCTGAAGTCCCTTTCCATGCTGGAACTCAACAGTCCTTTATTTTGCTTATCATAGCTTGTCGTATAAAGAAAATCAAGATCAGTTTCTCAATCTCATATTATGTTTCAAAGCACAAAAGATGCAAGAAGTGCTGTTGTCTCCTTCACAAATGTGAAATTCACTGTTGTAAGAATTCATTACTAATAATGCAAGGTTCATCTGCCATTTTAAATGTTGTTTCTAACACGTGTATTCCACATGACAGTATTGCTAGACACATACTTGATAAATGTTTGTATTTTGCTGCCTCACGCTAGTCATGTATGATGATAGCTCAGATAGACCAGAATTTTTGACTTTCAGTTTACAACATTAACGTGATTGCTGTCAAAACATCTGGATGTGCAGTGAAACAGTAAGAATTCGTTACAATGGCGACCGTAGAGACCTTACCCAAATGTTCGGTGCAATTCACATAGCAACAACTTGAACCCTTTGTTTGAACTTGAACTTTTCCACTGCAATACTGTCACTTTCACTGCAGCTGAAACAGGCAGAGACTTGTAAATACTTGTCAGATAGCCTATATATAAATAGCCTATAGCCTATATGGCCTAAATAGATTCTATTGGTTAATATACGCATAAACACCACGATAGACGCAACGCGACACAATATGATACAAATAACAGCCAATCAGAACGCTGCACAGATGAAGTGCGTAAAACTAAAAACACAACTTGCACATTCACGATTTTCGCGATGCGTCTCCATATTATGGTAGGCTATTACTTGTGGAACTTCAGGGATTTGTCATATAATAATCAATGTTTCTCAACTTACAGTTTCTAGACGTCTTGAATATTCCAAAATGTTCCACCAGAGGTCTCTGTCGCAATAGGGTTTAACATGATAAACGGTCTCAAACACTTCAGATGTGCTTTTCCCCCCAGAGATGTCTGAGGTTGTGCGCGCGCATCATAGGCTCAGGTGGTATTCTATGCATTTACAGCAAAGATGACACAATGACCTTTACTGAAAAGCTTCTGTTAAATGGAAAGTCTGTTAATAAATTAGTGTGAGGGAGGAGAAATGGGGTCATAGCCTGTGACTACCTTGTTGAAAGATAATTGTGGAACAGATGTGACTGTTTTATTGCAAGATAAAAATCATTGTGAGATCTGGATCTATTCGCACAACATATAGGCCTATTTGCTGCTTGCTTTTTTATGCAATGCCCTCAGAAGATAACGTAGAAGCTGAAACCAGGTTACATGAAAGGGCTTGACCAGGCACTACAATGGTTAACTTGTATAAAAACAAGTGTCTGCAAGTTAACATAACCCCCCAAAAAGTATGCTGCTGTTAACATAACAATGTAATACTGTGACAACCATTTCATTTTGCTTATAACATCTACATAGTTTCCTTAAAGATAGTTCAGATATAGGCTATGTTTGATTCATTCACCTCTCAGAGAGATGTTTTCCTTATTGGTTACTGTATTACAACCATCTTTCCTTGCTGTTGATGGTGTGATGCTCTTCAGATCATGAGAACAACAAGAAGAGAAACGAGGAAATTATAATCAGTGTAGCTTCGTCAGCAATGTCCTTATCTGGCGTTTCTGTTTACTGAACCTCTATCCACCCATTATTTTCCCCACAGTTGAGATTTGAATGTTTGTGTGCCCGAATCAACGTGAAGACTGTTATGTTTTATTTTGAAAACTAAATTTTTTTGTCTAGAGGGAGTGTTAAGGGATAGTTGAGGTTAGATATCTCATTAAAACAACTTTGAAAGTCTATCGCTCTCACACACACACAACCATACACACAAACACACACACACACACACACACAAACTCACACGTTTGTACACAGTGTTCCAAGACATGTCTAGCTCTTTAGAATGTTCTGTCCTGCCTCAGCACTATTTATCAACTCCCCACACTGTGTGACACACGTAACATGAAATCTTATACATCTCAGAAAGATCAGTTACATATGCTGCAGCTGCTGCAATGTACACACCAATACAAATACACAATGTATTTGCAGGTGGATAATAATAGATATAACACTAACACATGTTGGGTTTCCATGTTTTAAGGGACATTCCCCATAGACATAATGACTTTTATAGGTCTACTGTATATATTCTATCCCCTATATAACACAACCCTCACAAAATTTTTTTTTTCATTTTTACATTTTCAAAAAATAAATAAAGATAAGCTGTTTTCATCATGGGGACCAAGATGTCCCCAAAACATAGGAAATACCAGAACCACACACACACACACACACACACACGTTTGTTTCACTCTATTTGTGAGGACATTGCACAGACTTCCATCGATTTTATATCAGGTTAATGATATTTTTGCCTAACCCAACCCCCAGACTTAACCATTACAGAAACATATGCAAAACACTACATTTAAATGAATATTGGCCATTAAAACTGTTTAATAGTGAGAACTTAAAAGTATACTTAGGTGTTCTACATACTTTATATTGACTGATTGGGGAGAGGCTATTGCTTGTCCTACCCTAAACACTGTGTTTATTCTGTTTGTTTTGTTTTGAACTGGAATTTCATATAGGAATTTACTTCAAATCTACTAAAAAAAAAGTATATGTATATTTCAGGTATAACAATTAATTCCAAAATAGGAACATAGTAGTGTAAAGTGCAAAATAATATATAAATACTAAATTATAAGTTTAGAATAAAAATAAAATAAAAATACAAGTACACTTGCAGTATAAAACTGCTAAATTAGTAGTTAACAAAGTATAATTCAAAGTGTACTTTCATAAACTACAAAATGTGCTACAAGAATCAGTATACCTATAAGTTCCCTTGTATTATAATTGCAGTAGCCTACAAAAAGTTTACTACTGTTACACTTAAAGTATACTATTATACACTAAAAAGAGGGCCAATTTAGTCCCAAGTATAGTACACTTACAGGTATACTACTAGTACATTGATAATTACTACATCACAGCTGCATCTGAAAACGTAGGCAGCTGACTTGTTGCCCTCGCTGCCCTATCAGGCAATGACTTTGTAGGCAGCATTAGCGCACAAAGGTTCCTCACGAAACTGATTTCAGACAGACTTCTGAGGCAGCGTATAACGGTTTAATGATCTACAGCAAAATAGAGCGAGCTTTGGTGAAAACTAAGTGAATATTTAATGACTACAAAAGTGATTTCTCGCTAGAAATGACA
Organism: Squalius cephalus; assembly: GCF_949319135.1. NCBI lineage: Eukaryota > Metazoa > Chordata > Actinopteri > Cypriniformes > Leuciscidae > Squalius > Squalius cephalus. The sequence goes on along the minus strand of NC_137129.1, from coordinate 32,483,554 downwards.
TCATAAGTGGAAAACATTGATAAAAAATGTACATTTACAGACAAACTGACGACCAGCCGCAACTTTCAGATGGCATCTTTATTTTTCTAGCTCAACTGTCACAGAATGGAAAGCACAGGATTGTGGGATATCAAAGGCAGGGAAGGATACATCTATGCTGCATTCAAAAAATCGATCAGATGAAGGTATCTCAGGAGACAGCAAGTGAAACTAGCACTGCATTCAGACGTGCCTTGATGCCTTCCGACCTTGGATTGTGTCTTCCAAAGGCAGCATTTATCAGTTTTCGGACGCAGCCAAAGTATAATAAATACTGCATACTTGAACTTTACTTAAGTATACTTAAAATGAAGTATACATCAAGTATACTTGAAGTAGGCGATACTTATTTTTTTGTATGCCATCAACCCGATCTCATGAAATGTGTCTCTGCATTGTATTTATAGTGCAATTTATATGCGAAGATGAGTTTTTACATGAAGTAGCTCATTGTGTGCGTGCAGCTTGTGAACGAGCAACACACTCTGTACTGCAGCCAGGAAAAGACAATTTATAACCATCTATCCAAAACATTATTAAAAAAAGCAGTATCAAAATACAGGGAAACGTTTTTGTTGGGGGATGGGGGTCTGAAAGGCTACAACAGAACTTTATTGACTCATAGTGTTTCAGTAATAAGAGTTGTTTATCTGACCATCTGACCTCCCTTTCAGTTTTCTCAGGAAAGTGAGCAAGATAATGTTTGGAAATTGTTTTTATTGTCATTTAAATAAGGCTAAAAAATGCCTGCATTTGACCATAGAGAGGCGCTATTGCAGTCCATACTCAGGTCTGTTGTAAAAATCCCAGCTAAAGTCTTAATTAACATAGGCCTATAGGTTTGAAGCATTCTTTAAAAAATCTTTTGAAAGTCAGATACAGGTCTTGCATAAGTTTGTGTTTTTGACGTGTGCTCATCGAATGATGTGGCATGCAGGATGTGTCAGAGTTGGTCTGCACACCGGGCCAAAGGATCAGGCACAGATAGAGCTGCTGGAGAACAAGGAAATAACAGGCGATAACCGTCTATCCTGTTCTTATGTGAATGACGTGAGAGAGTTCATGCAAAGGCACACTCATTTACTTGCCCGATAACCTCTGAGTGAGCTGTGAGGAAAAGACGGGAAATCCTCCGTGTGAACTTACCAGCTGAAGAGTTTCTGCAAAAGGAGTATGACGTCTGTTTGTCACAGATATAACCAAATCAGACATCTAGGTAACACAATCTATAAACAAAGTTTCTGCCAAATGAGGTCTTTACTCAATCTCTGGGTACAATTTGACATTTGCCTTCAGTTAAAATACTGTCATAAGCCTAATAGTAAATCTTTTGGTGGATTTTTAAGAAGTGATTTTCTTTATTGTTGCTTTTCAGCAAGTGCATTGCATTTATTGTTTTTCAATTTAATATAAAAAGCATTATTGTATATTGCTTGGAGAAAAATCCTATGTGCATAATGCATCTAATGTGCATACTTTGGACCTGTCATAATTTTATGGTTTAATGAATGATTTAAATAATATTAATAATAATAATCAATCCATCCAATTTATCAATCCAAACCAATTTGGGATGCTGGAGCCTATCTCGGCATCTCTGGAAGAACATAAATAAATAATAATAAACAATTATAATAATATTACTTATTAATAATATCACACACAATTTAAAAAAATAAAATAAAAAATCAAGACATTTAGCATAACAAGACAAAAAAACTTTTAAAATTAAATATATTTCATATTATTTCCATAAGCATAATACAAATATATACTGTGGAAGAGTATCTCAATGATCTAAAAAAATAATAATATATTAAATATTCTTAGCTAGTAGCTACAGTTCATGATAAATTATGTTTGTCCTATGATAAATATAATTACTTGGCTTGGATTAAACGTCTAAAATAACAGCCAGAATTCCAGCAAAGCCTGCCATAAATCCTCATTGTAAAACTTGATGGATAATATGTCACCAGCAAAAAAAATAAAAAATTAGTCTTGGAGACCGTAATACATTCCTGAGCTGATTATTACACAAGTCTTTTTTATGGCATCTTTTTCAGCCGTGTTGTGAAATGACTTGCAGGTGCAAGAGAAAGTGCGTTGTGTTTTACGGTCCTGTCAGAAAAACACTGATGGTGTTCTTGTGTTTCTCAGTACTCTATTCTTAAAAGCCCGGTTTAGCCAGATGGCAGGCAGGGTGGTGCAGTGTCTCCCTCTCATGAGCCAAGTCAAACACTGGCCTCGGCCGTATAGCTCTCCATTTCTGCGGGCCTTGCGCCCCGAGCACGAGAACAATGTGGGTTTGAAGCCTCCTGAGTTTTCCTCTGCCAGACACCAACAGGAATGAGAAGAATTCCAAGTTATTAGAGAGAGAAAGATCATGTTCTGTGGATTAGCAGAACGGCTAAAAATACTTTGATCTCCTAACAGACTCCACGTAGTCTTGTATCTTGGAGGAAACACAGTATGCCGCACATTTTTAAGCCCATAAACTTTAGTGGAGGTGGAAGAATTTTGGAGAGCGATCAGTCTGGAGCTGGGTGGCCATAAGCAGATAGAAATCTCTTTGTGTGTCAGCACACACTGATATGGGATTTTATGATGCAGCACAGTTAGCGTTACTCACTTACTTGCGTCCAAGTCCTCCTGACTTCAAATGTCTAATTAAAACTTGAACAAAGAGATTATATTAGGCCCTTAAAGATTAGTTTCTTGATTAAAGGCAGTGGTGCATGTTTGCATTACCTTTTGATTGTAGGCACTCCTGAATCTTTACAGCTAATCACCTTTATGCTTGAGTTTAGTGGTGGATAATCAAATGGTGCGTTCAAATGTCTTTGGTCGGAGCAAGATGGTGATGTGCCTTTTCTACATACAGCAAGATTTTTTTAACTCTACTTCTACAAAATGATGGATTAAGAATGCACTTCAGGTGTGTTTTTGTTTAATGTTTCTTTTTAATTTATGAGACACTGTAAACTGAATTATTGTATAATTGTACAATACTATTATATTTTGTATATGCAACGTAGCTCATTTTATTGTAGATAAAAATGAATAATTTCATTAATTTCAACAAATTTACCATGAATACAGATGCATCGTCCATCATATTTTCTCACTGACATGCCTTCAATTTGGAAACTTTGGGCTAAAAGTAATGGTGTATTCAAGTCATGTCCGAAAGATTGTATTTTTGAGTTGAATGCACAGGAACACCGCATAATTTTAAATACACAAATTTAATGTAATTACAAGTGGAACTTTCTTTAACCCCAGAGTTTCTGAGTTGGGGGCGTGTCAGTGAGAAAATATGGCGGATGTAACAGGAGATGCAAAGTGTATTGATGGTAAATTATATATTTTTTCATTTATAAGTCACTTATTCAAAATACGATAGTATTCTATAATTATGATAACCATAAATAACGATTAAATACAATGATGAAATTGTAAACATATACTGATGTGCATTCCTTATCCTTACTCATCATTTTGAAAGAAGTAGAGTTAAAAAAAATCTTGCTGAATTTTTACGTTTTTTAGAATTGGTACATCGCCATCTTGCGCCAACCTAAGTGTGTCAATTATGACTTCCCAACTCATAAATACGAACTTCCCAGAAGGACTTGAACACACCAAAAAAAGAGTTTCCCCATGCACTTATAGTGACTGTATGGTATTCAGGTGTGATCAACTCAACGTAAATATTATCTTTCCTACATGATTTGGACTCACCAAAAGTTTTTAAAAGTATTGATAGCACATTGAAATGATTGTTTGAAAAGCTTTAACGGAGATTTCATTAAATCCACAGAAGAACACTTCACTAGCACACCAATATTTGACTGAAGGCTAGCCTTAGTAACAGCTGTTGCAAGTAACGCATAGCAACACATTGCTGTGTTTCATTCCATAAAATGTGCATGGAGCATACCTCAACGTTTTGTAGATGCTGACACATATCCCTGTGGGTCACCGATCACCCCAAATAACTTGAATAGCTCTGGTAATGCACTGCCCTTTGTGGCTTACCCGTCAACGTACTTGAGAAAGAAGTAGAACAAGAGTAGAAGTAGAAATGTTTTCTTGTCAGCCCCTTAAGCATGGCTAATGTGTAATTTGTGTTTATAGTGGAGGTTAAGACTGTGGCTCTCCTCTGTGGTAAAACTGAAAGTCACTCACTTAAGATTTTCTCTGATTCCCGTGGAGGGGAAAAAGAAAAACAGGGTCCACAAAACATCTATCCTCCATTTGTCAAAGTAACCAGTGGAATTTTTACATAACATGGCTTCCCAATGTAGGAAATGAGTGTGTTTATGTGGTTAAACTATTTTCATTGGAGATTTTCAGTGGGAAATTTCAGTTCCTCCGAACCTTCAATGACTTTTTATGTTAGGGATGAGTGAAACCACATTTTATTTTCAACCCAATTCCAAGGCCATTTGTTTATTTTATTGATACCTCTATTCAATCATTTTTTCCCCTGTAATATCCAAGGATAAAATGGATAAAGCCATTATTATAGCATTTAACAGCCATTTTAACATAGGCCTAGACTGTGCGTGTGTGTGTGTGTGTGTGTGTGTGTGTGTGTGTGTGTGTGTGTGTGTTCCATTTATTAACCCTTTAAAGCCTGACATATGAAATGATAGTCAGAAAAGTCCATTTTTCTTTTTAAATGGAACAGTGTATTGAGCCTTTAGACCAGGGGTGTCCAGTCCTGCCAATGGCACCTGTCAATGTGTGGGATATATTCTTGAATGTCATGTGTGGAAAGCAGGAAAAATGGGGAAGCAAAAAGATCTGAGCGGCTTTTTCAAGGACCAAATAATGACGGCTAGATGACTGGGTCAGAAAATCTTCAAAACGTTAAGTCTTGTGGGGTTGTTCCCAATATGCAGTGGTTAGTAGCCTACCTAACAAAAGTGGCTCAAGGAAGGACAACCAAACAGACATCAGAGTCATGGAAGACTCTGGATGAACATAGGGAGTGAATGCTAGACTCAAATCTCACAGAAGAGCTACCATAAAAAGGGCTGAAAAAAGTAATGCCACCCATGATAGAAAGGTGTGAGAACACACAGTGCTTCGTATGGGGCACCTTTTCGATTTTTAGATCAGGTGTGCATCGTTTATTAGTCAGGCCAGCAGAGGCAGTGTTATGCTCTGGGAAATCTGGGTCATATAGCATTCATGTGGATATTACTTTGACACACGCCACCTACCTAAAGATTGCTGCAGACCACATACACCCCTTCATGGCAACGATGACAGTGGGCTTTTTTCAGCAGGATAATGCACCCTGCCACACTGCAAAAATGTATCGGAATGGTTTGATGAAAATTTGAGCTCAAGGAGTCGCCTTGGCCTCTAAATTTTCAAGATCTCAATGCGATTGAGCAGCATCAACAAATTTAATCCATGGAGGCTCCACCTTGCAAGACTTAAAGGATCTGCTGCTAATGTCTTGGTGCTAGATACCACAGGACGCCTTCAGAGATCTTGTGGAATCCATGCCTTGACGCATTAGAGCGGTTTTGGCACGATGGCACCATGGGGACATCCACAATAGTAGGCAGGTGGTTTTAATGTTATGGCGAATCAGTTTATACTTGAGGATTGTATGGCCCCTATATTGAGAATATAGAACACATGCTTGAGGAAAAAAAACAAATTTTTATTCAGAGGCCATGTGCAATTGGTTATTTATATGTTCAAAAAGTAATATGAAATTCTGATAGCTTGTAATGTAAATCAGTGAGATTTATATAATATATAGTATAATAGACTATTTACATTAATTTACATTAAAATGTACATACAGTAAATATCAGTTGTCACTCTGTATCTCTTATTAAGCTGATATTTAAATACTTAGTTTAATATTCAAAGCTCTGTATTTTTTATTGTGGGGGGCAAGCATATAATTCACATAGAATTATAATATATATATTGCCTTTCTATCAGCTGGAACTAGTCTGGACATTCTCTTCTGACATCTGGCATCAACAAGGCATTTTCGCCCACAGGACTGTCGCTCACTGGATATTTTCTCTTTTTCGGACCTTTCTCTGTAAACCCTAGAGATGGTTGTGTGTAAAAATCCCAGTAGATCAGCAGATTCTGAAATGCTCAGACCAGCCAGTCTGGCACTAACAACCATGCCACATTTCTTCCCCATTATGATGCTCAGTCTGAACTTCAGCAGATTGTCTTGACCACCTACATGCCTAAATGCATTGAGTTGCTGCCATGTGATTGGATTAGATATTTGCGTTAACGCCACCTCTCAAACTTGCATTGCTGGTTTTGCCAGCGGCGTCCCCCCCCCCCCCCCCCCCCACACCTGCTTTGCTATCGGGATGATTCGCCCTACTACGAGTTAATTTACCATCAAAATGATTTCGAAGCTGTTATATTAAGGTACAAATCCTGCATAGTGTGCCTTTAACAAGCAGTTGAACAGGTGTACTTAATAAAGGGGCCAGTGAGTGTATATTTCAAGATTGAGCCACCCATCTTGACTCTGTCACTCAAGAAGATTGTAAGACTGATGTCACTGCACCCCTTCCCCCCCAAAAAAATATCTCCAAGAAAACATCTTTAAATACCTTGCCTATAAATGAGGCTTCAACAGGCAGATGAGATGCTGTCTCCATCTGAATTGTGTAATCCCAGTGTTGAGTATCAGTCCCATAGGAGCATCTTATAACCACTTCTCCAGGAATTCTAGAGGCGTGTCCCACCAGGTTTGGCTGAAGGCCACATTTCATGAGATGGCTGTGTAATCCAAGCAAACCCGCCCTGATCCTGTCAACACCCAGTGTCCAACGCTCCTGGAACTACTGTCTCAGTCTCCAGTGTGTGACGTGTCAGCTTCTGGAAGCGATGCACACCTCAGATGGATTGCTGTATTGTGTAGCAGATTCAGAGATAGATGGTAGATGCTTAAGATGTAACCTGATTACCAAGTGTAGATCTTGTGTGCTGTAATGGACAGAAGGTACTGGTGGTGGTGATGGGAATGTGATGGGAATTTCAGTTCAAAGAGAGGAGAATAAGAGACCATATCACTTACACACTGCATGTGTTCTGTGTACAGTGTTGTGGTTCACCCACAAGATCATTGGCTGGGTAGAAGGTTGTCCTAAATAAATGTTAACAAACAGAAAATGTGGTAACATATTTCATTCCTTTATTTATATAAGAGTTATTATGTATGAGAGTCTGACTATTCTGGTCGTCTTGTGTGTTTTTTTATTTGTTAGAACTCATAAGAGTTTGAGAATCAGACTAGATTGGTTATGCTGTAAATTTAGTAGTGGTAGTGCGCCGTCACTGTGTAAAAATGCCACAGTCTTTCAGAGTATTTTAGTATGCTGAAGAATGCATGTGCAAAGAAAAATAAAAATAAAAAAAGTTAATGGAACTGAACATCACTGAAACATTTATGGCCTGTACACACCAAGGACTATAACTATAGCTATACAGTTTTAATAATCGTTTCAATTCTTTAGGGAAGTCCACACCACTATAGCCAAATGAAAACACACAAAGGAACAATATACACTGCGTCAATATACACTTCCCTACTATGTAGTACACCAAAAAAGTAGTATGTCTGAATACATATGCTGAATTCGGAACCGCATATAGCATATACTCTTACTATTTCTGCCATAAAAAGATGTGGTAAAAGTAGTAAGAGTAGTACGCTACATGTGCTTCTGAATTCAGCAGCTGTATTCGAAAAACAGTAGATGAAAAGTCCCTGGATGACCTACTACTTCCGCCGAGATTCTGGCTGCATCCGAAACCACATACTCACTGAGTACTAGGTACTTAATTTCATAAGTACTTACTTAACGAGCGCTAAAAGAGTAGGTACTTTATTTATAGCCTGATCTCGTTAAGTATGAATGCGAGCCGTACATCATCCGTCATGTTGACGTTATCATGTGACCTACGACGTTATCACAAGCACAACAACTTAAAAGATATGAGCGACAGGTTTAACTCATGTAAATATCTTGTAATGTCTGTACAAAGGAGACGGGCAGCTGTGCGAAGATCTCGCCTTTGCAGAAAAGCTGATTTCATTCTGGGAAAATGTAAGCATCACTCCTTAAAAATTAAGATTACCTTAAAATGAATTCCATTGCTAGCCCACCCCAACACTTATGCACAATAATAATGATAAATGCTGACCAATCCTTTTTTTTTTTTTTTTTACTGAAAATTATATATTTTAGTAAAACAAGCTAAATGTAATTTGTTTTGTCATATGCATTGCCATAGCTATGCATGACTACACTAGATAATTGCAGTGAACACATCTCAATTTTCAGTGAAGCTATGAATTAATGCATTATTTAATTTATTTAATTATATTTTATTTACTGACAACAATAGGAAACAAGAATAAATGAGTGAAAGATTTAAAAAAGTAACCATCACAATAAATAAATAAATATATAAGTCCAAGTCAACAACACATGAAACAGCTTTATTCATACTTATTGTTCTAACAATCACATATTTACAGGCGGTGACACCTACATCCTACTGCCATCTCAACACAGCGGTTCTCATTCTGATGAATCAGCTGACCACCATTCCCACCTTCACCTGTCTCTGCTGTCCATCATGTCCCTCATTGCTGCAGTCATACTGGAATCTGATCATGGAAAGGGACATCAAGGCTATCTTTGCCTGAGTGCACCGTCTCCCTCATCACCTCATACAGAGAGCCTGTACAGAACCCTGTGAGACTCGTCTCCACAGCAAACACTCCCGTGAGAGAAGCATAGTAGAGCGAGCCTTTAACATGCTGAAAACAAGCTCTATTTTCTTCATGGCCAGGGGTGAGCCATGCCTTTGTGCCTGAGGTTGTTGCTTGTTGCGCTGTGCTTCACAATATGAGGCAATAAGGGCCGGTGGAGTGATGGAGGGTCTCGTAAGGGCCGGTGGAGTGATGGAGGGTCTCATCCATGGTACCATTTCCAGGATTCAACTCTGGTCTCCTCATCTTCAGTGATGATGATATACCAGTCTGCAGAAATTTCAGAATCCTGCTACCCTGGTAATCCAGAGTTCTCGCGAGAGCACAAGTTGAATTTGCTCAGCGAGTTACTCTGGTGTCGAGTAATGATGCTCATTAAATATGCCCCTCGATCTGAGCTGCACCAATCACATCGGGTTATCTGATATAGGCGGGCCAGAGGCGAGCTAAACAGATGACGACAGTGCTGTGACGTCGAAGTCATTCGTAAACATTGCAAGATGGCTATAGATGAATACCAGTTGTTTGAAACGGCTTTGGCCGCTACAATGAACGAGTTAGACTTGGCTTTTTATCTAAAACAGGAACAGAAGACGCCGCTCGAATCGTTCCTTTGCAAGAAGGATGTTTTTGCTGTTTTGCCGACCGGATACGGTAAGAGTATAATCTACCAGTTAGCTCCGCTGATAGCTAAGCGTATGGGGTTTATTGTTGTGATTGGACGTAGTGTTATCCAGTTGCGTGCAGTGAGATTTTCAAATGCATGCTTGGTGCCGCCCCTCGAGCTGGGCGATTTTCATTAGTCGACGCCAGACCATTAATCTTTTAGATTTAGGTCTGGATTTCCAGGCTACAAAAATGCACAAAACATAATAAAAAACAGCACAATATAATTTATTTCTGTATAACAAAATGATCTTTTTATTTTTATTTCAGGTTTACCTTTTATCCCCCCATAAATGCCACCATCACCCTGCCTTGCATCCTCTGCTCCACCACAAAAGCTCTGCGGCAAATGCACAGAAATCAAGAATCAGAAAAGTGCTGTAATAACTCTGTGTGAAATTACAATCATTAAAATAAACTACAATTTAAGATTTAAATAGATTTTTTCATTCATTTCTGTAGTATACTCACTCAAAGCCTTCATGAGCCACTCTCCACCAGACAAACACACACGTGTTCATCTGTCCCTGTAACATCCAGACAAGATTCACCTTACCTCTGTGATTCAAGAGCTCAATAAACACACATGTTCATATGTCCCTGTAACATCTAGATAAGATTCGCATTACCTCTGTGATTTATGAGCTCAATTAACATTTACATGTTGAGGTTGATGCTGATGTGTTAACTCACTTTTTATGCAACATAAATGTTCCTCAATTTATCAACAATACCAAATAAAATAGATAACGTAGGCTATGTTTAGTTACTTTATGTGGATTTGTTTATCATGTAATATAAGCAATGTTGACAACAGTAAATTCTCCTTCACAATAGGACACATATATCACTCAGATGCCTATTTCATATTGTGATATCGATGATTTTCCTGTCAGATATTAATAGACATTTAAAATAAGCGTCTTTAAGATGTAAATGGTTTATGTAAATCCAATTAAGAGACGTAAGTGTGCTTACTGGAGCTGCCCTGTTAGCTATACATAATAAAACGTGTTTTTACAGCAAAATCAGATACTGTCTAACGTCTTTACACCTTCAACAGTTCAACTGTTTACAGTAGTTCAACACATGCCGTGGCCTGCTGGGATAGAAAAGTATCGATCTACGAGCTCTTCAGAATCTGGGCTGAAGCAGTAGGCCATCCGGGAACTTCTCGCCTACTCTTTTATAAGTACTGAAGTTTCGGACATACTACTCCTTTCTACTGTATACTACTGTTTTCTCCCTACTAGTAGGAAAGTAGGAATATTTGGAAGCTCTATTAGTAAACGCACATCCGAATCTCGCGAGGATTAGTACGTCACCCAGGTAATTCTCGCCTACTTTTTTATGGATACTAAGGATTCGGACATACTTATTCGCTCGCCTACTGCTTTTTCCCTACTATATAGTAGCGAAGTATGCAGTTTCGGACGCAGCCTCTGAAGTGCGCATTCGACGGACATAGTGCACACACGGGAGGGGATTTATGAATGGAAGTGAAGCGATGGAACTGACACTGATATGTCATGTGACCGTAACATCATGGCAGATGTAGTACGTCCAACTTTTATTCATACTACCCATATTCATACTATAGAGCGTACTTTTTTAATGGTAAATTCAAATAGTAACAGTCAGTACGCGATTTTGGATGCAGGGATGATCCATGTTGCTCAACGATATGAACATTGACAGCCAATCAGAATGCTAACTTTAAAGAGCTCAGATGGGATGCAGTGCACGCTTAGAATAAACATGCTATCTTTTAGTTATCTTTATCATACCACTCTTGGTGTGAACCTTAAAGTCAGCATGAAATGGAAGTTGCAATATTTTCTTCCCAATTGTGACGTATAATTCAGGTCAATTGGGACACCCCAGTCATCCCAATGTCAAAAAGTTTCCCAATTAACCTATTAGAAAATGGCTTATCTACAAAAAAAAACTAATTTAGGGTGGGACTTGATTGTGATTGGATCCTTGTCATTTGCTATTGTGATCTCATGTGAGTGACAGGTTGTCCCGCCCTTGTGCTTACGTCATTAGAAAAGAGATATTTTAATTCAAAATTATGAGGGTACACTCATTTTACAAAAATAATAATGTGCACTCATAAATTATTTATAAACACAATATTCCATAAAATATAAGAATTGTCAATTTTGATTTCATGGTGACTTCAAGTCTTCCGTAAGATGTGCTACATGATTTTACATTGTACTAGAAGGTTGAAATTCTTCCTGATAGTAAGCTCCTTTTCTTATTTAGAAGATGTGCTATTCCTCATGATGTGCTGCTCATCCTAGCACAGATTAAACAACCAGTCATAGATAATCCTAAAGGTCTACCCTTGAATTTTAGAACAATGGGTTAAAGTAGGCGGGTTGTAACATAGGAGGCGTGTCTTGTGCTAAGAGGGGGTGGGGCTGGAAGAGTTCGTCACCCTCGTGTGTTTGAAGCAGTCAGCTGAGCACAACTTGTGCGGACGCGGCTCTAACCTCGTACAACATGCGGGATCACAAGGTTTACGTTTAACTCTGTGCACAGTTTGTCATTCCAACGTGTACAGAAAACAATCCAGTTAAACACCCTCCCTTTAATTCAACTTCTCCGTTCTTTTCCCGTGAAGATTGCCAGTTTGGAGGTGAGTATACCAGACTGTTTGGATGGATGTGTTGAGAACATATGGTTTCGTGCTCATGCTATATCTAGAGATATCATATGGGGATATAATTTAGGAACATGAATTTATAGTGTTTTGTATGGAATTTACATTAAAACATACCCGTCAACAAATGAGTAGGCTAGCTTACATTTGCAATTGGGTCGACTTGAAGTAAACTTGCACAGATAGGTTATAGGTTTTGTGAGTGAAAAGGTCTCGAATAGTGTCGGATCTAATAAACCGGTAAACTTTGCGCAGGCGTGTTTACAAACAACTTCAAGAGTCGATGTATTTTTAGATCGTATTTATAGATTGTATTTATAGATGCACTTCTAGGTCTTGCTGTGAAGTTCTTTTTTTAGTGTTGGGATTTGAGAACCGGATATATTTTAAAACAAATTACTGGAACCGAATGATTGTCATGATGTGATTTTCATGTTTGGTTAACGGTTATCGGACGTGCATTCTTCCGCCGATGCGGATATTGGCCGTTTTAACGCGCAATTTAGCACCGCTACTGCGAAGACATCGCGAAACACCAGGGTAGTCCGTGCGAATGGCTTTCTTTGTAGTGAGATAAAAACATAGAGAGCAACCAATGTAGTCCAGCTCGCCAAATGAATGACTCCTGTGAGCCGGTTTTTTTTTAGTCAATCAGAAACATTCAAGCACGACTGGGTACTGGAGGGCCACTTTAGCGCCAACACTGATGAAAACTCACCTGTAGGCTAACTTTCAATCCTGAAGACATTGACTAGCTTGTTCATGTGTGTTTGATTAGAGTTGGAGCTAAACTCTGCAGGAGAGTGGCCCTCCAGGACCTTATTGCCCATCTCTCATATTCACGAACCAATGACTCTCATGAGCCATTTCTTTCTTTCTTTCTTTCTTTCTTTCTTTCTTTCTTTCTTTCTTTCTTTCTTTCTTTCTTTCTTTCTTTCTTTCTTTCTTTCTTTCTTTCTTTTTTTAGCGAATCAGCATCATAGGGGCGCCATTGGTCATTGCCATTAGTCAGAGCGAATGACTCCTCATGAGCCGGTTTTTGTACTGATTCAAAAGTGGTTTTGAATCGTTTGGTTATTGAATTAATCTGAATATTACTTGTTGAACAGTTGTTACTTTCGTCGGTCTCGTAAATAAGCGAGAAAAGTTACTGTGTTATTGCGGGGACGTGCGAGAGTGTTAATCACTGACTAGTTGTTATGACCACTTGTAGTTAAAGGTAGGCTATACATTTATTTTTATTGTAGGCTAATCAGTGCTAGTTTATAATGAATGAATGTAACGTTTCCACGTTTGTTTAGTATTTTTATGTTTAATGTATTGGGACAATTATTGGATTCCATTTATGCCATCTTTAAAAAGTCTATGTAGCACACCTTGAATGATTGCATCCCTTTTATTTTGTGTTTGATTTATGTTGAAATCTTACATGATTTTTTGGAAAGTCCTGTTATTCCCATTCTAAATTTTGATGCAGAAATTACACATTTTGTCAATTTTTTTCACCTTGAATTTAAAAAAAGTTTAAACTTGTGTTTCTGACTTTTATATTTGGTTTTAAGATAACAGTTCTAATAATCTCATATGAGAGGAGTCTCAGGCTTATGGAAGCTTGTTTTCCTGACTTTTTTTCTCATAATTGAAAGATATAAACTCGTTTTATAAACTATTGCATGTTTTAAAGTCAGAATTGCGAGATTTAAACTCTATTGCATGTTATAAAGTCAGAATTGCAAGATATAAACTCTCAATTCTGACTTTTTTTTTCTCCAGTTGCGAGTTTATATCTTGCAGTTCTGACTTCTTTTCTCCGAACTGTGAGATAAAACTCACAATTGCGACTCGAGTTATAAATTCCAATTCTGGAATTTATAAAGTTGTGATATAAAGTTGCGACTTTATATCATGCAATTCTGAGATAATCAGAATTGCAAGATTTCTCTAGCAATTACCTTTTTTATGTTTTATTATTTGGCGGAAACAAGCTTCCATACATGCTTGACATTGTTCTACAGTCAAAGTCCCTATAAGAAGTCTGTATATAAAAGTCTTTGCAACAGTGTGCTATTAGACCATCAACTACATCATTATCTTACATTATGGGATTGTGCAAATGTTTGATTTGCATGTGTCACAAAAGCAAATGAGCTGTTTTTCATTTCAAACAATTGCTTAAAGATATTGTCCAGAAAAGTTATGTAATATTCTTGTGCGAGAACTCTCTCTTTCTCTCTCACACGCGCTAACACAAAGGAGGTGTATCTTTTTTCTTTTGTCAAGGAAGGAAGGGAAGTTGTTCGGTGGTTCTCTAACAATAGACTGGCCGAGTGCAGGGGTTGTTGAAAGGCATGTTCAGGCACACATATATGAGTTTGTCATCTCTCTCTCTCTCTCTCTCTCTCTCTCTCTCTCTCTCTCTCTCTCTCTCACTCACTCACTCACTCACTCACTCACTCACTCACTCACTCACTCACTCACTCACTCACTCACTCACTCACTCACTCACTCACTCACTCACTCACACACACACACACACACACACACACACACACACACACACACACACACACACACACACACACACACACACACACACACACACACACACACACACACACACACACACACACACACACACACACACACACACACACACACACACACACACACACTTCAACTAGAAATGTGTGGGTTTTATTTGGCAGAGATTCTGCAGAATGAAATGAAGCAAGACGACAACTCCAAATTGCCGCCTCCAGGGCTAGAGAGTTCAATTTAATGTCATTTTAGTTCACAAATTCATATACCTAGTGCTCACTAAGGAGAATCTTGATAACATCAAGCAAGTCAACATATTCTTGTTCAGATGGCACAGATTACCGTACTTCACTTATCCCCATATTTTTGGGCACTAGTTTTGTCTTTAAGCCAAGGTGACATGTTAGTATTGTTAGTAGTCATAAAATGTGTTATATAGTTAGGTGTTTGAGATATACAGTATAGATATAAGGCTATTTACACTGACAGTTTTTGCGGAATCAAAACAAGTCGTTTTCATCTTTATTTAAAATTTTTGTGGATGAAAGGATAGCAGCTTCCTCCTTTTTCTTCTTTATATCTCTCTTTATCCTCCAGTCTCTCTGATGTTGTCTCCCACCATCCTACTTTATTTGGCTACGTTCCCTCAATCTTTAGCACCAAATGTAAGTGTTCAATTTCATCCTAAAAATAAAACAAATCAGAATGTACTCTGCAGTCCTGTGAAACAGCAGTTAGCTTGCTAAGAAAAAAAAAAAAAAAAAAAAACGATAAATGGAGAGAGAAAAAGTAGTTTATGCACTATTATTAGCATTGGCCACAAAGAGTCTTGAGGGGGAAAGAGAGAATAAGCAAAAGTGCAAAGGTTTAGAAAGGGAGAGTAGTTTTACATGTGCTCTTAATTTAACCATTGGTGACTGATCCAGACCCATTGTGTTTGTTTTGGTCAGAGTTGCTGAAGTCTATACAAAAGTGGTTTCGGTCAATCCAAAGCCGGTTTATTTAGAGCAAGAGTGCACTAAAACTACACATGGACTGTCATCCAACCCATCAAACGCCACTGGCTCGCATGGACAGTTAGTGGGAACTCGTGTCGGTTTGCATTGCGCTTCAGTCTGTCTCCAGTCTGATTTTTCTTTTTCTCGCTAGCTCTTTTGTTTGTGTGTGGTCACACGGGTGGTCCATGTTAGAAAGATTCTGACCTGATTTTGGAGTCTTGGAACACACACATACCCAGCTGCCTCCGATGGACCGCCACTCCGTCACAGGGCAGTAGCTCTTTTGATCCCCCCACCGTGCCATTACTGGCTTCCAAAGCCTAAAGATCTTCCAAGCAAGCCAATACGACACAATGCACTGCTCTAACTTTTTCCCCTTTAACAGCCAAACCTTAACCTTTTTTGTTTAACATCTATTTTTTTTAATCAATTCATGTTGACCTTTAACCCAGATCACCTTATTAGGCAGGATTATTGTTATAAATGTAGAAAACAATTAAATATCCAGTTTACAACAATATATATTTAGTATTGGTCAATAACAGATTAAAAAAAATGCCACATCGGCCAATAACAAACATAGCTTGATGTGTTAGAAAATGTGTCTTGTCTTCAGGCAACATTCCTTCAAGGTTTGGGGTGGAGTGAGAGACACTTCAAAGTCTTGGAAGGTTCAAGACATTTCTGTCTGTCAGACTAAACTATAAGAAGTTATATTGGTATTTTTACTTGGATATGGTTTAAGGACTTCAGAGAGTGGCATAGTCTCTCAGAAATTTGTGATGTATCGAAATTAATTTTTTTACGAAACACTAAAGCAGATATTAAAGGTCCCGTATTATGCCCCTTTTCACAAGATGTAAAATAAGTCTCTGATGTCCCCAGAGTGTGTGTGAAGTTTTAGCTCAAAATACCCAACAGATCATTTTTTTACAGCATGTTTAAATTGTCATTTTTGGGGGCTCAGAAAAACGCGCTGTTTTAGTGTGTGCCCTTTAAATGCAAATAAGCTGCTGCTGGACGGCACAGGGGGCGGAGCTCTCGCTCAGTCTCTCAGGACTATTGTCTCACGGAATGATGATAATATCAGAAACTCTCAGTAACGGTGTTCATTTCGAGTCGGACAATAATGCCTACAGAGTCAGAGTGCTGTATAGAGATGGAACAGGTATAGTTTAGTAGTTTAATTGCGGTTATAACGTATTTGTCATCTGCTTGTATGTATCCATTATTAATAGGCTACAAGTCTGCTGTTTTGGACCAGGTCCGAATGATGATCAAACATATACTGATGAGTTTAATAAAGTTTATTGTACATCATACAAAAGATGAAGCGTCAGTTTTACTTCAGAAAATCACCGTAAGAGGTGAGTAAACATAAGAAGTGCGCAAGTACATAAACGAATTTCGGTAGAGTTGAGGGAGCATTTTCTTTAAAAACAAAATAATTCCACCTCGTCTTGGCTGCCTCAGATTTCGGGAGTAAATAGAGAGAGCTATGTGGATTAATACATCCAGCCACACAACACCTACAACGCTTGGGAGACATTCTCGTCAGTGCAGCAGCTGTGAACGCGATCAGGGCGGGTCTATGTTAGAACGGCAGTGTCTGTCAACACTCGTGGGCGGGGCCTGTGCTTAGTGACGTCACTAAAACAGCATTCTGAAAACAGGTCGTTGGGAGACACTGCTGATGATTTATGGGGATTAATAAAAAAGGAGTGAGTGGATTTTTATCACTATTGGCTGGTTGTGTACACACACTGCCAACACACATTTATGTCCAAACAGCATGCAAAAGTGAATTTTGCATAATACGGGACCTTTAACTTTAGTCAAGAAATGAAAATAAAATATCTGTTAATAAATTCTTATAATTGAACTCGATATTTCAGCCTAACAAATTTTACATTGGTTATACTCTATATAGCATAATTTTTGGTCATAGTGAAGTGCGTCTACACTGCTGATATGTTTACCTGTTGTAGCTTATCCACGTAGGCTACTTGAAATAGCTGCTGACATGGTCAAAATGCATCATGAGAGAAGTTAAATATTCATCACTAATTAAATACTTTTTTTCAGTCAACACATTTGGCTCTCCAAAACTATTTCGGCCAAAAATGATGTTTTATTGCAGTTTTTGGCCAAAAATTTTCAGTTGCTGACGTTTATTTGATCTGTTAGTAGCAACCAGTACAGTTTTATTATACAATCTTGGCTAAGAATGTACGATAGATTACCCTTATGGCTGGGTGATATGACAATATATAGTGTGGCGATGATAATAAGTGTCAATCGTTAGAGATTTTACTATATTGTTTATATTTAAATATATCCTTGTATCACAGTACTACTTATAGTTATTAACTCTATTAACTCTTTGGAATGATGAAACGCATAAGAAGAGCAAAATAAAGAGCAGGACATGCATGATGTTAAAAAGAGTTAATTGCAATAAGCCATGAAAAAACAAATCATATTGACTGACTGACACACACACCCAGTGTGTTTCGTGTGTGCAGAATACAGCCTCAGACGGCATGTGATACTGAATTCAGTTCTTTTTCGCATGTAAAATTGTAAAAAAATCTACATTTTTATGGAATTTTCATGTAAACATACAGATTTCTTAAGTTAAAGTAAAATGTTAAAAACCTGATGTGTGTCAGTATATTAGATCTGTGCATTCTGTTTTAATGTGCATAGAAATAGTCTAATATACTTACAGCTGTCTGTCATCAATGTTAATCAAACAACAAAAGACAAAGAGAAAACCACTCAGGGCTCTTGACGGAGTAACTTTTGTAGGCCTATGTTTAATAAGAATAACATTTACATTTAATTCATACAGTGTAATCTTATTTTTACATTTGATAATTCAGATTTTTACATTGATTATACATTTGTTAAACTTTAATTTGTATATTTTCTCTGTTGTATTTGTTCTATTGTTTGTAATTTGCTACTTTGTGTACTTTTACATGACAACGATATGCTTAAAACGGAGAAGTTTTTCCTTTGAGTTTTCCGCGTACAGATGACACCATTATCAAAACGATCCCCCTTCAAACAGATCCGCTGTATTCTGCTGCCAGGCCGTTAGATTGGCGACAGCCAAAACACAAAAACAGTTTGACGTTTTTAGTTGAAAACGGTGTTGTGTAAACAGCAAACACCCTTAGTTCCTATTTTTAATGACAAAAAATAACTATATTAACGTGAAATAAATGATCTTCTATTGTGAAATAAGATTTTGGTCATATCGCCCACACCTAATTTCCTTCAAAAAACAAGAATAATTAAATAACACTTTTAAATATAATATATTTAGCGAATATCCATTTTGTCTTACTACTAATATCTTTATGCTTTGAAAATCACCTGTAGCATTTAACCTGTACCTGTAGCATATTTTAGTTTTAGTGTTTTATTTTTTATTTATTTAGACATAATATTGGCCATTTATCAGTTACTGGCTAAGAGTCCAACTGGTCTATTACTCATTGGACTTTACATAACTAGAGCTAAAAGACTTGCATGTTTCTTTCTGAGGCATTATCAACCACATGGATATTGAAGTCACAGAATTCTACACATATGTACCATTTTTCACGCCATCCTATTGATTAGCCCAGCTGTAACCCCGTACAACTACGATGTAAAGAGGAGATGGATGAGGCATCCTGGCATTTCCCAGCATACGTTACAGCACTTGTTTGCATTTAGAATAGCTAATGTTGCTGTAGACATAAAGCTCAAGGTATCTTTATCTTGTTTTTTTGGATCCATTTGACCTGGTTGACATTGCGAAGGGCAATATTCATAATGCCTGTCCTTTCTCTACAGGATTTCCCAACCAATGATGGTGGTGGTGGGTGACTCTTGATGTAAGAAAAGAAAGTAGGTTTCAGACTGACTGGTTTTCTTGTTCTCCTAATTGAGCAGTCCAGAAAGAATGGTGCAACTCTTCTCTATTATAAAGGAAAGAGGGCCACTTGACCTGTGTTTATGTGCATACTCTAGGCCTTGAAATTCCTCAGAAAACATGAGGCGATGGTGGGATACATTCACCCGGCCTCTTAATTTGCCTCTCTGATAAGACCGTGGCACATCAAGCATTTCACCCATCTCTAAACAGTGAAATTCCCCCGTAACAGCTTTGTGTATATTTCTCATTATCGAGTCTGGTTGTGCTTTGCTCTAAACACAGCGGTTCTTGTTGGTTCTTGTGCAGAGCTGTACCCAAAATACTGGTGGACCATATCGGTATGTGGCAGCTTTATATAGTGTCTGATATCTTGACAATAACAGGTTGGGTTACGTAACTGAAACAATAGAGCCTCTGTCAATCAGCACTCAGAACTATGGGAGGTGAAGATAAATGAACTGGAGCCATTTGAACTTGGAAAGTCATTTTTCTTTTTTTTTTTGCAATGGATTTCAACATCAAGTTTAGGCCTCTGTCTCTTTTCATTCTTCCAATCACCAGATGATGCAGAGAATGAACCTTTGTGAACTTAAAAAGCACAGAGGCAGTTATGGAAAGTCAATTTGTCATGCATCTGGATTTCACACAAGCTTTAAAACCTCAACCATGGCGATTTCACAAGTTTCATCAGTTTGCTGTTAAAAATGACTTCATTATTGTTGTAGTTTTCTGGTTATGAAATGAGGTTTAGTGTCCAGAAGTTTTAAACGCGTGCAAGTCTTCTTTTCAAGTAGAAATGGTTGACAGTGTGGATTGGAAAACCTTTGTGTCTTTAAATTCATCCCCTATAATGAGGGGGGGCCACTACTACAGCCAAACACGTTCAAATCATCTTTGAATTGTGTCTACCCCCGTTTTTTGCATCCCACCATAAGTGTTATAATAAGATATTTAATAGTCTGCTTTTGAACACAAGAACTGCGTAATTAGCCTAATAAGCCCACTTTTATGGGCTCCCTCAAGATTAGCCAACTAGTCTTTTCAGGGAAACCTACTAGTCATTTTTTACAAATTTACTTGATTTTCATGTACCTGATTGAACTTTGCTGGCCTAATAGAGACAACCTAAGAGTGTGGTCTCAATCATCAGCCAGCGTCTCTGTGTGAATGTGCGTGGTGAATGTTTGTCGCTTTTCTTCTCTGTCAGTATAATGAGCTTGGCCACTGATGCGTAGCGGCCCTGAACGGTCTTTCAATGCTGTTAATTTGAGGTTTCGGTGCCGTGATCATGCTGTTCAGCTGCTCCAGAGTTGAGGCTTGAGTCCAGCTTTCAGCACCACATGTTTGGGCTTACTGCTCCTCAGTTTGGACTTTCATTCAATGCTAAAGTACCCTGTCAAAAAGTGCTTCTGTGCTTCCAAGCATGTTGGATCAATATATCCGGGATTGAAATCCAAACACCATTTCACTCTTTCTCTTTCTCCAGATCTTTCTTTCATTTTTTTTCCAATCCATTTTCTTCCTGCTTCACTTTTTTAAGCTGTACTACTACAGCACAGTCCCCATCTCTCAGTCTCTCTCCAGATAAGATTGAAATGTTGAAGTGCTATTTTAAGTAGTAGATTCTGTCATGTAGTATGCTGTGTCAAACAAGCTGGCTGTCAAAGTGCTACAGCAGACAAAGTATTACAGTCTCTCACAAACTGCCCATATCCTTATCAGCAGCAGCATATTAAGTTTTACCACATACCACATGATTAGATCTATAGTAATATAAAGTGGTCAACCGTTATATCGCCAAGGCCGAAATACAGCATTTTTTAACTATCCGCATCGGCCGATACGTTTTTCTGTTTGGCTGATGTGTCGGAACGGGGACTTTTATTTTGACAGCGCTGAGAACGCTAGCACCTGAGCACACAGTGCTTCCATTCTCTGTCTTCATTAGTTTACTGTCTTTTTTTAACAGTTCTGTCTAATACTTCTTTAGATAGAACTGTTAAACAAAAAAAGTATTATAGTCTTTGCTTTTCTGTTATTAGTAACAGAATGTTTAAGTCACCTTAAAGTCCCTTTCTCATCTACCGTCAGCATTCAGCAAGTGTGCATTTATATAATTTAAACAAGTCTTTGAATATATAATAAACAATTAATTTCGCAAACCTTTCAGGCTTTGTCGAATCCAGCTGTGAGATCTTCTGAAGTGTGCATTTATAGCCTGCTTGAATGTGTGTACTCTGTGCGTAACGGTCGGTCCGTGCAAATTGAGGTGTTAGTGAGGCCAGCAGGGGTTGCTCACTCTGTGGTCTGTGTGGGTCCTAACGCCCCACTATAGTGATGGGGACACTATACTGTCAAAAAGCACCGTCCTTCGGATGAGACGTTAAACCGAGGTCTTGACATAAAAAAATCCCAGGATGTTCTTTAAAAAGAGTAAGGGTTTAACCCCAGCATCCTGGCCAAATTTGCCCATCGGTTTCTATCCATCATCGTGGCCTCCTAATCATCCCCTTGTACTGATTGGCTTCATCACACTGTCTCCTCTCCACCAATGAGGTGGTGTGTGGTGGGCGTTCTGGCGCAATATGGCTGCCGTCGCATCATCCAGGTGGGATGCTGCACATTAATGGTGGTTGAGGAGATTCAATTCACATGTATGTATAGCTCAGCTCTTTTCACAACACACATCATTTCAAAGCAGCTTTACAGAAAATGCATGCGTCTACATTACAATTTAGTGTGATCTGTTTTCAGTGGTGACTGTGTCCAAGTAATGTAGCCTATTTCAGCAGTGCACATATACAAATCACGCAGTTAGCTAACAATGTATAATTTAAGGCAGAAAAAATGAGCTCATTAAAGTAATTACTATGAGTTGTCAACATAATGATTACAATATATAGAAATCTAGCATTGGAACATGTTGATTCAGAGTTTGTGTCATGTGAAGTCCTTGCAGGAGTTGGAAACATCTCTTTACAGGTGTTGGCTCATCTGAAGTCTTCGTAGGAGTCTGGATCCAAATCGGAACTGTCTAGTTATCTCGGGATGGGCAATTTGAAAATAATTAGCGTAGCTGCTGTTCATAACATAGGCAAAGATAATAATGTGTGTTTGATCTGATATAACTGGAGTACAAGCTTATGAGATGCATTAAATGCTTGGCTAAAGAGATGCGTCTTTAATTTAAACTGGGAGAGTGAGTCTGAGCCCCAAACATTATTAGGAAGGCTATTCCAGACTTTAGTGGATTCTTTAGTGGACTTTGATATCCTAGGTACTGCCAGGCGCCCAGAGTTTTGTGATCTTAAAGAGCATGATGGATTGTAGGGTTATAGAAGGTCCAGTACTTTGTAATCGATATGGAACGTAATAGGTAACCACTAACCAGTGTAGAGATGATAACATTGGTGTTGTATGGTTGTATTTTTTTGACCTAGTAAGAACTCTAGGAGCTGCATTTTGGACTAATAGTAGCATGCTTATTGAGGATGCAGGACAACCAGCTAGTAATGCATTACAGTAATCCAATGTAGAGGTCATGAATGCATGAACTAACTTTTTTGCATCAGAAACCGATTCCCCCTTCCATATGTAAAGCGCTATATAAATGTAACAAATTATTGAATGCAGACAGGAGAGTACAGCTGTCACTGAGATGCATGATTGACAAACTTTAAACCCTTGATTTCAAATTATGCTGTGCTATATCCATTTGGCCACTGTCATATTCATGTCATTTTCATTGTGTGCTGTATGTAAAATTAGTATTACCTTGTATTTATTTATTTAAAAAAAAAAAAAGATTCCCTCTGGTTCCAGTGTTTATCTTTTATTCATAAAACAAAAAAAAAAAATTATTTATTTGTGAACAATACTATAGTAGGTTTATTGAATCAAGAAATTGGCATCTTAACTATAAGCCTGTTTATTTTACAGATAATTTTTTTTTATCAATTTGAATTTTTTTCATTTAAAGGGATGGTTTGGAGTAAAATCAACCTAGAGTCCTTTGCACCATGACCTCCAGCCAAACACAGTGCAGTGCAGGCGCTAATGGAACCTAGGCTGCATCTCGTAAATTACCCCAATAATAATGCCCGGAATGGTACCAAACTTCTACAGAAGTACAAATAGGTTCTGTACTCATAAAACGAGGCATTGGAAAGTTTGTAAGTACATCAGGAGTTTATTTAAATAACACTTGCCTGATGGCCAATGCTACCGCTAACCCGCACGTCGAGGTCACTTCAGTGATTTGGGAAAAGCCCGTAAAAGTCCTGGTCGACCACTACTATTAGGTGCCTTGCGGGAGCATAGGAACGAGTTGAAAAGCAAATTTTGTGCAGTTTTATTGCTTCCATTAGAGCACAAAAAATATCTTTGGATCATGCTGAATAACATGATCATCTGGTTTTACAGAAACTTGTGGAGATCTGTTTGAGATTTGCTGTCATTAACATTAAAGAAGACATACCAAATACTAAGAATTAATGAGGTTTATATAATTTGACCCATGTATATTTATTGAAAGGGGAATATTTGCCTTTATGCAATTTTTGGTAAGTCTTTATAGTCTAAGACTATAAAGCTTATTTTATTGGAATGTCCTGCTTTAAATTATATTAGGCAACATTCTTATTCAGAAAGTACACTAACAGACATTTTTAAGAAGGTTTCTCCTGACATCAAATCATTCACTCAACTGAGTTGTTCATTAATGGCTCACTGATTCAGTTTCCAGTAAATGAAATTTTTCTTTACAACTTGAACTTGAATGTTCTTAACTTGTGCTAAAAAAAACCCACTAATTTGTGAATGAACACAACACCATTTTTAACATAAATGTTGCAAAGTGGTTGTCACTGTTTTTATTTTTAGTGCTGATCCCAACTGAGATTCAATTCTAAGACCAATTCTCTCTCTGTCTTTCTCTCAGGCTGTTGCGCAGGGATTTTGGAAGTGCATGTGACGGCTCACATCACTTGCGGCGATTGCGATCATGGCCTTAGCTGGATGCCCAGACTACTTCCTCCACCATCCAAACTACCAGGTATACTCTAGTGTAGTTGTAGTGCTCTGGAGTCTACAGAGCTTTCAAGTTCAGCAGGGCACTGTGTCAGTGTTTCTTGACCGTGCTGTAATATCTCTTCAAGCAGAATATGCATGTAAAACCTTAATGCTCTAACGCACAAATCCTCCTGAACCAGCATAGAGGGACTCATCTATTCAGCGCAGCGGTTCCCAAGGGTTGTGTGGCATGTCCGCATGCCTTTCGTCGCCATGGCGTTGCCATGGTGCCACACAGCTGACATGCTGACATGCAAAGTGTTGCTATTTATACCAGGGCTGCACAGTCAGGCCTCTCTCTATATTTGACTCTCCTTATCTTCTCACTCTTTCTAATATCATTCCTTTCGTTTTACCCATCCCTTCCACAAACTATTTCTTTCTCAGACCCTCCCCCCTTTTTCATGCCCCACCCCCACCCAGGTCTCCTATAAAGTGGCTGGTGTTTGTGAACCTGGCAGAGCATCAGTGTATACAGTGAAGGCAGGGGTGCGGGCTGCCCTCACTGCAGGGGGTTTCTCAGAGCTACAGGCACCTGGCCCGAATCTGCCCTAGCTCGGGGACAACACAGCCCAAATATTCACTTTAAGCAAACACAACCCAGGCACCATGGCTTGCACTGTGCTCCTGCTTTTTGTCTTTTAAATGAAAGCATTAAAGCATTCTGCTTTAGCTTTTATTTCCACTCACTCACTCAGTCACTCTATCCCTATGACTTTTTCTTTTCTTCCTTTCCTGTCTTTCTCAATATTTAATCTTATCTGAAGTGTACCTCTTAGTTTTAATCTTTAATCTTGAGTATTTTTGCTGCAAGTTGTGTTCAGTCAGTATGTCTCATCTGTTATGCCTGTGTCATCTGTTATTCCTCTTCTTTAGTTAAGGTTAGGGAAGTTATGTGGAGAGTTGCAAGTCTTAAGTTGCTTGTAGTTAATGAGGATGAAGATTAGGGTCAGAGGTCATAGGTCAAATGGAGACTTGGTATTGTGTTTCAGGTTTATAGCAGGGTGTCTGCTCACCAAGAGCCAAATGGGAAAGTTGAGTAGTTGTTTATGTTTGTCAATGCGTTTGTATATCACAGCAGCGCCTAGAATGGCCAAGTTGTAGCTTTCGAGGTCAGAGGTCAACTCCTAAATGCTTTGGGTTTCTAACCACTCTTTGTTAATAGCCTAGGCTCTGCAAGGGTCACATGACCTGCCTTTCTAGGAAATTCACTGCCTTTGTTGCCCTGTGGAATCAGCTGGGGGGTTAAGGTTTACATAACGGACACAAGGCCTGGAGCCTGTCCAAGTACAACACACACATATACACACACACCCTCTCGCATTCCTCTGTCATCCCCTGCTACAGATCCTGGTACGTTCCACTTTTGTGCTTCCTTGAAGAGAGTAAAAAGTATGTAAAAAGCTTTAAAGTTTGAATTTGAAGTAACATGGCCAAGATTAAACCCCACTTAAATGAGAGGATATAAACTGGACACTTTCTGTTGGTGTCGGTGAGCAGCATTTAATGACTTTTTTTGGTCTTTTAACACTGTGCAAGATTAACAGTATGCTGGCTAAAGCATTAGAGAAGCTTTCTCAGAGCAGTAAATTTCCCTTCCTGTTTTTATAGATGTTTTTCTCTTTTCTGAGAGCTGGCTGGCTTGGTGCAGCGTGAAGAGAGAGCAGAAGAGAGAAATAGAAAGAAGGCAGGGAGAGAAGAGAGCATGGGGACCTCTGGCAGAGGCTAGTTCCTGGAAACTCGGCTTCCATGTTCTTAGGTTTCCTAGAAAACTGGAAATTAAAAATGTGGCTTTATTTTTTTTTTCTTGGACTACTGCTTCTAGCTTTGTGCATTATGCTTTGAATTATATGGTGTGAGATTGTGTGTGGTTTAAGAGCACTCGAGCCATTGCTGTGTGCATAGTTTGCCTTTTTTGCTCTTAGTTTTATGTTGATGCATTGGGAATGATGATTGGGACTCACATGCAGTACCCATCTCCACATGCAGTATAAGATATACTGTGTTTGTCCATTGGCATCAGTTTGTTTAAGGTTATACACATATAAATGAACATGTTATTTGACTTTTTCCAATAAATAACCTATTTGATGTATTATCTCAGATCAGGTTTACATTGCAGTATTTGACTTATTTCCAAGTTATAACTGGGATGTAAACCAGAACATTAAAGGAATCACCCAATAGTCCATCCGTCCGTCCGTAGAACTATGCACTTTCTGTAAAGCTGCCTTGAAACAATACTTATTATGAAAAGCTCTATGCTAATAAACATGAATTGAATTGAAAATGTAAAATAAACAGATTTTATAAATCACAGTATTCAGGTATGAAATACTGTAGTGTATAAATTAGATATAGATTAATTATATTAAAGCTAAAGATGTTATTTAGTCAAGAGCAGATTTCAGCATTTTTTTTTTATTGTTTTGTACTTTAGTTAACATTAATGACACAAGACACAGCATATTAAAAGATTAGTTCACCCAAAAATGGAAATGATCCCATAATTTACTCGCCCTCAAGCCATCCTAGGTGTATATGACTTTCTCCTTTCAGCCAAACACAATCAGAGTTGTATTAAATAATATCCTGGCTCTTCCCAGCATTGAAATGGCATTGAATAGTGCCTGAGTTTTTGAAGCTCCAAAAAGCGCATCCATCCATCATAAAAGTAATCTATAACTCCAGTGGTTTAATAAATGCCTTCTGAAGAGAAGCGATGGGTTTTTGTAAGAAAAATATCCATATTTAAAACTTTATATACTATAATCACTGGCTTCCGGCAATGGCCGTACACGCGTTCACGAGAGAGTTGAGTTCCGGCAGAAGGGTGACCTCTGACCCCGATGTATGTAGGACGTAACTCTCTCGTGTACACGCTTATGACCGTTAAACTTTCTGACCTCCTCCTCCCTTTTTTTCTTCAGGACAATGTTGACCGGACCCCGCCTCACAGACCGTCCAATCTCATTGGTTCAAGCTTCCAGCAGTCCTCCAATCTGAACTCTCCTAATCACCCAGGTCGGTTATTAAAGGGTCCTTCAGTACAGAAAAGTTCCCTTGTTTTTTTCTGTACATTCATTTAATTTTAATATTAAATGTAATATTATGAATGACAACATTTAATTGCATTGCACAAGCAGCATTTTCCTCAGTGACATTGTGCAGGTCACAGGGTTCTGTAAGGTCACAGAGGTTACTGGCGACCCCTCCTGTTGCTGCAGCGATTCTGTGCACTTAAGGTTGTATATCCTCCACAAGCTGTGCAAGCCAGGGCCTTCCCCGAATCTCTAACCGTTTTATAGCTGTGAGCAAGGCTGTTGGCCACAGATCTAGTTGTGTACATGAGTGTGTGTGTGTGTGTCCTGCTCTGCTCTCCAGATGCTGCCCTGCTTTAACGTGTCACTACCCTGAAGCATATAGATTTTTCAGAAAGCCACAGTAGGTTTTTGTGTGTAGACATGTATACATTGTGGTCTGGGCACATTGGTAAGGGTTGTAAGAAATACTGAATTTTACTCAGTCCGAGCACTATTGTCCAAATTTGTGATTCCAAATGAGAGCCTTCCCAAATTCAGATCAAAAGGAGGGTTAGTCATATTTAACTAACTTCTGGGGATGGATTTGTATAGCTCAGTAAACACTGTCATGATGGGGACTTTTCATTAACTTTTACTGTTTATATTCTGTTATATAACTGATAATGATGTTTTCTTTCCTCTACTCTTAATCCTCACACAAACTTTTCTGCATTTTTAGATGTTTAATAAGACATTTATTTAGTCTGTTTATTAAGCCGTTTTCCTCGTGGGGACCGTAGAGGCCGTATCCTTTATATACACAGACACACACTAGAGAATAGACACACACACACACACACACACACACACACACACACACACACACACACACACACACACACACACACACACACACACACACACACACACACACACACACACACACACACACACACACACACACACACACACACACACACACACACACACACACACACACACACACACACACACACACACACACACACACACACACACACTCTCTCACACACACTCTCACACACACACTCTCACACACACACACACACACACACACACACACACACACAGCATGAAAGCCCATAAATCTTTCTTGTGTTTTTATTTTTTTTTCTGGTCATCTGTGTCCAGCCATTGGGTGTGTGTGTGCATGCATATGCGCGCATGCTTGCACTTACATGCCTGTTTGCACTCTATAAGTTGAGGCTAGAGTTATATGAGGTGACCTATATTCAGTACACACAAAGAGAGAGAGAGAGTGATGGAAAGAGTTGGGCACATGAGGTTGGACCATCTTCTGACACAGAGTTCCACAGTGAGGAAAGAGAGCTGAAAGAAAAACAACAGGAAAGAGACAGTGTGTCTGTATTAGTCTGAAGAGATCTCTGTATCCTCTTTATAAATTCACTGCTGGCTGGGAATCTTCCATATAGATTTCTGATGAATATTTGACGTTTGTTCTTTAACTAACTGGCCATTTATTTGAACTGTATTGTTGGTTGTTTGGCCAGGTCTGAAGTTCATCATCAAGGTACTGTGTCCCTCATGCAATACCGACATAAACCTGACTGATTTTGGAACGTTTGTCAGACTTAGCCACTGAATTAGACACACTCCTCCTTCCCTAGTGTGTGATTTGGAACAGGATTTTTTTTCACAATACTATGTACAAAAACACGGTACTAGTTCTAAAAAGCCTGGAATCAACATGGAAACATGTCCAAAAACCTCAGTGTCACCATTGTGCCTTGTCAAAAATTTTACCATGGTAGTATGTTCTGATACATGTCGCAAGATAATGCCTTGGTTTTTGACATAAATGTGGTTTAGTACCACCTTGGTACCATTTACAAAAAAACATGGAATTATCATGGTAACATACAAAAAGAATCTATAGCATCACCATATACTATAACACATTCTTTTACATGTAGCATGGTAATGCCACTGTTTTTGAAGTAAACATGATAAAAACATGGATTTAGTTTTAAACCGTGTTCTAAAAAAATGGTATTACATTGGTGCCATCTTTAAAAACCATGATAATAACATAGTACTTAATGGGAATGTTAATGTTTGTTAGTATTGTAGCTTTGTCAAGTCACCTTCATTTATATAGTGCTTTTAACAATGTAGATTGTTTCAAAGCAGCTTTACAGTGATAATAGGAAATTGAAGTAACAGAGATTGTTTTGGCTTTACAGCAGCTCTAGAATAAAGTTATTGTCCAGCTAAAGTTAGTTATGATTGATTCACTTCCGTTGCAAAGATCATTAGTTATTAACTTAGGGGCTGCTTGCACAACATCATTCTAACAGAAAACCCTTAATGCGCTCCGGCCCGCTCATTTGCTAAACAACAGTGCCTGGTGGCTCGAGAACGTAAACCTTGAAACAGGTTCCAAGATGCAAACGTTGAAAAATGTTTCAAAAACGCGAATCTGTGAAAACGGTGACGGCGTGCACATGCGTATTACGTGTTTAGTCTATAGGTATGCACGTTTGAATATATATGTGCGCAGGCGTGTAGTCTTTCTTTACAAATTGACCCCACCAAATTACTTGCCTGGCCTTAAAAATTCATAATACTGAATTTTTTGTCGCTTCCGCGTATCTATGTGAACCAGAATTATTTTGACAACGTTTTATCTGTACAGAGGTAAAGGGAAGGGAATGAGGCCTTCACAGGGGAGAGACTAGTTGACACTTCAGGACTGCGTTGTCGTCGTGACTCGTGTCCAGGCGCAGGTCCTTCATCAGAACGGGATACGGCTTGGATCCGGCGGACTGTGGTAAACCTCGGGATAAACAGAGAGACTAATATTAGCGTAGATGACATTCTTCTTATGATGTAACGAGTACATCAGGATTTATGGGAAGTATTCCCGGTTCTGGCTGACCTAATCTATGCAGCCTAACATTGAATTATAGAAGTGTGTCTTCTTCCCGGACAATGTTAGGAAGACTGTTCCAAAGTTTAGGTACTAAATAGGAAAAGGATCTTCCGCCAGTAGTCAATTTTGATATTCTAGGTATTATCAACTGGCTGGAATTTTGAGATCGCAATAGACAAGAAGGACTATAATGCGTTAAGAGCTCGCTCAAGTACTGGGGAGCTAAACCGTGTAGTTTAAAGAGATGTGAAATGAATGAGAAGACGGGAAGGGAGTGTTTGGAAATGCATATTTGGACCACATAGCGCTGAGAGCAGTAAATGGAAATGCTCTTTGACACTCACTTGTACTGGTTGTACCTCTTAAGGATCTTGTACTTATTGTACTTCATTGTTTTAACAGTCCTATTCATTGTATGTTTTTGTTTGTGTGTTTGCTTTTAAAAAGACATCTCTTACACATAGGACACTTGCCGAGCACTCTTGTTACATACACAAACTTGTGCTCGGACACATGCGGAAGTGTGTGGGTCTGGGGTATGTACGGAATGCACAGTTCGGACGCTTCTGGTATTCTAGTGGAAGTCTGAAGCAGGTCTTTTAGACCTGATTTAGCCTTGTAAATATTAGCTACCTAGCTAAGTTAAAGTCGGCATGAAATGAGAATTTTCTAAATGCATGTTATAGATTTTAATCTTATTGTAAACAATTTATCCATGGATATGTTTCATTTAAAAAACAATTAAAATTCATTTGTAATTCAAAATTGTAACTACAGGTGACTTATGCAGGACTCCTATCATTTAGTCCACTTAAGGCCGTGAGACACCAAGCCGAGATAAAATAACTAGCGGCGACGGACTACAAAAGGACTACAGGTGGCTGTCAACTAGCATGTGCATTCTGTGTAAGGAGATAACTGTCTACATCAGTAGGTGTTAATAGTCTATATTTGTCATTCAAAAACAGAAACTAGGACTGCAGATATACAAACCCTAATCAAAGCAGCACTTGCTTACCATTTTGAATATCAATCATGCAGATCTCATTCTTTTAAATGCTCGAACTCTTAAGTTGGGTGGATGCTGATTAGCTGTTAATGTTTTTATCGTTCATCAGCTGTAAAAAATCGTTTTGAAAGTGATTCTGATTATATTGTTCCTGTGCCATTATCAGTGTGGACTTTCCTATTCTCATAGAATGATTATTAAAACGTTAAATTTATAGTTATCGTCATAGTTGCCATCCTTGGTGTGAACGAGCCAATATATGAAAAATTGCTCCTGTTATAAAGTGAGTTAGCTTAGCTAAATGTCCTTTTTGGATGGTCTACAAATAGTCTACTGATAGCATGGTCATCTCGCTGCCTTCTTTACTAGCCTGGATCGATACAGATGTCACATTTCATCAATGATAACTGTTTGACCTGATGAGGGAAAAGCACTTTGGTGGCCCACATTGCACTAGCATTACATTTTAGCATGATTTGCTAACCTTTTAAACGCACCAGTTGTTAGAAGAAATCACTCTAGGGCCTTAAAAGCTTGTTTTTTTATGGGTCTTCATTGCACAGAGTGCTTCTCAGCTGACGGGTCATGACCCAAAAATGTGTCTCAGGGCTGTTTTAATAAGGTTGCGGATGGGCAGATGAAAAACAATGCTAAATGCTAATTATAAAATGCAGTACTGTGGTTTTTCTTCGGGACCTCAAGTGGTGACCCTCAGTTGAATCAATAGGTAAAGCATTCCAGTCATCAAGTTAGTGAAAATACACATGCCAACTATTTGGGCCTGTCTTTCTTGCTTCATTTAACAGGCATGTAGCGTCACATGCGGCCGTTATTACAGAGTAATCCCACAAACCACCTGCTGTTCCTCCCACAGCACAGAATACATTCATGGTGACCTGTTTTCTCTGTGAGAAAGATTAGTGGAATATTTGGTTTTGGAAATGTCAGTGTAGTGTTGAGGGGTCATATCTCGATAAGTCTATGTGAGTGTGACTTGAGGGATATGATCAGGTCAGGGAACACTGGGAAATGTGACCAAAGGGCTGACCATTTGAGTGTTTATTCATTTAACTTGATACTGCCATCTTGTGGCAATTTATTGCTAGTTGCACGATATATTGCGTTGTTTTCATGATTAATGCTAATACTGTTCAAATCAGACTATTAAAATCTTTTGATTACTGTCCCAGATCTTTAACCACTACGCCACAGCATCTCAAGATGCAAACGTATTTATGTAAACAATCCATACTCGAAATAAAATTACTTGAAACACAAGGGACTAACATTTTTGATATCCCCTTTTGCTGAATTTCTGAAATTCTGGGACACCACTGAACCATAATGCATATAGAGAACAAGTGGACATGGTAGTGCATGTTCTGTGGCCAATCTGTCATAGTGTGTCCAAAGGATCAGCCTAAAATCATTCAGGAAGCCACAGAGGATCTTAAAAAACTCTTCCAAAGAAATGTGGGCTGAGAGAGGAGCAATGTGGAAACCAATGCTAACCAAAAACATAAACTCTCATCTCTCATCTGCCAAAAGAGCACCTGGCTGATCCCCAAGACTTTTGGAAGAATGTTCTACGAGTCAAAAATGGAACATTTTGGATGACATGTGACCCATTATGTCTGGCATGAAGTGAAAACGGCATTCCAGAATCTAAGAGCATCTTACCAACAGTCAAACATGGTGGTGCCAGTGTGAGGATGCCTTGTTGCTTCAGAATTCGCCATGATCGAATTGATAGTTAAATGAAGTTGTGCTTTATCAAAACTAATAAATATAAACCCCCTAATATAATAGTTATGTGGTGATGTGTAACATTGTGTGACCTGTTCAGTGTAACATGACTTTATCAACATTTTATCTTAGAATTTATATGATTTTTTTTTTTTTTAATTCACAGTCACACACACAAATAAAGAAAGAAATACACGCACACTAAAATTCAGAAGTTTGGGGTTGGTAAGGTTTTTTTTTTTTTTTTTTTTTTGAAAGTAGTCTCTTATAGTATTGTGTTACTATTTAAAATGACTTTTTCTATTGTAATATATTTTAAAGTGTAATTTATTCCTGTCATGGCAGAGCTGAATTTCCAGTTTTCAATGTTACATGATCCTTCAGAAATCATTCTAATATGATTTTGGTGCTCAAGAAACATTTCTTATTATTTTCTTATTTGTGCTGCTGTGATGTATTTTTCTTTGCATAGATTTTTTTTTTTTTTTTTTTTTTACAGCATTTATTGGAAATAGAAAATGTTTTGTAACATTATTAATGTTTTTACTGTCACTCAGTTTAATGTATACTTGGTGAATAAAAGTATTATTTTTGTCATAATTTTTAAATATCTTTTTTGCCTATTTTTATTTTTTAATAAATTGCTTGTGCAGCATGACAATTCAAAAACAGTACAAATATTACACAGTCTCTTAAGTAATATGCATAATAATTAATTATTAATTACAGTGTCCTATGTGAATTGAATGAATTTGTTAGGCTGTTCTTAGTATCAGGGCTGCTGCTGATACACTTTTATTGCTTGTGAATGATGTAAGACTCAATATCTCTCTCTCTCCATGCATGCTTTGTTTTGCTGCAGAGGATGATGTAGATCTGGAGGCCCTGGTGAATGACATGGCCTCTCTTTCATCCTATGAGAGCATATATGCAACCTGTGGGACCCAGCATTCGGACTCCGCCCCCCTCTTGCACCGCACCGATGGCAGTGGGCTCCATGGCAACAGAGCGGCCCCACAGCTACGGGCCCCTAGTAATAAAGTCACCGCCCCCCACTCTCCAGCCCAAAAGCTCCGTCGATCTCAACCAATGCACATACAGGCTGTCAGGTAATGTACATGCACAGCGCACACAAAGAAAATGGGAAGTTATGATTTCCAGTTCTGGAAAATCATGCAAAATTTGAAAGTCATTTTTCTACACTTGAAAAAATACAGTGAAAACAGTAATATTGAATAATTACAAAAACATTATCACAATTCAAATTAAATTTATTCCTGTGATGGCAAAGCTAAATTTTCATCAGCCATTACTCCAGTCTTCAGTGTTCATTACATGATCCTTCAGAAATCATTCTAATGTGCTGATTTGGTGATCAGTGTTGAAAAAAATTGTCCTGCTAAACTTCTATTCTTTGATGAATAGAAAGTTCAAAAGAACAGCATTTATTTGAAATGAATTTTTTTGTTAATGTAAAAATCTTTTCTGCCATTTGTGATAAATTTAAAGCAATTGGATCCTTGCTGAATACAAGTATTAATGTCTTTAATAAATATTACTGACCCAAAACTCTTGAATGATATTGTAATTGTGCTTCATTATGCTTTAATATTTCATCATTTTGAACTTGATTTTTGTCAGTGCAGTTATCAAATTATTTTTATTTAAATTATTTGGTCTATAGCTGTTGGAACCCTGCAGAAATCCCTGTCCAGACATTTATGATGACTAGTTCTGTGAATGTAATTTTGTGCGATTTAATACTAAAAAAAGAGTTGTTATTACTAAAATATTACCACAGTTGATTAAAAAGGTATTTTTAAATGTGTGTGTGAGGATTTGATATATATATATATATATATACAGTGCTATGCATAAGTTTAGACACCCATGCTAAAGTTGACTAAAAAGAGGAATAAAAAATCATCTTTTGGAAACTGAACTTAATGCCTTAATTAAAAAAAATAGGAAAAATCCAACCTTTAAGGACACCAATTTTCTTTGTGAATGAATAATGTATCGTAAATAAATAAATGTTCTTCCTTAAAATACAGGGTGCATAAGTTTGGACACCCCTATGTTAAATTCCCATAGAGGCAGGCAGATTTTTATTTTTAAAGGCCCGTTACTTCATGGATCCAGGATACTATGCATCCTGATAAGTTCCCTTGGCCTTTGGAATTAAAATAGCCCCACATCATCACATAGCCTTCACCATACCTAGAGATTGGCATGGTTTTATTTCAGTTAGCCTAATAGCTGGTTTGATTTGCATTGAGAGATGATCTTATGGAAAGTACTCCACACACATATACACACATATACATACATACATACATACATATATATATATATATATATATATATCAAATCCTCACACATAGTATATATACAGTGTATGTGTATATATATGTGTGTGTGTATTTTATTTATGTATTTTATGTATGTATGCACGTGTGTGTGTGTGTGCGTGTGTCAATTTCTTTTTACATATTAATCATTGGGTTAATTAGCACTTTGTTGTTTTGGATCTAAAAAACAGTATTCATACCCTCCCGTAAGTCGCTACTGATTGCATGTTATGCATGCGTGTAACTTTCCAAGTCATCTTCTCAAAGTCATAATCTTTTCTCTTTCCGAAATCCTCTCCGAGTGCTTGTTCTAATCAGCTCTTTTACACCTCACCTTTCTGCAGGGCTCCTGTGTCGTTCGCTGTCTTTCATCCGCTCTTCTCTGATCTCCGTGGCAGCGGGGTGTAGTTTCACACACATACACGCATCGAGATGGGTTCACTCAGAGGTTTCCTTCTCTACACACTCACACAGACACACGGTCTTCTTTTCGTTCTGACTCGGCCATGAACCCTGAACGTCCCACCCCCTGCTACGGTTCGGATTTTAAAAATTCCCTCAGTTATTATGGTCGCTCAAACTGCGCTGAGGCAGTCATGTATTATTCTCGGTCTTATTGATGTAGATCAAAGACCCGAAGATGAGTTTTAAAATCTGCAGTCTATGTGTCTGTCTGCTGAACTCTGCTGCACACTATGAGAGTTCATGAACCGATTCTCGGTTGGCTAAGTGGGTTTCAAATCTCTCGCTTTCATTCATATATTCTGTAGTAGAATAGTAATGCAGCGGTGAGAATGTCATGTGGATTCTTCTGATTTATTTTTCATTAGCCTATCACTTTACAGCACTGAAGTTTTCAGGGAACTTCAGGGCTTTAATTCCCTGCTCTATTTCATATTGATTAAAGTACACATATCGGGAATACTGCATGGTTAATGAAGCAATGAGACCTTAATGAGATGAGATGAAAATAACAAGGTTCGGCTTGATGTTTTAGTCCTGGGCATTTTAGCCTCAGGAACGGTTAGTATATTTGAATCGTTTTAAAGATGAGTTCAGTACAAAAGTACAACTTTTTTTTTTTCTTTTTTTTTTCTTTCTGTTTGTCACCCCTTGTAGGCGACTTCAAGAAGAAGAGTTCCAAGTTCGTCCTGCGTCTTTGCCAGCTATTCCGAACCCTTTCCCTGAGCTCTGCAGCCCCTCGGGATCTCCTGTGCTGAGTCCTGGATCTCTGCCACAGCCATCAGAATCACATGTAAGAGTTGAAAACAGACACTGCGGCTCTTAGCCTTGTAGCTATTCTCTATCTGATACACAAGAGATGTTACATGAGTGATTTATTGCAGGTATGAGACTTGAACCTCACTTCCTGGTACAAAAAAACCTGATGGGTGTACAGTGAGGTTAAGAGAAACTCGCATGAATAGAGGTTAATGAGGTCTCGGCAGGTTTTGTTGTATTTCCTGGAAAACTAGTTCTGCCCAACCTTGCATCATAGATTGCCACATTGGTTGTTTTAGAAATTAGTGAGCTGCCTTTGTTTGCAGTATTTTAGGCATCAGAGGTGCATAAGCAAAGACTGTACTCTTATAATTGGTAGCGAAGTTATGGTACCTATATATATGTATAGATATGGATATTTTGTTTCCTCAAGTCATGAAGATGAGGGAAAATCAATTCCCGATTTGAGAAGCCATTCTACTCGGATATACATCACAATAGGGAAGAAAAGACTATCACAACTTCCATTTCATGTCCCATTATTTCACTCAGTATTTCTGTGAGCTCTATGTAATTTTTCATTTAGAGCTGCGTCAGCCTCTGAGTGAGTTACGCAAACACTTAAAGTGCATCACCTGATTTTCAACCCGCTTTGTATTGTTATAATGTCGGTAGTATATGTAAATGGACAGTGATTATTCATTCTCCATGTTACCTGGACAAAGAAATTTGTCAGCAAAAGTCTGCCGGATGACATTTTTTACATTTTACGTTTGACAGCTCCAGGGCTTTCGTGAATACTACAGATTATGCTTCCACTTAGGTTATATTAACAAAACAGTTATTGTAAGTAGGTTTATCACTGGAAATGTTATCATGGGTTGTCTACTCTTTAAACAGCATTATGGTAAAAAGGGAACACTATGGCAACATATTTTTTACCTGTACGCGATGGTGTTTAGCTTTGGGTGGTTGGGGCGGAACTGACATAATGGTTGTGCTTTTTAGTTTTTGGCCTAAAACACTGTTTGTCCATTTGAAATGTTGACTACAAACACAGTTTTTCAGATTTTTCGTCACTGTGTTCTCTCCATTTTTAAGATTCTTTGCAGACTTTACCTGCTGCCTACAACATGCTGGATCCTTCACTGGACCGACACTGAAAGTAACTCACTCACGCTAAACGTTTACTCTTTGAATCCTTGCACCTGGGAACAATACAAGTCAAAAGTCATTGTGTCATTGTGACAAAAAAGTTGCTAAGAAGTATTTCCTACTAAAGCAAGGTGACTCTGGATAAGTGTATCCACAGCAGACTGGGAGTGGCCTTGGAGGGCAACATGCTTCCAATGATCCTTTTTTTCTCTGTTTTCTCTAGTCGGGTAGCACAGATAAAAAAAAATTTCACCTCTCTACTGCATAGTTTTATTGAAAGCCCTTTTTGCCAGTGCTGAATAAGCCTTTAAGCTCAAAGTATACGTCAGTTTTGACATGAATGCTTAAGGCGAGACACGGCAGGCAAAAACATTGATTTTTCATGCAGTGGTCAGTTTTGAGATTTTGGGCTAGTTTACTCCTTCAATATGTTCTTTCAAGCTGCTATAAAGAAAATGTTGAAAATATACATTAAGATGTTTATTTTATTACATTTTGTTTACTTGCGGCAGTAAGTTTCTCCCGAATTTACCAAGAAGTTAGCATTCCAACGCGACATGCCAAGTTCCGTCTGTTTACTGAAGTCTGTCATGACCAGTATCGTTGTAAAGCTATGTAACCCAAATATGGGCATTTCCTTTCTATTAGTAACCAAGGGGGATTTAAAGCTAATGACAATCTCATTTAGAGCTATTTAAATCTTTAAATGCCATTTTCTCAAAATGAGTTTTGTCATTCTCCAGTATAAACATCTCAGCCTATGTAGCACCTATGTACACCATACTTTCCAGTTATACACTTAGCAGTATTCTGAAAATATTTTCAGAGGGATTTGTTAATAAATCATTCCTGGCCTGATTTATGTGACGTTTTAATAAAAAAAATATGCCAAAAAGCATTTTTTAAGGCTATGGACAGTATATTTTGATTTCCTAGGTAATGAAAGCATATATCCTGAAATCCCTCTGAATTTTTTTTCCTTTTGTGTGTAAACAAAATGAAAAAAGAATTTTGCACCTGGCTTTATCATTATGTTCAGATCTATCTACCGAAAATTTATGCAAAATCTCCCATTTTTAATGATAATGCCTAATTTGCATAATTAAACATAAATTTCAAAAACTTGTAATACATTTTTTTTTATATACTTGTGTAAGTAATCAACTGAGGAAGTTTAATGGTGATATCTGTTATTTTTAAATTTGACCCTATTCACCTGTAGTGTCTCGCCTTGTATATCTGGACGCTTGGCATACATGTACATCTGAAGGCATAGCCTTTAAAAGTAAATACTCCATTTGATAACGTGTGCGAACACAGGGGCTTAACACTCACAAATAAGCCGCGTTTCCATCACAAATTTGCGCAAAACTTTTGCAGTATTTTCTAAATGTCTAAAAGTTTCCATTAACCGATGTTATGCGACTGAAGCTTTTTTATTTTTCCTCTCACGATAATTCCAACAATTATGGCAATGGATGTTGGTAGGTTAACATATATCCCAGCCACCGCACTGGCCATTATTTTTAATCGAAGGAGACGTAGGCATGTTATCCAAGTATTAATGGCAAGGAAAACTTTTTATACCCTCATATCTGCTTCGAGGTCTTGATTGTGGCATTCCCCTAGTGGTTTAGAATCCAGTATTCCCATAATTCTTTTGTCTTTTATGAGTTTAATAAACAACTCTGTCCCGTCTTCTGTCCAAACATACTGTCCCATCTACGTCAGGTGACCTGTAAATGCGTAAAAACGGTTTCCATTGCAGTTTTGTGAAATATTCCTTTTTCGAACTGCCTGAAAAACCACCTCATGTAAGCGTAAAAACTTTTTTGCGATATAGGGGACTTTTTGACGTTGAAATTGACGCGTTTCCATTGGGCGTATTTTCAATCCCCAATTTCAATTTGCGCAATTTGAAGGGTAATGGAAACGCTGTTTAATCTTAAAAAGTTGAATCTTTGTGCAATGTCTGTGCTATATCTCTAAATAAGTTGTGCTTGATAAAAATGTCTTTGTGCTAGAGTCGCAGGTATCTCTGAACCCCCTCTCACAGAAGTGCTCGTCAACGTGGCCATCTATTGTTGTTGCAGTCTCCAGCGGTTTCTTGTTCCGTCTCTTCCGTTTCTTTTTTGTCTGTGAAACAACAGCCTTGGGTCAGTGTTGCCACTCTGTGGACCAACTAATTGGCGCAAAAAGAGACATATTCACGATTAGAAAAATCAGTCTGCTAGTGTGCATTATGCAAGTACTATGCTGATGATAAAATTTACGTTGCACGCACTAGACGCATGCCCTAGCGTATATAAAATCAAAGTATTCTTGGCCGTTAGCCTAGTGTTAAATAAGTGTTAAACAAGCCATGACTGAAAACTGAAACCCCCTCCCCTGAGACAACACTGTGAATGCAGTAATGTATGTAGCGTTATGAATTGCGGTCTGAAAGATGCAGGGCCGTAACCACCATATGGGGGCAATCCCACAATAATTGGATATGGCCAAAAATGTCAGTGTTTTGAATTGAAAATCATTTACGTGATTTGAGTAATGTAGTTCGTAATTTAACGTGAGAGATAATTACCTTTAACAGAGCTATTTTAGGCATACGATTAAGAGTGAATGTGCTTATTTGGAAATACAATTATTATTTGCAAATAATTCGAATGCGCATTTTTTTCCGTCCCCCTCCCCAATGTTCAAGACATGATTACGGCCTTGCTAAGATGTTCTGTAATGCTACCATCTATGTAGCTAGAATTGTTTGTTTTAGGCTTTACTATGTGCTAATTGAGGAGCACTATTTTTAAATCAGTCACTAATGAGGTTACAATTCAACTAGGATGCTGCCTTAGAAGGTAACAGCCAACTTGCTGAGTTTTAGTACGGAAGTAATGACTCAAAGCTTATCAGGTTGCCGTTGCACGGGACGTTTCCTCTTTAATCTCCGGTACACTCTTTGGACTTCACCGGGTCAGTCTGAGGGATTGTTCGTAAAGCTTCTACTTTCCAAGTACGCACTATTGTTGTGTAACAAGTGCCCTACGAGATATGTGCATTCGTCAAGCATTGTCACAAGTGTGAGATCCTGAAGGGAAAAATGTCAGTCTCCTTTTTTGGCCTTCAACTCCCATTATATCTTTCCTTAGCATCTTCTGAGCGGAGGCTTTTTTTCTTGGAGATGAGAGTTGCTTTCCTTTCACACGCCGCTTGCGTTTCCACTTGCGAGTGTGCATGGATGTTTGTCCAGATCTGTGCCAGCAGTCAAAGCCCTTCCTTCCTCCTTCCTATCCTCTCTGTCCTTTCCCACAATGCCCTTAAGCTCCCCTTTAAAAGGAAAAGGATTTTTTTAGTGTATTTATTTATATACATTGGCATGCACACGCACATTAGAGAGCTCATGTTTTGTACGTGAAGGCTTTGAGAAGTTAAGTGTCATTATGGGATGGCCCCGTGTTTCCAGTGACCTCACCTCGGGTGGGTGGGGGGGAGGGGGGTGGCATCTTGTGATGTCCTGTATGTGCTGCCTGACTCTATTTCTGTCTTTTCAAGTGAATATGATCATTTTGTTCTTGTCAACACCCTGAGGACAGTCTATCCATCACTCCTTTGTCCAGTTTCTCTCTATTCTGTCTTTTGAGTCCAATCACCTACAGCCCCATCTGCTGTTATAGACTACTACATTTCTACATTTCTTTTGTTCTCTTCCTTTTCTCTGTGCTTTAGTTCATTCTTTTTGTCATACGCTCTTTCCTTCTTTTGCTTGTTCTGTTGTTGTTTCTTTTTTTAGTTCTTTTCTTTCTTTCTTGTTCATTCATTCTCTTTGATTTGTTTGTTCTTTCTTTTGTTCATTCATTCTTTGATTTGTTGAATTATTTTTCTTTCTTTCATTAATGTTTTTCCTTTCTTTGATTTATTTTTGTTCGTTCTTTCTTTGATTTGTTTGTTCTTTCATTAGTTCTTTTGGTTAATTCTTTTTTATTCTTTTATTTCTTTTTTCATTCTTACGTGCGTTTTTCATTCTTTCTTTGATTTGTTTGCTTTTTGCTCTGCTCGTTCTTTTTCTTTTGTTCTTTCATTGTTACGTTCATACCTTTTCATTATTTCTTTCTTTGTTCTTTCTTTTTTTCGTTCTTCGCTATGGCACAAGAAACTGAATTTTGAAAGATAAAGCTGAACGTTTAGTACTTTTGAACAATACAGCTGGAAGAGATTCTTCATCTAGACTAGGGGTCAGAAGATTGTTTTAAATGTCTAAACATGGTCTTCCTCTCCTTTTGTGCTTTTGCCCTTGAGTGAGTCTAGAACAACCGAAGAAATCTGAAAACAGGATGTGACTGTAGCTTTGAGGTTGAACCAAAGGCAGTCTGCTGAGGTATGCGTTCCATGGTCAAGACGTATGGGGCATCCTGAGTGCTCATGTTGATTTTGGTTCCACAAATAAGTGATTCCAATAAGTGAACAAGATGTCAGTTGTTGAGTGTTCTTGGTTTTGCCTTTATTTATTTAATTATTGGTGGATTATTTTTATTAGAAAATCAGGTATTGTTAATGTGAATATGATACTATATACTAACATTTCAAATACATTAAATAGTAATATTGTGAAATAATTTACAACTTTCTTTTTTAAATATATAATTTAAAATGTATTTTTTTCCTATATTGGCAAAGATGAATTTTCAGCATCATTACTCAAGTCTTCAGTGTTACATGATCCTTCAGAAATCATTTTTTTATGCTGATTTGGTATAAAAATGAGAATAATTTCCTATTATTATCAGTTCAAATGTTATTTTTTTGTGGAATTTTATTTTTTTTCCCCAAAAGAACAGTATTTATATGAAATATAAATCTTTTGTAACATTATAAATGCTTACACTGTCACTTTTGATTAGTTTAGTGCATCTTTGCTGAAAGTAGTATTTCTTTATTAATTTTTTACTGATACAGACTCCAAACTTTTGAATGGTAGTGTTTATGGGTGTATATATAATACAAATAACTGGCTGATTTTTGTCATTATAATACATCCTTCTAGCATGTACATCACAAAATAGTTATTTTTTTCTTTAAAGGAGACATATCATGCTTTTAAATCGTTCCTTTTTACATATAAATCATACATTTGTAGTCTATATAAAGCGGAACTGCAATGCTTGGGTCTGAATTCCTTATTATTATAGCTCCACAGGCCCCTTTTCTACCCCTTTTCTGATGTGCGTCTGAGAGCAACTCGTTTTGGTGCGGTCTCTTTAAATACAATTGAGACACCTCATACCCCGCCCCCTGTCCAGGATGCAGCGGTGACACTCGGTTCAACTCCACCCCGTTCGGCCATTTTTGTAGTTTGATAGCAGAGATACGATTATCTAGCGGCACAGAAACTTTTTATTCACACGTTATTAACAAAATGTCAACAACGGAAGACTTGTCCAGCCAGCCTTACATGTTCGAGCCAGAGTCGGAGCCGGAGCGAGATGAAAATGAAGACGACGAACCTGCAGAACAACGTCTTCATATGGATGTATCGCAATGGTGTGTTACTGTATTTACATATGAAACTTTGGTCTTCCGACCTTTTACCACTGTGTCGATTTATTTTGATTAATATGTGCGAGGGAGAGAGAGCAAGACAGCGTCTAGTTTGGAGACGGTGTCTTGTTTACACTTTCGCCTGGCTCCGAAGAGAGAGAGAGTGCGTGCGCGCGACTGGGTCTCTCTCTCTCTGCTCGTTCTTTCAGTTAAACATGCGCACTGTCACAAGCGCGGCAGTTCATTTACATTAGACGGTGTAATGAAGCGTGTGGGTTACTACATCCAACAACCGAACATTTTAACTTACCCTCTCGTAACTTCTGCATCTTTTAGCTTGGACTACAAAATTGCAGCGAGAAATGAAAATGGCGGATTGCTCGAAGTGTTGGGCTGGAAGTCAATGTCCTTATTTGGCAGTTCCACTGCAAATACTGTGACGTAATAGTTCACAAAACGTCATAGACAACAGAAAAATCGGAACAGGTTGAAAAATAAGGCCAAAACAGAATATAAAGATATCAACGAAGCACCTGAAGAGAATAATTTCAACTTTTCTGTACTTCTAAACACCCCAAATATACAA
Organism: Squalius cephalus; assembly: GCF_949319135.1. Taxonomy (NCBI): domain Eukaryota; kingdom Metazoa; phylum Chordata; class Actinopteri; order Cypriniformes; family Leuciscidae; genus Squalius; species Squalius cephalus. The sequence continues at coordinate 32,439,295 of NC_137129.1, read as the reverse complement.
CAAAATGCATTTAAGTGTTAAAAAATGGTTTTAGCATGATATGTCCCCTTTAAATTAAAAAAAAGGCAAAAAACAACAATATGGTACTGCCAATTTTTTATATAATCCAGTGAATATTATGTGATGTATCTCTTTTATTTGGAACTTCAGGGACACAGACCAAAAGATAAGACCATTCATAATAAACGAATAAGTCTGGCATCGGTGCACAAACAGTTTCAAATTACCCGAGTGAGTAAAAACAGTAAATCTAATATTATAAACAGTGTCCAGACTCTAAATCCTGATTGGATGAGACATAATGCAAGTTAAACAGCCAATGTACGTCGGATGAATTCTACATTAATGTGACAAGTTGCAACATGGTTTTTCCTCATCTTGACTTTTTTTTTGGACACGTTCTGCTCTGTATTTTCAAATTACTCCATTGCTGCTTCCCAATTCACCTATTTATACTATGCCCTAAATGTACTGTTTTTGTGAAGAAAAAGTACATGCATTTGAGTGTATAGCAGAAGAGTAGGCAAGCTTTGCTGATTTTCTGAGCGAGTCGAAGTGAACTGTGGCACTAATAGAGTCTCACGAACATGCACGTCGTGCTGCCTTGCAAAGACCAATGACAAGAATTTCATTAAATACATTTAAAGTTTGATTTATTTTTCACCAAACCCCATCTTGTACCCCCAGAACACTTGGAATATACAGTTTTTGCATTCTGTGACACTTGTCTTTTTTTTTTTATTAAAAAGCTTGATGCCGATCGCAATTTACTGCCATTATATGGATGAGCGCAAGTGGAACATTTGTGTTTTTAAATTCTCCTTTTGTGATTCATAAAACAAAGAAGGGCATACAGCATTAGAACAACACCAGGGTGAGTAAATGATGACTTAATTTTCATTTTAGGGTGAACTATCCCTTTAAACATTGGTCTCGCATATCCGCCATGTTTGTAGTTTTTAACACATTTTATTAGTGTTTGTAGTTCTGATCGAATCCTCGTCCAACACGCAATGGTCTGTGAGCAATATTAGCCATTAGAGTGTGCAAGGATCTGCACTTCAAATTCTAACCAGAAATAGTATACCAACCGGGTATCTGGAATACTAGTTTTAACTATGGTTTAGGACACACTAATTCTAATGTTGAATACTATTTAGGGTGGATGGTATGCGAATTGGATTGCAGCATGTTTCTTCATCACTATAGCAACATTTTTAACTTCTGGCACATTTCTTTGAACTGACACGATACCTATATTTATTTATTTTTTAATATCATGATTATCATTAATACGGTAAATCGTGACACCCCTAGTTTCTGATCTTCGTTCATGCCAAGTGTGCCGCGCACGTCCTGAAAAATGAAGCATTTCGATCGCCCCCTGATGGCTGGTTGCAGTATAGGTTATAAACCCTGCCCTCTACATGTAATCGTATGGAATGTGGCGTAATCAGCTTTGACCATTTCTAGGATCTTTTTTGGCTTAATTTTTCTACAGCAGTGGAGATGTCTCGTGCATGCATCTTTCATTTTTTTTTACAGTCTATGGTTAATCATTTGTTCCTAGTAGTTCTGAATAAATTCATGTCAGTTATGTTGTTTTTTACGGAGCCCCTAAAAGGATTTGTTTGTGGGGGGGGAAAAATTAGAAGGGAGGAAAAATATATTTCCAAACTTTTGTGTTGCCCTGAGAAACTTTGCTTTCCCCAGAGAAACTTTGCATTCGCTTGCAAAGAACTCAAAAGTTTTGCGAGAAAACTGCAAGTTTCTCGGGGGAACACAAACATTTCCCGTTTCCATCACCAAGACCCTTTAGGAGCTCTGTAGTTTTTAAGGGTTTTTGAAGGTTACACTTCCAGTAAGCATGGCTGCAGATGGTTGGCAATACTGATTGGGTATTATTTTGAACATGATATTACTACTGAAGAATGCAGCAGATGGGTTATGCACACATATGGTTTCTTAATGATCTCATGAGGATTGTCTGACCCTAGTGACCGGCGGGCATCAGACAGAACTGGCCAGGCATTGGCAGGCATGGCGTAGGCACATTATGCATTGCTCAATGTAGTTAGTAGTCTCTTGCTGAGCGTGGGAATGGAATAAATGCTGCTGCTGTTTGTGATACTGACAGTGCGTTAGTGTGATTATAATCAGGTGCTTGAGATCTCTGTCAATATGCGTCACAAAGATGGAATCTTTTGTAATTTCTTGTGCATGCTCCACAGAGGTCTTTCTGTATGTGTGTTTATCTGAGCGGCTTTGTATTTATACTGGCACTGCCCTCAGACTAGACAAGATAACACACTGCCTGGATCTGCAACTGAAATCATACACTCCGTCTTGCACAAATACATGCATAACAGATTGAATCTGAGTTTTTGGACTATACTATGATGTATGGATTTACAACTCTATTGTGGATTCTTAAAAAGTATTTAGACACGGAAGCCACTCTTGTGTGTAACAAAATATCAAACCAATATAAAAACAATATATGAACTTGCTTTTCAAGCAAGTTCATTTCAGAAGTTGAAGTTAAAATTCTCAAATGCTCAAAACTTCTCAAAACTTGCTTGAAAAGCTATAAAACTGAACTTGAGATCAGATCACATTGAGCTAACTTTTGGAGGATTCTAGGATTCCTCTTCTGGACTGATGGTCCACATTTCACTTAAGTTCACATAACTTAATTTTTTCAACTATGCATAAAGTTTATTACTTAATACTTTTAAGACAACGGGTTTCCTCACTTTAAGTAATAAACTTGATGCGTAGTTGAATAAATTAAGTTATGTGAACTTGACAATTCCACATAACTTAATTTTTTCAATTAAGCATGGGTTTCCTTTTTTTAAGGTAAGTCAACTGATCACTTTTTAAAGTGTTGGCATATTTTAAAATAATTTCTCAGGTCCATTCGGTAAAAGCACATTTATTTAAAATGACCGTAGACCTGAGGTTACAAATATCAGACCCGACCAGCGAACAGTGTCCAAGGCACCAATTTGGTTTCAGGGCAGATCTCAGGTTTTTTGGATCGAAGTGGACCTTTGAACACCTCAAATTTGAATGCCCTGTAGATTACTTTGGATAGAAGCATCTCCCAAATTCATAAACGGTAAGACCGTTAGGACCGCCCACAGTAAGACCATAAGGAAATAAATGGGGTCAATTCTGTTGCATGTCGACTTTTCCGAGTGGTGTGTGTGCTTGTTTAAAAATTGCACGAGCGCACAGGTCCACCGCAGTGGGATTAATTAGGATTCGCTAGATTTTCTTATTTACTTCTTTATTTATGTGTCAGCTTTCCCATCATGCACATACAAAAATACGTAATTTCTGTGCATGAGTGATCCATCTCTGATGTAGTAACTCGAGTTTCAAGCACTGAACCTGCCGTGAACTCTGCTGGATTCTGCGAGCGAGTGATTAATGGCGGTGAGCCAGAGCGTGGAGCCGCAGGGGGTGCGTGTCTGTGAGTTTGTGTACAGTGCGAATAGACACCAGGCCCTGAAGATGCTCGTAAAAGTCAGACCAAAAAGTGACAAGTGATTGAGTGCTAGCAACACACAAAGTTAGTGTGTAAGCAACAGTGACACCTAATGTGTTTGTTGAACTAGTCGTCTTTGTTTTCAGTCTGTCTGGATTTTTGGAACATACACATAGCAATAAATCAAAAGAATGAACATGGCAAAACATACCATACATCAGCTATTATATTTAAATTTAGGTATACATGCAGAGAGAGAACCGAATGTTCAGGCTGTTGGCTTGGGTTCTGATTTGAGAATGATTGTCACACTATCTTTTTTTCTGAACGACATCATCAATATTGACTTACAAGGATGGAGAAATTTGCAGGCTTTGAGAAATATTTATATACCATTTATATACTATTATAGTTTTAATAAATATTATGAATTAGTTTTTGTTTTTATATTTTTCATTTTAATTAGTAGTAATTGTTCTTTTTTTTGTTATTTTATAAAAAAAAGTCTTTCTTTATTTCAGTTTTTATTTTAGTGCATTGTTAAACTAAATGAAAATGATGAATGTTGTAAAATAAGGTTTAATTTTTTTGACATTTTTATTTTATTTAATTTCTTTCTTTTTTTAAAACAAGATGTATTTCATTTCAAGTAACAAAAATATGTTTATGGTTTTAGTTTTAGATAACTGTAATATTAATTTAGTTAACCTAGTTTTAGTTTAGTTGTGAAACAGTTGGGCTGGTTATCAGGTTCAAACCCTTTAGTTTATTGTAATTTAGCTTGCAAAACTTGATGTTTTCTGAGAATTTTCTGACTCATCACATATTCTCTTTAGATCATGTTTGAGATATTTCATTGAGTTTTGTTCTTTGCCTTTTTGCTTCTGAAGAAGGCCACATCTAATTTGTAAAAGAACCCTTTGTCTACCATGTCCTCACTTATAGTCTTTAAACAGCAGTTCTCAAACTAGCTTTGCTTTGATGATAGGGTGACATTTGTTAACTTATAACTGAGCTCAACTGCTTCGAGCAGCATGGGACAACTTTTTTTTAGTCTATCTTGTCCTCGGGATGTTGCAGTCAGCTGACAAGACTTTGCACGCATGCTTTGCATGATTGGAAAAAAAACGAATTTCTCTGTCATCTTTCTTGCTCTTCGAATGGCTCTTTTCATTGTGTGCAAAGAGAGTGTAAGATAATGTACAATCCGTAAGCTATCTCTGTCATATTAACCAACATGCACAGTGTGCATATACAATTGGATGATTGTTTCGGTTGTATTTTAGGTTTCCTCGCGTGTTTACCCAAAACATTTGTCTTGCGATCGGCTTGTTTGCGCTGTTCCATTTCACATCCATCCAACACTCCCCCGAGATGGGAAGCATTTCTAAGAAGCTTGTTACGAATTCAAATGGTAAATTTCACATGTGAATATATGGGTGTTGTAGTTTCTATATTCTTCTTTACCTGATCTGAAACGCATACAGTTGTTTTTACAGTATTTGAGGCTTGGTCAGTCACGCTTATGTGTTTAAGGTAAGGCTGCAAGTGGCAAAGGTCACGCAGTTCAATTCACATGCATTTATGTAGCATGTTTAACAATAGTGAATGTCGCAAATTAGCTTTTCTGGGTGTGTTGCTTAAAATCCTTGTGAGTCAGCACAAAGTAATTGGCACAGAAACATTTGTGAAATTGACGGTTTATGAATGTGGTATTGTCTGGCCATGAGAAGTTGCATTTAAATCCTTTCTTTTATTTCAATAGGCAGATGAATGTTTATATATAGTTAAGTACACAGTATGTATCTTGTATATGTATGTATATACATATATTCAATATATATGTATATTGAATGTTAATTTATAATTATACTAATGCATTTTTTACATTTCTGGTTGTAAATAATTATTCATGTATCATGGACAAAGATGAATAAACAATAGTATTGTTTATCATTAACAATAAACAGTAGTATAGTTGTACATTTTAGGAAAATATTAATATTAGTTACTGTTTCTGCTGTCATGAACTAACAATGAACATATCACTTTTAAACTTTGTTAACTTTTAGAATTTCCAACTTTAGTGTTATTAGTATATATAGAAATTAACATTAATGTGGATGCCAAAATATTGCGTTTAAACAAACATTTTTTTTAACTCAATCTAAAAACCATTATAAGGTCGATTTTGATCCGCTATTTGTAATAAGATAAAATATACAGGGAAATTTTACTGTGGTCTTGGTTATTATTGTGGAATAAATGTAAGAAAGCTTTAAAAGTTAACTAACTAACTTGAGAAATGTACTTCAGATTAATAAATAAGTAATTAATAAACATTAGTTACATTGTTAATGTAACAATACAAAGTATAACCGTATTGGTGGTGGTGGTGGTTGTTGTTTTCCTGAAATTGTAAGTAATATTTATTTAACCTGAAAACCGGAACATGAATTTATTTAAAACATTTAAAGGAGTCATAACCTAGTATTACCTTGGATACCTACTGCTGTATTATAGTCTTTCAGGCCCTTCTAAAAAAGAAAAGTGGAAAAAAAATAAACACAGAGCTCCTCAGACCCTTATTTCTGAAGGCATTATTGTCTCGCGAGATCTGATGCGATATTTTGGCTGTCGTGGACGGTCATTTTAATAATGCAAATGAGGGGCGCGTTGATTGGTGGCAGGAAGGAGGGGGGTTGACAACGCAGGTAACGCTTTAGCATATCATTCCAAAATGACATCATGGCGCATGTTATGAATGAACCCGACCAGGGGTGCGTTTCCCGAAAGCATCGTTGGCCAACTATGGTCGCAAGTTCCGTCATTACCAATAACGTTAGAGTTCAATGGACATTGTGATGAACTTGCGACCATAGTTGGCCAATGATGCTTTCGGGAAACGCACCCCTGGCCGCGACCGGCAATATACAATAGCCGAATTCATGATGATCTCAGTCATTTGTTGTTTGCAAAGTAACGTTAGCAGCCATTCCCCATGTTTACCTCGAAGCTAATACTCCCGCTAGCATACAATAGCCGCATTAGCAGTTAGCTGCTGTTTGTTACACACAGTAGATCAATAAAAACTCAGTCTTACCGTTTCAATTTCAGGCAAGTCTCTGATGGTTGGAATTGCACCTTTTTCCAAACAGAGCTTCGAGGCCAACTTCGCCTGATATTGCCCCAAATTTGTGTATGATTCCTGTGTGAAATGTTTAGCGCAGACTCCTAACGATAAGCCAGTTGAAAGGGTTGTTGGGACAGCGTCATTAAAAATGAATTTCATCCACTGGTCCCTGATAGTTTGGTCCGTTTTTGGTAGAGAAAACACATTTACATGTTGTTTGTGGCAGTCAACCACAGAGCAACTCAGGTGTGTACTCGTTTCTCCATCTTTCTCGACTGAACTGAATATGAGGGGGAGAGGGGCGGGCTTCCCGCGGCATAGGTTTGCGGTGTCCATATATGGTATATCCTGCCCCGTCATGACGTCAAGACGGGGCTGAAATCAAAATCTCGTATTTGAGTGCGCGTGCACGCGCGCTGGTTTATTTACCCTGAGGTAAACAAACGCTTCACTTTTAAATATCGGCTTCCCGGCCAGTGTATAATCGTTAGGCAATCATAACATACATTGATTCTCGTGGAAAAGTGAAAATTGCAGGTTATGACTCCTTTAAAAAACAGTGATGACTCCTTTTAAGAATGCCACTGGTAAAACCTTACTAACCTACCATCTGAGTCATATTGATAAGTTTGATTTTACAAAGACTTTGAATCTGCGTAGTAAAAAACAGAGTGTCATGTAGTTGATTTGAGTAGAGTGATGCACATGCTGAATTTAAACACTGTTTGGACCCATCACACCACTGACAATCCACATTTGTTTACCTGTCTTTTGAGTCACGCTGGTTGTGAGAACCACTTTGCATTCTTAGTTCACGCAGTCAAACAAACTAAAATGCCCCATTTAGCAGAAGCTTTGCCAAAAATCTCCTCCCAGGTGACCCAGTAAATGTTCGTGCTGTGAAATGAGACACCGTCACAGTGGAGTTTAATACGTCTCTGCGTGTGGATCCTGTCTCCACCCTAGTGTACACTCAACACCAGTTTGCTTCGATTTGTGTGCCAGAGCCTTAGGACACACTGCAAAACACGCACACACAGTCAGCTGACTGCAACACCAACCCTCGAGAGATGACATGACCCAACATTACTAAAAACATCAGCATGAGAAAATAATCCTCTCCTCAGACTACCCTTGTCCCACTTGAGTCTTTATTCTTCTTGACTGCTATCTTTATGTCTGGTGTTTTGTTGTCAGTTAATTGGAAAATTACATTTTAGGAGAATCAATGTACCAACTCATGATGTTTGCTGGAGTGATGTGGACACCGAGTCCTTGTGCCAGACACGAATATATAATATATCAGGGCCGGAATTTCGTTTTATTCTACAATAGAATAAAGATACAAATGAAATAAAGAGAAACGTTTTTTGGGTAGGTCTAACACTAGTATTCAGGTACAGAAATACTACAGAAACTGAATAAAGTAATCAAATGTAAAATGACACTGGATAGTCTTTTAGTACTGTATAAATTAAATACATAGGCTATTAATCCCAATTCCTCACAATTAAAGCCATCTTTTGTGTTTTTTGTTGTTTTATCAACATTAATGACAGACACATATAAGGCTGCTGTCACTTTAAGAGCTAGTGCACGGATCCATTATACTGTTACACGTGGTTTTCTTTCTCAATTGTTTGTTTTTGACCGTTTAAGCGCAATAATTGTACTTTATATCCATCCATATATAATGAGCATCTGGGTCATGACAAACAAATAAGTATTTGAAAACATGCATTGCATTCTCTGTAGCCTTTTGTTAAATATGCTTAAAAATGCCAAATGTGGATTAAAACTCAGTAATAGATCATTTGGGATACTTTTATATTATATACAGCATTATAATGTGCAGTGAAATTCCAAAGTCTGAAACCATAATAAGCTTAATCTATCTAACATTATACCTGGCTAACTAACTTCATATCATTTTTGCTGATAATATAAGTTGTGATAAAAATCTTTGTATTGAATTAGAAACTAATGTAAAAACACTAACTAACTTTATAACTTTCTAATTAATTTGATATTTGTCTAACTAAACCAAATACTTGTCTTTCTAACTAATGTTACTGTATATACATCTAGAATTCAATTTATTTAAATTACGTTTTTAGGATTTCTTTCTTTAAGTTCTTAGCTTCTCAAAAATTGTCGCGTCGATAATATAATTTGTAATAAAAATCTTTTTATTACATTAGAAACTAATGTAAAACATGTTTTTACTAATGATCTCAGATTTTTTAAATCCCCTTACATCAGTAGTGTATATATATATATGTGTATATATATATATGATTATACAGTATTTCTCATACAGTATATGGGTCTTTATATGCTCCATGAGTCCTAGTGTTTGTATTTGGTTATAAAAATGTGGTAAATATTCACCTCTCCAGTTGAAGATGGTTTCACTCTACTGTTTGATATGCAAATGTTGAACAGAAAATGCATCTTGCGGCAAAAGTATCCTGTTTATCTGTTTTTATTCTTTATTCATTCGGTTTCCACTTGCTGATAAACTGTCAAACATGTCAGGTTGCACAAATCTCTCTCTCTCTCTCTCTCTCTCTCTCTCTCTCTCTCTCTCTCTCTCTCTCTCTCTCTCTCTCTCTCTCTCTCTCTCTCTCTCTCTCTCTCTCTCTCTCTCTCTCTCTCATTTCTCTCTCTCTCTCTCTCTCATTTCTCTCTCTCTCTCTCTCTCTCTCTCTCTCTCTCTCTCTCTCTCTCTCTCTCTCTCTCTCTCACTGACTGGCACCTCTCCTCTCCATGAAACCTGAAACTTCCAAAACTGTCACTAAAGTTTATCCCCTGAGATCTCTAAACAAAGGTGTGTGTGTATGAATGTCAGGGCAGGTTATATTTTTTTGCTTGTGTGAATGTGGATTTTAACAGTACGTTTGTGATGTCATCGAAAGGCAGGTTCACATAGAGTTCAGTTATCTGTGGGTTGTATTAATGCATGTGTTTGAGTGTACACGTGTGCGTCAGACGTGTGGGGTTGAAATTGAATTTGCTGTCTAGTTAGGTAATAAGAGTGAGGTGACTGATCGCAGCACACAGGTCTGTTCAGAAATAAACACATTTGGGCTGTTTTACTTGGCAGCCACAGGTCTCTCGCACTTCTTACAATTTTTTTTACTCTAGCTTAGACAGGGTGAATTGTAAAAATCTTAAAACATTATTTCCTTTTAGAATATTTGAGTTGGCTGGAAAAAAAGCATAATTTTCACATGACTTCTTACCTAAGCAAAGTATATATATCATAATGCAGGGCTTCCCAAACTTTTTAGAGGGTTGTCGTACACCCTGCGCCATTTTAACCCCCTCTCTTCCACTTAAACTGCAGTCTCACCTTTTCCATTAAGGGACAATATTTGACCCTTAAATTGATTTTACCAAATTAAATGCATGTGTCATGTCTTATGTCAAATTCTTAATTCCATTAATATAATTATTAATATAATAAATAAAGCAATAATTTACTAATTTCAATCAAATGAAATAATTATCAACAAAAGCCACCTTTGCACTGCAGTGAAGCTGCATTTAGATGTATTTTCACACAGTTTAATCCTGCTCAGAGGATGGCATGAATTCAATTACAATAGAACCAATCATATTTTAAATAAATGTTCAATAGAGTGTATATGAATAGAATAGAATGCATCATGAAATGATGGTAAAACAAAGTGATGGTTTTAAATATTAAACTAAAAGCACCAGTAGGTGGTGGCAAGTCACTACTGTCTTAATAAACAAGTCATCAATTAATTAATTAATTTAGCAAGCAAGAGGCTGTATTTAATGGGTCATTGAATCATTGACTCTTCCCATTCGTTCACTAACAAAACCCCACTGTGTGTTGAACGTGTTTTGCTGTGGCTTTTATTAGAACTATTATTTTGTTGCAAAATAGAGCAAACAATATTGACAATACTATTTAAAATTTAGGCTACATCACTTAATAATATTACCTTTTTGTTTGATGAACTGTTGTTTAAAATCAGTCATGTGGATATTCTGGAAAAATTGCATTCTTGCTCGAATAATATGAAGAGTTCAGATACAAAAGCCTCTAAGTGCCATCTGAAATTTTCTTTTAGAATGATCGTTTTTATCAAGCTTGTATATTTAAGTTCAATAATTTCACTTAAATGACGATTAATAGGTAATCTTCGTTGCCATTTAAGTGAAATTGCTGAACTTAAATATACGAGCTTGATAAAAATGATCATTCTAGAAGAAAATTTCAAATGGCACTTTTTGCATCTGAACTCTTCATATATTGTCAACATAAAAAAAAAAAGAAGAGTGTTTGAGTCTTAACTCTTTCCCCGCCATGCACGGAATTTTCCGTCATTTATGAGACAACGCTTCCCTGCCAGTGACGGAATTTTCCGGCTTTCCGTGTTTCCGGTTGGGAGCGCTATTACACAAAGAGTACAGAATCTCTGGATCAAAACACAGGTGAAAAAGAAGCAGAAACAAGCGATAGCATTAGCATATGTAAAGCAGATGCATGTAAAATAATGCGATCATCAACATTTAAACAGCATATAAATCAAAACTGCCTAATGTTAATGAATGAAATGCCAACCCAGGACGAGGTGTAGGACTGTAGTTTCGGGGGTGTTGATGGACTCAATCTACTCCATCTGTGTTTTGGTGGTCATTCTGAATCCCATCCAGATGTAGTCTTTGACAAAAACGCTATTTTCTCAGCTTTTTGCTCAAAATGTTGCTTTTTTATGAAACTTTCCCACATTCAGGTGTTGATAAAAAAATAATACATGAAGCTTTTTTCAGGGTCTGTTCTTTCATTTGATTGCATGTTCAGATATTCACTCAACAAAATATTCTGGGGGCCATGAAACTTTTGTGAAAATGATCAAAAATGCTGGCGCTGGCTGGAAACTTTTTAAAAACGCTAGCTGGGAAGAGTTAAATCGATGTCTATGCACAGTCTGTGTCTATTTGTTCTTTATGCTAGCAAGCGCTAAACCCCCACTTTTACTCGAGTACAAATGTACATTGTCAAGAATGGCAGTAATGTAGCGCAATTTGCTAAAGCAACATACTCTGCACGCAAATTATCAGATGCACGCTTTTTGTGTGGATGGCGTCAGTTTTCACCGCAACGGGTAATTTGTTTGGATGTCATGTATTTGACCTTTTACGGCATGACCATTTTCCTGTTTTTACACTAGAGGTGGCATTCTGCCTGTTATTTAGGTACACGTGCTCGTTTTAATGTTATTTTAAGGTGGGGTCGAATTAAATGAACGACAAAACTCAGCATTTTGTTTGCGTACCCCAGTTTGGGAACCACTGTTAGAATGGAAACGGGTACATATCATAATGAAAACAGGTGACTGGTTAAGTTAGGTTGACCATTTCCGGTAACCACTCTCTTATTCAGTTCTGATAGCTCATATTTCTTGTTTTCGATGTATTTGGTCTTCCACTGTGAAGGTCAGTCTTGCTACAGTGTTAGTGTGCTGTGGCCAGTCAATTTAATTGTTGTCTTATCCATGTGTTCATGTATGCATCTGTGTGCTTGTGAGCATAGCCAGTGCTTAGTTTGCTTTTCTAGTGTTGTATCCATACAAATACAATTTGTTCCTCTCTCTTTCATTTCGGCATGTTTGAAAGCTGTTTACGGAAGAGCTTCTATGCTCCAATTGGTCATTGTCACAGATGTGACGGTAATATTTAAAAAATATTAAATATGCTTTCTCTCGTGACCTTGTGAATCTATCTATTGATCTATCTGTCTATCACTCTATTGGTCTATCTGTCTGTATAGCTGTGTATATTTTATATATATATAGATATAGATAGATTAGATAGATAGATATAGATATAGATATATAGATATATATATAGATAGATATAGATAGATATATAGATATAGATAGAGATATAGATAGAGATAGAGAGAGATATAGATATAGATAGAGATAGATATAGATATATAGATAGATATAGATATATATATAGATATATATATAGATATATATAGATGTGTGTGTGTATATATATATATATATATATATATATATATTATATTATATATATTATATTATATTATATATCACAGAACATATATACAGAACATGTATGTATGTTCTGTGATATATTATATATATAATATATCACAGAACCTAATGTATCGTAAGTATTGGCCATTTACTGTGACCTCCATTCTATTCTTGGATTATCTCTTCCCCCTTATACAAACTGTGAACAATGCTCGGACAACCCTCTATTAACTCCCAACAAACACTTTGTTGCCATGTGACCCTCAGAATGTTTGCAAAACCTTTATTTAACATTTAAAGATCCTCCCATGTGACCGGCAGAGGCTGGACAGAGCAGTGCAGAGCAAACGTTTGCTCGGAGCCACATGACTATAAGGATGCGTTTAAACAACATTGGGTAAACGCTCTTAAAATCGTAAAGCTTGTAGAAAATAGCATTTACGGCAGTAGAATGGTGCATGTATAACTCAGCATGAGCAATGAAACAATGCTCTGCAAACAGTTCCCACTGCTATAATGGTCTTGCCAATAACTCAACCCCCAACATCCTTTTCTTCATGGTGTCGAGTCAGATTACATGATACAGTTGTCTCCCGTCTGAGACGACAGAATGGTGTGTTTTAGAATTTGTTTTTATTCTTTAACACACTTAAAGTGAACGTACATATTTCAAATAGTGAGAAAATGGTATTGAGTTTGTTCCGTATGAGAAAGAGAATCACTCATTTTAGTGAAGTGTTGTGGGAGGAGGGATTTTGCTGGGATTTGGCCTCTGTTGTGTGTGTTTAAGAAACACTCTCCAGTTGAGATATGCTGAGTTTTGAGAAAAAGAGAGGGAAAGGTTTTCTTTGGCTGTGGAGTTCAAAGACAAACTTCAGGGGGGAAATGGGAGTGAAAAAAAAGAATGAGAACAAAATCTCACTCTGTGTGTGTGTCGTGAGAGCTGGATGTGGAGCTCTGTCTCAAGGCTTTCTGAGAATTTGAAACTTTGACAGAAGCCAAGGCAAAGTTTGATGTGGGGGAGAAAGAGAGAGTTAGGTTGAGGGAAAAGAGAGAGGGAGAGACAAAGGAAGGGATGATGAAAGGTAAGGGGAAGAGGGAGATAAAAATGGAAGGAAAGAAAGAATTGTGGTTGTTGGATGTGCCTGATGCTTTAGTACATATGTAATATAATGACAAATGAAATGAACATAAATTATTCACTATTTATTTTGCTTTCTTGTTCCGTATTATTCCATAAAATGTATGTATTTTTTATTACATTTAAAATAGGAAATAATAAAGTAAGATAATCATAATTTTTTTTAAATGCTTATTAATATATTAAGCAAATATCAGTTGATTAAACAGTTAATTATCATTATCAGTTGATTAATCAGTAATCTTGCCTATGTTATTTTTGTTGAAACTTGAAAGTTAAATACCAGTAATCAAATTATTTTATTACTTTATCTATTCTATATTTATATTCTTTTTACTTTATTATTGATATTTGTTATCATATCTTGATATGTGTTATTGTAAAGCAGTTTTTAGAAAGCATGTTTCATGTCGAAATAAACGAAATAATATTATCAGTCACATAATCCATGTTGTATATTTAAATGAGATGTGACTGCAAGACGGCCTCAGTCCCCATTCATTTTCCTTGTTGAGGTTGCTCTTTCCCATAATATATATTTTTATTTCATGGTAGAATAAAAGTTATACATGTTTGGAAAAACTAAATGATGTAAGTGAAGAAACAATTTTCATTATTGGCTGAACGATCTATTTAATATAGAGAAACCTAGTGTAGCAGTTTTATTAACAAATTGAAGCACTAGTCATCTCTCTCCGTTTCTCTCTCACCTATACTTTCTTTCTCGCAGCTTAATCCACTGGAGTATTGTAAGGCACAAGCTGCTTGTCAGCTGAGTGTCTCTCCCTTCTTTCTTTCTCTCTCTCTCTCTCTCTCTCTCTCTCTCTCTCTCTCTCTCTCTCTCTCTCTCTCTCTCTCTCTCTCTCTCTCTCTCTCTCTCTCTCTCTCTCTCTCTCTCTCTCTCTCTCCCTCCCCCGCTCTTGTTTCAGCAACTCTCTTGGTCTCATCTCAACCCTGTGCCCATTCTCAACTCCTCTCATCCTCTCGCTTTCCTTCCCTCCTCCCCTTCTTTCCTCCCTCGCCCTCCCTCTTTCTTTTTCTTTTTCTCTCACTCACTCACTCTCTCTCGCTGCGTGAGTGAGCAGAGGTTGTCTCATAGAGAAAATGCCATCGTGTTCGCCGGACTGTTGCTTGTATCAGGCAGTAGAGGTAAGACTGACAGTAACTACTTTTTCAGAAGAGAAGCGTCCTGCAGATGCCAGTCTACAGTAAAATATCAAATTTAGTCATGCAGATTATTTTTGTGCATAAATTGCACGCTACTCTGTGGGCTTCTTTCGTGATTTTAGATGGTTAAAGTGTTTGTTGAAATGTTTGCTTTTGTGGATGCATGTGTATGTTTAGGTGTGCATTTACATACATTTAAGTTACTAGTCATTTCTGTGTTGTGTGCACGGTCATTGGAAGAATTGAAAGCATTTCTCTTTCTTTTCCCTTTATCTGGGCCGTTGGCTTTGGCATTCATGTGAATTCAGCCTCTTAATGGAGTATATCCTCTTGTGCGTGCGTGCATGTTCAAGTCAGTCACGCTTATGAGAGCCGGGCTCAACCTAAACACTAAGAGTCCATGCGGATTGAGCTAAGTGCCATATAAACATTGAGATATGCATGGTATGCAAGTACAAATAAACTTTTTTTTTCCCTCCATCAAGCATAATTTTTACTCTTAGGTAACCAAAAAGTTTGTATTTGAACATATTTGTTACTTTGGATGGGTCACGCAGGACGAGCACGAGGCTAAGTTGTCAAAACACAAGCTATTGTAATTATCCCATCTGGAGCATTGTGCAAAAGTGTGTCTGTAATTGTCTGACAAATTAGACTCATTAAGAACATCGCCGTGAGGTCATATTAAGCAATGTCCGCATCTGTAATGGACATTCTGTGTATGTGTGTTGAACAGATCATCAAAGTTTTCAGCGAGGATGGTGTGGGAAAAGTTGTGGAGGTCCCTGCCGACATGACGGCCAGAGATGTGTGTCAGTTCCTGGTCTACAAGACCCACTGCCTGGATGACAACTGCTGGTCGCTAGTGGAGCATCATTCCCTGCTTGGTCTGGGTAAGCCAAGCCATCATATGTGTATGGTCTTTTTCTGCATCTGTATGATTTATTCGTGCGGCACACACCCAGTCTAGGAGGACACGCTGTTCTGTCCAGGGACACTGGGTTCCCAGTGCACTGCACTGTGTAACAGGAAATCACCTTTCAGCAAGCCCAGACTCAAAGTCTTATATACACATACTTGTTCCCCTATTAACACTTAAGCTCTTAAATGCGACATTATACATCACGCACGGCTGCGCATTTTGCAAGCGCAACAGCTCATAAGAGCGTCTAACCTGAAGGAAAGGAAAAGCGTTCACAATGCAGGTGCTTTTGAGAAAATGAGAGTAGAGAAGGCGACGTCATGAAGAACTAGTGCTTAATCTCGCCGGCAATCAATAAGGCCACGTGTGGCTGTGTGTTTCTCAGGCAGATTACAGATGAACCCTTGCCCAAATCACACTAAACAGATTTAACTCTGCCTGACCTTTAGAGATGCAGTCATTGCTCTTGTAGGGTGTTGAAAATCCCTTTGAGATTCTGAAATAATTCGGACTGACACAATCCGCTCTTTATTTGAATGCGTCTACTTTAAAGCCATCAAGGAAAGTTTTTACTTGTGCTTAGGCGCTGATCGTGCAGGTCACGTGGTGGTATGATGTCAAAATGTGACAGGGTGTGGTCTGTTTTGGTCAGCTGACATCTCTAGGGAGGCTGAGCATTATGTGGTGTAGTTGGATGTGTTTCCCTCATCACTTCTGGAGACATCAGCGTGCCAACGTTACGGAAACCTTCTAGAAACGTTGCTCTTACGTAAGCCATTAGCAGAGAGACTCTGCTGACTTTGCTGCCATCAACCCTCAGTGCAATCAAGCTAATACATGACCTCATCCCTCTGCAATGCCTCTCGCTTTCCCTCGCTTTCTCTTTCATACACAGTCATGCTCTCTCTCCTTCTCTTGTGCTCTTCTCGGAGGAGTGAATTAGCGGATGAGGGATCAGATACACAACAGATACATTAGATGGGGTTTGAGCCAGTGCTTTATTGTCTTTGACATATGAGTGATGCTATACTTAAAAAGCATAGACATTACAATATATAGTTATTTTGGATAATTTTCTCATTACAGGGCTTCACATAGTGCTGGATACTCAAGTATTTGTAACGTTTTGTTTGTGTTTGTTAACTGGTAGAGCATGCCGTTAGCAATGCCGAGGTCATGGGTTTGATTCCCAGGGAACAGGTCGTACACTAAAAAACATTATAGCTTGACTTCACTATAAGGCACTTTAGATAAAAGCTTCTGCCAAATGCAAGAATTGAAATGTAACATTTAAATGTTTAACAGGAAATTACTGTATACTTCTAAAATATTTGAATTATTAAATACAAGTATTAGAGCATGAATATATAAATCTTATATTAAATGCACTTTAATATTTGTATATGTGTGTGTGTATGTATATATATATATATATATATATATATATGTATATGTGTATATATATATATATATACACACACACACACACACACACACACACACACACACACACTAGACATTTTTCAAACAAATTATAATTATCTCACCTAAACGTTTGATCATGCAGTGCAGTTTTGTTTTTACAATGGTGCAATTATGTTACATAATAGCACTCATGCTGTTTGTGAAATTACGCCTCACAGAAGTTTTCGAATTACTTTGTAATCTATTTAATAAAGAAATTTGAATTGCGTCTCACCTCCAGCATTATAATTATTTACATGCCAGAAAGATATCGAGACACAGCCACTGCATGTCATGCCATATACCTCTCACAGCAGGCGTGCTTCTTTATGCGTCCTCAAATTGTCGATCCAATTATTAGAAGCGATTATCAGCCGATAGCGATCGGTAGCCGATCAGTTGGATAACCCCTATATTTAAACTCGCTGCTTTTTTCAGTGCCTTGTCGGTTATTGCCTTGTGTAACGTGTATTTCTCCTGTTTTCATGAATAAAGTCAGTTTTGAATATATTCCTATTTCCGTTACAATATATACATGTATAAATTTCCCCTCTCTTGGGGCTGTGGCTTAGTGGTTAGCAGAAGAAGAAAAAAAAAGACAAAGAAAAAGCTTCCCCCTGACAGACATTTTAATATTCCCACGCTTCAGAGGTCATAACTCATTCCATATGCTCTGATTCAAAGTGTTGAGCGATTTTAAAGTGATCATGTGAAAACCCATTACAGCATTAACGGCCACCATACCAGTAACTAACGTAGTTTTGATGTCATCTGTGTTTGTTTGAATACAGAGAGGTGCCTGGAAGATCATGAACTGGTGGTTGCAGTGCAGGCCTGCATGTCTCCAGAGAGCAAGTTTCTCTTCAGGAAGAACTACGCCAAGTACGAGTTCTTCAGAAACCCACTGGTAAGTTGTTGCCTAGAACAACCGCTCCCATTCAGCCCACCCATGTGTTTCCTTACCCCTCAAGACCACCACTTCAAGCTTAAATCCCTTGAAATTAAAGTCAGATTATCTTCAAAAATCTCTCTAAGAATACTTGAAACATGACCTGCAAGCTATAAATCCCTTAAATATGTAAATATGTCAAACAAACCAACAAGTTTCCACATTCTTGTTTTCCATATGCGAGAAAAAACGTCCTTGTTAATCCATTTCCAGCCATTCAAGTACAGCTTGTACATGTTCCACCTCACTAAGCAAGTAACCTGCTTTTTTAATTTTATAAGCCTGTACTCGACACCTTTTAACTGATGGCATTCGACAAGTACATTTGAACATGTGTCGTATAAGCACCTTACGGTGTGAACACTGTGAACCATTTTATCATTCTTTATAAGCCATGGACTTTTTGTACGCTTGAAAAAATAGGTTCACGCAAAGGCTTAATCTTATTTGAGCCTGTGCTTTAGTATGGTATGTACAGTATGTGTCAGTGCTTGAGGCGTCTTTGGCCCGGTTAGTCCTAGTCTATTTGACAGAGCACTTAACCTGCTCTTGGTAATCCCTGGCTTTGGCAAATGCTTAGTGCAACTCACCCAAATTAGCTTTAGATGAGTTTCAGCTTGTGCGTATGTGAATTTGTGCATGCTTCATACCATGTTCAACTGGCAAAGGGGTAAATGTCACGCCTGGATGTACTGATTATTCAAATATTTAGTTGTTGATTTAGTGTGCACACTTGATATTTTAATCATCTTTGTTGTGCACTTTTTTGTAGATTGTACACACAAAAATTATCTGTATTTTTGCCTATTTCCCATTCATTTCCTATTGCGCGACTTTTTTTTTTTTATGACCATTTAGCGTTTTTGTGTAGTCACATAGCAACTGCCGCAAAAGCCACAGAGTTTCGTACAATTCCAAAGAAGTAGCGAGGGCTAAATATAATAATATATATGAATCTATGTAAGGAGAGAAGATGATTCAGTTAAAACCTTGAAGTTGTACATTCAATCCTCAAAGTTTGTCCCATTCTTTTGCACTCTAGCAAGAATCATCTTATGTAATTACATATTTAGGAGAAAGGCATTTGATCTGGGTCAGGTGAACCTAAAAACAGCTTGATTAAATATGGGATATGGCTTCCGATTACTAATCATTCACACTAAAAGGTATTTTTAAATACTTTCTTCTGAGTTGCTGTCATATGTTCAGTGCAGACGGTCTTTTCTTACCTCTCTTCCTTTATCTTCCTCTCATAGAACTTCTTTCCGGAGCAGATGGTTGCATGGTGTCAGGAATCTAATGGCTCTATCCCACAGTCCCAGCTCTTACAGGTGAGGAAGGCACGCAAATGGATCTGATACACGGCACAATCTGGATTAGCCTACATTATGAACATGTGCGTCACACTTACAGTACATGCCAGTGCAGCCGAATGAGCATTTTGGTGGATTCAAACAGCTTTTGAACTGCACACTCATGGTCTTGTGATAGCAGAAAGGCCGTGTTATTAAAGCATGGAAGGCATCCAGGTTTGAAGAACTCATTTTCCAGATGGTCCTCTGCTTTTTTTTCCCCTCCTGCACAGAATTTCTTGAATTCCAGCAGCTGTCCAGAGATCCAGGGCTTCCTTTATTTGAAAGAGACGGGCCGAAAGTCCTGGAAAAAGCACTACATGTTCTTGCGGCGTTCTGGGTTGTACTGCTCTACTAAAGGAATGTCTAAGGCAAGCTTCTTTTTAAACTTTTTTTAATGTTATATTATTAATTCAAGTCTCTAAATATCACGTTTATGAGCATATCAAGGTTTTTACAACTTTTGTTGTTATACGGCTGTTATACGTTTTTCTGCAAATAAATACAGTGAGCTACAAAAGTTTTGACATAAAATGAACATTAACATATTAATATCAACTGTTTTATTCAGAGATGATTAAAATATGTTTTTACCCAAAAATAGTTTTTAGAAATTAGAATTTCTAATAAATATTTCATGAATATTTAATATAGTTGGTATTGTAATGTTGTAAGGAGCTTAATTGTATATTATTATTATTATTATTATTATTATTATTATTATTATTATTATTATTATTATTTATCATGAATAAATAAAAATAATTTATGTTAATCTGTTAATAAATGAATGTATGCTTATAATGCAAATTAGTGCATAAAAGTAGTTTAGAATAATCCTAATGGCAAAGAAGAATTTTTACTAGAGGTGAAATGCTAAATACTAGACATCTCAGGTTTTTGGACCATATTGTATTTTATTTTAATAAATGATTTCAGGATAACTGTTTCACTGTTCATACCACTTGTTATGTAGGACTGTCTTTGGGAGTTGTAATATGATGAAGTTTTAACTGGGTTGTTTAGGAGCCAAGGCACCTGCAGTTACTGTCAGACTTGGAGGAGAGCAATATTTTCACTGTGACGACGGGCAGAAAGATGCACAATGCACCCACAGACTTCCAATTCTGCATTAAGGTGAGCAGGACGACGGTCAGTGTTGTCATGCCTAAAATGAACGGAATCAGTGGCATTGAGAATAGAGGAAGTATGGATGGCACAATTTCAAAATCAATGATTTTCCCCTTTAAATAACTACCCATGCCTCACCTGGTACAGTGCATGCTTGTCCTTTTTAACTTGAGTGCCTTGATTTGACAGTAGATATCTTGCTTGATTGACAGCCCAGTAAGGGCAGGACTGAACTGAAGGAGTTGAAGATGCTGTGTGCCGAGGACGAGCAGAGCCGAACGTGCTGGATGACTGCTTTCAGACTGCTCAAGGTATACACTCATATCACTGCTACACTCTATACACACTCTTAAAACCCGTGTGAACTGTTTTTCTATATTAAAATACACTACTGTTTAAAAGTTTGGGATGGGTAAGATTAGATTTTTTTAAAGTTGTCTCAAAATTACAGTAAAAACAGTAAAATTATGGAATATTATTACAATTTAAAATAACTGTTTTCTGTTTTAATACATTTTTAAATTGTAATTTATTCCTGTGATGGTAATTTTAGGCAGCCATTACTTCAGTCTTCAGTGTCACATGATCCTTCAAAAATCATTCTAATATGCTGATTTGGTGCTCTAGACACATTTATCAATGTTGGAAAAAAATCATTTTAATGGAAAACATGATACTTTTCAGGATTCTCTGATGAACAGAAATTCCAAAAAACAGCATTTTACATTATAAATGTCACTTGTAATGTCTTTAATGTGTCCTGGCTGAAAAAAAAAAAAAATGTACTTGAAAAAAAATCTATGTGCTAGACAGCTACTGTATAAGTCAGCTATTTGTTGGCTTATTTTCTCTCAAGTTTATTTCTTCTTCTTTTAAAAAAAAAAAAAAAAGAAAAGTAATAATAATAATAGACTACTATAAGTGAGCCATTTGTTGTAACATGCATAATATTTCATTTTTATTTTACTTTTGTTTTTAGAGGCTTGGAAAATCTTATAAAAAAATAATACAATTTATAATGATCATAATAATAACAACAACAGTAATAGGAAACTATTTGGGAACATTTTACATGCTTAAACTTTCATATTGTTTAGTTACAACAGACTTGGTGTGAACAAGCTTTTACTCCCTCTACACTCTTGTCCATTCTTGTTAACTAGTTCAAACGCACTCTTTTCTTTCTAGTTTGGAATTCTGCTATATCAGAACTACAAGACCCCACACCAGAGAAAGACTGCCATATCAAACTTCACCACACCTGTGGTAAGAAACATGTTAATATGTTACTTAGTGCTGACTCTCTAGTGCAGTTGATGGGTTAAATGTGCTGCTTTCACGCTTCTGTGAGTTCACCTGGTATTATATGCACCCCGTGTCCTCATGAGGAACGCTCTTGCTGAGAGTTCACTTAATCTGCTCATAACAGTATGAACAGCGTGCTAATGAAGCGTGCTGCTATAGATTCCTTTACGCCGATTTGCGTTGGGAACTTTCATGCAGGGGAAATGTACAAAACACAGTGCTTGCTGTAATGATTCATTTAGAAGGTATTTAATAAGGCTTTAGTGGTTTAATCAGAGTGGTATAATGCCAAGAACAACCTGTAGGTTTTGGTCATAGACTTTAGCTGCTTTTCCACTGTCGGGCCGAACTGTTCTAAGAACGGTAAGAAACGGTTCCAGTTATATTTCCACTTGAGCCTGGTACGGCACGGCTCGATTTCAAACCGTTCTCGGCCTGATATTCTCAGCGTGGTTGGCTAAGTAATAGACAACTGATCAAGTGTAATACTGTTTTTACTATAGCGGAGTGTGTCAGAGAATTCGCTGGTCGCCATGGATTTCTCAGGAAGGACAGGTCGTGTGATTGACAACCCTGTGGAGGCTCAAAGCGCTGCCATGGAAGAGGGACACACTTGGAGAGTGAGTAGTTAGATACAAGTTTACTCAAGTTAAAGGAGAACTCCGGTCAATTTTAACATTGAGCTAATTTTTTTGTAAATTTGGAGTGCTGTCAGTACAGAGAACAACGACAAAAATCGGTGTTACCTACACAGTGTTATCCTCTTTTTAAAATTTGCACCCTGTTGACTTCAATGGGGCAAGTTTTAAACCTGCTTTTAGCCTCTTAACATCCTTGATGTGTCATTACAAGTGCACAGCCAATGTGAGTGATTCCTTCAGAGTGAACACAGTGAATCTGACTGCAGTAGATGTGCAAGATATGAATAAAAATGATGTTATTTCAGCCAGCGCACATACCTGTATTTTCTTCCTGTTTTCGGTTGAAGTCCACAGTAGTCGATTGTCGAGTTCACGCGCATAGGCTTAGTACGTACGATCATGCGCCTGAACTCGACAATCGACTACTGTGGACTTCAACCGAAAACAGGATGTAAATACAGGTATGTGCGCTGGCTGAAATAACATCATTTTTATTCATATCTTTCACTAGCCTGGCTAACGTCAGACCTCTTTCTCTTTGAGACGTGGTCTGGAAACCATTTGTTCATTTTCTCGTATTTGAGGCGTGGTTTACGAATGCCCAGAGCCGTTTATTGGGCGCTACAAATGTCTATCAAATGCGCCTGTACGTAGCTCATAGCCAATCGTTTCAATTATACCAGATGACGTATGTAGAGCGACAGATATTCAACGAAGAAGACGACGATGGGTCAGAGATTTATGTGTACACCAGAGGATGGGATGATTTTGTAAATCCGCACCCGCCCCGTTTTCCAACAGCAGCACTAATTAAAATCTGCACCGACCCGCTTAAAATAGAACCGACACCCGACCCCCAGCCCCCAGCCCCCAGCCCCCAGCCGAAATAAAATCAGTTTAGACTATCACATTATAGACACACTTACAAAAATGTTTATTGCCAGGTCATACAGAAGTTATTATTACACGACAATTAACACAAGGACAACTTCAGCCGAAGCTGTCAACAGGCCGATACATGAAGAACATGGCTAACGTTACCATAAAACTGAGTAGCCTTATAACATTTTACCAATCGAACAGACGCGGCTAACGTTACAACACTACTGTATATGCCACGCAATTTCGTCTAGCCTACATCTGACAATTTTGGGTTCAAACATGCCCTGCACACCACACATACTTAACAGTATTAAATTAGAAAAATACCGTTCGATAGAACTGCTTTGTTACCACAGTTTCTGCGTGCTTCCTCAGGGATGAAGTTCCACATCTGCGGCTATCCAACACGAAAATGTTTGCAGCAAAGCCTTTCGCAATATTTTCTTCAGATAACTCCAAATTTCTCCCACACACTGGACTTGATTTTTGATGACGTATTGTCGACAACTTTACAATCTCCACTAGCTATTCTTTTCTTCAACTCCTCAGCATCCATCTTGACGACTGCAAGCAGAACGCGCGCGCGCGGTTATGATGCATTTTTAAAAGTGAAAGTAGCCTAGGTAACGTTATAGATCCTGGGAGGGCGTGGCGCGTCGGCACAAATAAACTGATGTGGATTTTAAATTATTTTCTCAACTTGAAATACAGGCATATTTTTGTAGATGTGTTCCTAAAAATATGCATATATTTTTACGTCTGTCATGTTGGATCCATAGATAAACAAACTGCTTCGGTGTGTCGCATAGACTTCGTCATCGTCTTGCTGCTCCCTCCCCGTTCTGTGATTGGTTCCCTATTTGAGGGGAAAATCTAGTCCATGGTATCCAGGCTGCCTAGCAGCGTGAATAAAATCGCGCTGCGCTCAAGGCAGCATGGGGAAACCCAGGCTAATCTTTCACATCTACTGCAGTCAGATTCACCTGCGTTCACTCTAAAGGAATCAATGTTAAAGCTCAGTGTTAAAATTGACCGGAGTTCTCCTTTAAATCCTCTGTCATTTTGTCAGTAATGAATTAGGGCAGGGGTGTCCAATCCTGCTCCTAGAGGGCCATTGTCCTGTCGAGTTCAGCTCCAACCCCAATTAAACACACCTGAACCAGTTAATCAAGGTCTTACTAGGCATACAATGAAACTTCCAGGCAGGTGTGTTGAGCCAAGTTAGAGCTAAACTGCAGGACAGTGGCCATCCAGGACTGAGTTTGGACACCCCTGAATTAGGGTTTTTAGGTCATTTATAAAAAAAAAATGTAATCTCTGTACAGAAGCGAAGTCAGAGAATGAATGTTTTGGGAAGCCCCAGTCCTCTACATCCCTCACCGTTAAGTTCAGGTGAGTACTTCAGTATTTACTTCAATGTTTAGCGACTACAGTATCAGTTGATTTAAAGAGGATCTATTATGCCCTTTTACAATATCTTGGTTTTGTTTTTGGGGCCTGCTAGAATAGGTTTTCATGCTCGAATGTTAAAAAAGCATTATTTTTTACATATTTTACTTTGTAGCAGCACCTCTCTTCCCAGTCTGTCAGTAACGCTCTGGGGTGCGTTTCCCAAAAGCATTGTTAGCCAACTATAGGCGCAAGTTCAATTGAACTCTGTTGGTAACAACTGAACTTGCGACCATAGTTGGCTTTGGGAAACCTGCCCTGTTTAGTTCCTCTCTCAATTAAGCCCTTTCTTCCGAAAAGCACAATGTGCTCTGATTGGTCGGCTGGACCAGTGTGTTGTGATTGGTCAACCGATTTGAGCGCATTTCAGAAATGCCACGCCCCTTACCATAATCGCATGTTTCAACACACTGCTGACACAACTCAACCAGGCCTCACCTTTTTTTGTATCTGCCTTGGGCGGGAATTTTGTGATGTACATTCTTGGAAGGAAACTACAATTGAGGTGTTTCAGGGAATTCAGAAACAGTGCTTATTGATATAGAGAATAACTCCCTTTAGAGTAAACTTTGTGCTTTGTATAACTTTGCAGGCCTTTTTCATGCTCAAACAGCAACATTACACACTTAAAAGTTGAAAAGGTAGTAAAGCATAATAGATCCTCTTTACATGGTACTTTAATCGATATAACAATATTTCATGTCTGTAAATGTGCACTTTGCGTTCATGTCCCCAGTGATTCACAGGACGCAGTTATGGTTCCACGGCCGCATTATGAGAGAGGAATCCCACAGGATGATTATGCAGCAGGGCCAAGTTGATGGGTATGACATTTTCCATATTGATATGATGATGCAATATTAACTGCTGTTTTGAAAGAGGACAGTCAAATTAATCATAGTCTTTTGCCTTGCAGGTTATTCCTATTGAGAGACAGCCAGAGCAATCCAAAAGCATTCGTTCTCACTTTGTGCCATCATCAGAAGATTAAACACTTCCAGATTTTACCTGTGAGTCCCTAATAAACATTGAATACATATTTCCTTTTGCATGTATTAATATTATGTATAATTGGGGAGAGCGGGGCAAACTGGAAATTCTTTCTTATTCTTAAAATTTTAAAAAGTTAATAAATTGCCCAGCCTGCACACACAAATAGCTCTGTTATATTCAATGATTTTCACATTCACAAGTGCAAGTACAAGAAGTAGGAAAATAAATCCTACTATATCCTGGTCTAATATTATATTTTGTGCATGTCAGTGAATTCCCACTGTTTAAAAACCATTTTTGTAGCTGAAAATAAGCCATGATTTATGAAAGGAAACACTATTAAACTTTTATCAATTGTCAAATATTGGTTATATTAATTATAAATGAATGAGAATTTTTTCATTTATGATTGTTTATATTATTGTGTTATATTATTTGTACTTAAATAGTGAATTATATATTTTTTATTTTATTTAGTGTAATTTTTTTTATATTAGTATTTTGTAATGTGCACATTTTACCCCGATCTCCTTTATATTATGGAATAGCATTCCATTTTTTATTGAGAGATTGGCTCATTTTGTTATCTTGACAGGAGAGTTTAATAATTAATAAATGTATTCACTGATTTCTCTTCTCTTCTCTCCACCTCTTTTTCGCCTTGCATTTCTTTTCACTCTCTGGCAGTTTGAGGAGGATGGCCAGGTCTTTTTTAGCCTTGATGACGGCTCTACCAAGTTCACAGACCTGATCCACCTGGTAGAGTTCTACCAGCTCAACAGGGGCGTCCTGCCCTGCAAACTCAAACACCCCTGCACCATGGTGGCCTTATGACCCCCTCCTGAACCTTACAAACAACACACACAAATGTAACGGAGAAACTGGATTTTTTTTTTTTAAATATAATTTCCATTCATTTTCACAATAAGTTGACGCAACCCACGGGCATGAAAATGATCTCCATTTTTCTCACTGCTCTGGGATTAGCATAAAACGTTTGGGAATAATTATGGGACAGAATCAACTTTCCAGACACCCTGTCCTTTGGTTTTGACAAGGGTGCCTGAATGTTTTTATTTTATTACAGTTTCTGTGGTGAACTTTCACTGAATTCAAGATTTTTTTCTTCATTCAGGACATGACAGCAGACACACCCCCCATTAACTGATTGGATCGGGACGGTCGTTTCGTTTGGTGTGTCTGCGGGGACTTGCATTGCAAAAAGTTACTTGATGACAATTGATATGTATTATGTTATTTCCTACCTGAACGTTTTGCACTCTCAAGCTGAAAACAGGTGATCCACTTCATCCTGAGCTTACCGCAACAACTGTTACCCATTTGCCTTCCTCC
Organism: Squalius cephalus; assembly: GCF_949319135.1. Classification (NCBI taxonomy): domain Eukaryota; kingdom Metazoa; phylum Chordata; class Actinopteri; order Cypriniformes; family Leuciscidae; genus Squalius; species Squalius cephalus. The sequence goes on along the minus strand of NC_137129.1, from coordinate 32,411,873 downwards.
TACCGTTCACCCTTTCTGTTGTTTGTCCTCTTCTAAACTCTTCCTGGAGATTCCCTGTGTAATGATGGGATAAGTGCAAAGGCAATGACAGTACTGACCATTTGAGGTTTGACATCCTCAGTGACAGCCAAATAACATAACCCGGTCTTTCATACATCGCTATGTCTATGTCTGCAAGGAGGGACTAGCCTCAAGGGGTGGCAGACTTGCACTTCAATAAATGATACTTGATTGCTATGCTTTACCAGCATAAGAATTAGTTAAGTTTGGAGTTCTAATCAAGATTTGCCTTAAAGGAATGTTCTGGGTTAAATATAACTTAAGCTCCATCGACACTATCTGTCACATGCTGTTGATTACAACAGAAAATGTACTTTGAAAAACAAAAAGCGTGTCGGTAGTCACCTGGTTATAATTCAACTCTACCGGGTAACAAACAAACCCTCTTTTTTTCTCAATATTTGTTTTTCAATTCCAAACTGTCAAACAAGTATTTGTCATAATTGGCATTATGCCACAGATGCGCACCATAGCTTAAAGGGACAGTTCACCCAAATAATGAAAATTGTAATGTCAAAATTGTCATTATCATGTCGTTCCAAACGTGTATGACAGACTTTCTTTAGTGGGACACAAAAGAAGATATTTTGAAGAATGTTTTTGTTCTTAGAATAAAAGTCAGTGGGGTCCAAAACAATTTTTTTGACACTACTGAATTTTTTTGAATTATTCGAAACTTAAATAATATATTAATTTATACATTATAAATGTATTATATTAATATTTGAATATTTCTTATATTTTCTTTTGTGTTTCACTGAAGAAAAAAATTCTTTAGAATTACTTGAAGATGAGAGAATTATAGATTTTCTTTATTTGAGAAAACTGATTTAACTCAGAACATAGGAATAGTGTTTCAAGAAGTGTTCATTAATATCTTTTAAGAATTATCCACATCATGTTAATCTGTTTAGGAAGATACATGGCCTGTTTGAGGCTCCTGGCATTGAAATGCCGAATCGATTGTTCGTAAATTATATTTGGAGCCATCAAAAACATGACTCGGGCCTAGAGCGCCACTGAAACTTGACCCAGGCCTCGTATCCCACCCTGAGCACAATTCAAGAGGGTAATTATTAGTTTCCTACACTGACTCCAGGTCGTCTTACTTCGTGAACGTACCTAGCTGTTAGTATAGCCTGAAGCTTAACAACTGCCTTTTCAAATCACTGTGCTGTTCTTGAGCCAATGTTAAACCCCTAAAAGTGACAGGCCCGGCCCGGACTGAGCGCCTGCAGGGATCGGACTTTGCGATCACGTCTCACAGGCGTGTCTGTAATCCTCCGGGGCTGTGTGACATAATGCGGTGAGGAGATTATCTCGCGTGCCAGCTTTGCTACAAGGAGGTTACAGCAAAAGCTGGTGTACGGTTACCTGAGGCGCTTAGCTACTTCAGCAGTCTCCTGTCTGTCCCCGACGCCCGCCTTGTTACCCTTCCAACACTGGCCCAGCAAGACTAAGCTATGTTTTTTTTTTTATATATATGCTAACTCTGACAGCTGACTGTTACTGCTGAGCTACAACCACACGCGCCTAGGACGAGAGTGTGTAGCCAGACAGCAATATAGTGTCGGCCCACGCGTTGAACCCACCTGTACCAGATGTGGGCCGGATCTGGGCCGACACTGTTGCTGTCTGGTATGATGCACACTGCGATTGTGAAACACTTTATGATACCACACACAAGCACCTTTTTAATTTTCACATACGATTCACGCTGTTTAACGTGAAATGCTTTAAGGACGTTTATTTGTCTCATGTTTAAGCTACAACTCTGATCTGCCTTATGTTATCGCTTCCTTGCCGCTTCATACGTAAATCAATTTGTAAGTTGTTACGAAAAGTGGAAAGTACAAGCATTACGCTTTTGGTGTCTGGGATTGTGGTTGGCTATCATCACGTTGTTTAAATATAGTAATTTTGTCACAATTCCAGCCTGCACGAGCTGGACGCCTGAAAACATATTCTAACTGGAATACGCAAGTGTGAACGTTGATTCATTTTGTCCAACTTGAGCTCAAAGTGTTTGGATGATGCATATTTTCGTTAGACCTGTGCTGTTGTGTGGCTCTCAATTATGAAATGCCAAACATGCATGTGAAATATTAACTTCCCCTACCTTGATTATGCCGTTTTGGTATTGATTTGTTGAACACAGGTGATTGAGCTTGTTTCACCTGTATGTATGGCTCATATGCAGCAGTCACACTCTTTTAAGTATGTGAAGCCTATGGAGAGGTAGTAGATCTAACACTGTATTAAAACACCATCTATTACTATATAAATGTGGTGCGCTCCAAAACAGAATGAAGATGTTGTGCATAAAGTGCAAATTATGCATATTCCCTCTCGACATGTACCAGTGTGAAATATTTTTAGCTTGTATCGTGTTTTCATTTTTGTCACAAATGTCTTTTTATAAAGAGTATATATTACAGTATTAAATTAAGATTGTCTTCTGTTGTCATTTTCCACTACTGAGAATGTTTCCACACTGCACAAATAGCTCTAGATTACATTCAATGATTCGCACATGCATAAATGCAAGTAGGTTATAGCTACATCATGATATAGATAAGCTATACATAATGATAGAAATATATCAGTTTAAATGTATGAGCACACATAAAAGTATATTATTGTTGATTATTTTATAACAGTAAGTTAAAGAGAAACCCGTTTTAGGCCTACTTTAACACTAGCAGGCTATGTGGTTAATAGAAGGGCAGTTCCAAAAAAAAAAAAAAAATTTAATGCAGATGGGCTCGTCCGGGATTTGAACCCGGGACCTCTCGCACCCTAAGCGAGAATCATACCCCTAGACCAACGAGCCATAAAATGTTTAGGTAGTATGGTGTGCCACGTTGCATAGGGAGAAGCAACAGGACCATAGGACACTCGATGGAGTGAGTTTAGGATGTTTATTTTGGTTTTGACGAATGGCGCCATCTGGTGGCATCAACCTGCAGTTACAGAGGTCGTTCAGTGGCCAGTTACATAGCCAAGCATTACATGCGACACCGAGGCTGGATTAGCACTGCTTGATCAGCCCGGTCTCACCCCAAAACGTCATGTTCTGACGGGTCTTGACCATACGGCAACATACGACGAAAAGGGTACCCCTAAAACTTCCATATGAGACGAAGACATAAGCGCACCAGCAGCGCCTCCTAGCGGTACCCTAACGCATACCTAAACCTACCCATAACCCGAATCGTCACATATGGACGTTTTAGGGGTACCCTTTTCGTCGTATGTTGCCGTATGGTCAAGACCCGTCAGTATGTGACGTTTTGGGGTGAGACTGTGTTAGCTTGATAGTCTGCAGATAATTGAAAAGGTTAATGTCCATTGTCCATGTGTTCTGAAAACAGAATAATCTTAAATTTTCGCTTTAGGAGAAAACAGTCAGAATAAAGATTGGTCTTAAAACATTGAAGATTCAAGCATTTGACTTACTGTCTCCGTGCAGTAACTTAAAGCCACATCTAATCCCAGCAAACATTGGTCCGACGGCAACGTCGTGTCTGGCCAAAAATAGTCGCGGTATGACGGCATAAATCGGTAAAAATATGTAACACACAACATTTCCTAAAAATGCATTCAGATTTGTACATGTCTACAGTTCTCTGGGGTTGCATGTATAATTGTTATTTTGACTTTTAGCTACGTGTAGTTCAATATAGTGTATCGGGTGAGAGGAACACCTGGCGACGTCTTTTACACGTGCATTTATAGTCCATCATGACTCTCCATCATGGAATCCTTGTGAAATATGCAAAAGCTGTGCTTAATCCTTGCATGGTTAATACTGCAAAAATTAATTTAATTGCCCAAGTAGTTTTTAAGAGGTTGTGAAGACGTCCACTGACGTCCTTTACACGTCAAGGCTGTGAATAGACGTCCACTGATGTCTTTTACACGTCTAGTCAAGCAAGACAGAAAAAAACCAGGAATTATCTTTATGAAATACACGAATTGTATACAAAGTAAATATATTTACTTTATCTTGTTTAAATAAATTATAATCACACAGTTCCTAGTGTGGTTAAGTGAATGCAAAGCCTCTGCATTCTATTCAACCTGTAGCCTACCTGATACGTTGTGTGTTTTTTTTTGTGTTTTTTTTTTTTTATGGAATGTATGCATAGCCTATACATGTAAAACAGAAATATATCTGGTCACCATTTATGTCTGAGTTGGATGTAATTGCCAGAACTGTGCTGCCAAGATGTAACAAAAGATCTCCCGACATTACCAAATCCCGCGATAGGTTAGATTATCTCACGAGATGTAAACGCGTTTTCCCCATAGACTCACTCCGGAACACTGAAGTTTGAACAACCACGGAGAGAGGAGGAATTGAGGCCCATATTATTAGAAATCTACTGTTGGGTACGTACATTTTGTATTATTAGATTCACGTGCTAGAGTTTTACTTGTTTGACATGAATGAACCGAAAGAAATGATGCCCACATTGTCAACTGAAATTGGCTAACTGAGTTTGGCTAAAATTAGCTAGTAGGCTAAAAGTTAATTTGAACTTATACAACGGTATACCATAGTATAAAGTATGTTTAATGATACAGTCAAAGTTATTACTGTAAATTATTAATGTAGCCTTTTGAGAGTTTCTTTCAGAAAGTAAATTATCTGAAGTAGAATGAAATTAGCTGGATTTGAACATGTATGTTTTCAGTAACTGCTTTAAAAATATTTTGTAATTTTAGAATTGCTAAACATGTCTATTCAGGGGACATCACAGCCCACCTGTCTTTATCAGAAATGTCCTGTTCACTTTCTCACTGTTACACACCTAGTTAAGGGTCTTTCTGAAGGGCACCACAGTGGTATTGAAGAGGCAGGGGACAAATGCTGTTTTGAATTTAGCTTAAGACCATAAAAATATTTTGAAAATAAGTGCATGTCATTTACCTCAAATTTTTAATTTTCATTTATTTTAAAAAGAAATATATTCTCTTCCCTTAGATGCTGTGAAGAGGTGGAGCCCACATGCTACAGACACTGAAATTGATGCAGCAATGGCAGAACACCTGAAACACGCTCCAGGAAGAGCTGGGGGTGGTGGATACAAAAAATGAGCCAAACAATGTGTTTAAGGGATTGTCATCATTTACTCAACCTCATGTTTCAAACCTGTATACCTTTCTATGCTAAACACAAAGATATTTAGAAGAATGTTTGTAACCAAGCAGATGTCGCTTCCCATTAATAATCATTTTTTCTCCAATAATGGTAGTCAGTGGATGCTCTATTTGCTTGGTTACAAACATTCTTCAAAATATCTTCTTTTGTGTTCAGCAGAAGAAAGAAACTCATACAGGTTTGAAATTTGGTGAGTAAATTACATAATTTTCATTTTTGGGTGAACTATCTTTATATAATAATTCAGTATTTTGCTATTGGTATTTAGTTTGGTTAACAAATCGAGAGCTTAGAATTATAAGGTTCTATCTCCGTTTATTGTAGTTTATTGAGGATCAAAGTTTTTAAACTCGGTTTATGTTTTGTGAGATGGAACCTTTTATTTTATTAATAACTACTAACAAAATATTTTTTTTACAAAAATAACACCACACAGGCATTAATAAACACCTAATGAATCAGATTGTCAAAAACTCAATTTCGACCAAAATTGGAGATAGAACCTTATAATTCTAAGCTCACGAAATGTTAAACATTGAAAAAAATAAAGAGAAATTTTGGCTGTTCAAGATCAATAAAATGTTGTGCTTAATCAGAACATGCTTCTTTTTTGCTTATGTCCACAAATAATGTGTTATTGTTTTTGATGTACACGTGATTAAAACGTTTTATTGACGTTCAGGTCTGACTGGACCAATTTTGGACCTTTTTAGATAGAACCTTTGTCAAGATGTGTAGGCTAAACCTCAAGACTTGATTGTCTTTCACGATGTTACACAATAGGTGTGTGATTATTTTATATGCAGGCTTATACACTTAAATTATGCAGCAACACATTTAAACACATATGACGACGCATTTAGACGTCCAGGGACGCGCAGAAGAGACGTGGAATTCACGGCCAGAAAAGACGTCGGTTCAACTTCCATTTTGGAACTATTTTTCAACCATGACGGGACGTCTCGGACGGACGTCTTTTCAACGGTCATTAAACGTCCAAATGTTTGCTGGGATCTTACTAGTCAACAAACAAAATTACATTTTTATTGTCTAGATTTTCGAGTCCATTTGAAGGGTGGGCAATGTATTCAAGGCAAACTATAATTTATAAAAATCAATTGGACACTTAAATAAGTGTTGAAGCTATTGAAATAAAAATAAAAACAAACATTCAGCATGACACTGAAGTTGCGATCATTCTTATCTTCCCTGTTGTGACATATATCCGAGTGAAATGACTTCTCGAACAAGAAAAAATGTGGGGCAGGACTTGATTTTTGTCTATTTGGGAATAGCTTGTTGGATCATTAGGGTTGTTTGAGATGAGCAAAATCTGCGCAGAACCGATCACTGGTGATCAGCGCGAGATGCATGCCGATTAGAAATGTGTCCGAGTGCGGTCTTGCCTTGCTCTGATGTCATGCTGACGTATGTCAAAAAACTCTCGCGACCGCAAGGCGCACGTGTCGGATTCTGCAGTCGAGCCCAGTTGCTCTCCACGGACTGCGCTGATCAAAAGCATGATGGGAAACGACTTACTGACGACACAGCTTAATGTCCATTGGTTTAAACAACCGTGATGTATTGTTATCTTTTAAAGTGTTTGAACTATAAAACAAATATCACGTTTTATGTGTAGGCTATGTGAATATTCCCAAACTATCTGACTGTGCGATCTCTATGGGTTATGCAATGTAATTTTTATTTAAAAAAAAAAAAAAAATGGAATGGAATTAAATAAGTAGGCTACTTTGGGTGTCTTGTTCATTATATTTATTTGCATATAAAAGCAACAGAACTTAAATTCCATCCAGTTTATTAGCAACACTGTGCACGAGCGTGAATCCCGTGAATCCCGCGATATCCATCTTTGATCTCGCAGGTGTCAGATCCACTGCGAGAAGAGAGATCTGTCCGGCTTGCCTGCGCTTTTTTCACTCCTCCTCTCACTGCAGCCGCCTACTCTCGACTACATTTCAGGCGAGGCAAGGCGCATCTCAAACAAGCCTACTGTGGTTTGCTGTTGCTGTGATCTCGTGTGAGTGAGTTGTCCCGCCCTCGCGCCAGTAAACACGTCATCAGAGAAGAGAGGAGACAAGAGGGAGGGAAGTTATTTTGATTAAACATGATTTTTGTTAAATACTGCAATAGTCCATACATTTTAATTTCATGTTGACTTTAAACGTACAGTATGTAATTTTTTTCGCCGCTAGGGGTCGCTAACCTCTTTACAATAACAAAGGTGTAGTTTGATGACCCAACATTTGCTAAGAATTATGGATCTTGTTGTCAACGTCAAGCCGACCGATCTAATGATGTTTATGGATGACTGAATACATCGATGCTTTTATCATGACTGTGATATGAAGCAGTTCGGGATTGCTAAGAGACAGCTATCAGCTCCACACGCGACACGAGTCCCGCGGATATAAAAGGAATTACTTCTCACAGGCCAGTTTATTAGACAAATTAAACTTATGAGGTAATGCAGCGCTGTTTCACTTGGTCTAACATTACACTAGCACACTAAACTGCATTTGAATGTGTTTAAATAGTTTGTCTGTATGAGAAGCAGTAAGCTAGATCAACATTAGAATAACATACAGATTATATTCATTATAATTCATAATAATTCATATATTCATAACATTTTATCATTGTTGAACTATATAACATTGATTAGTTTTATGTAAATGTGCTCACCTGTTTAATAAAGTACATGTAGGAGCTGTCGAAGTCTCGGACGTGGAGCTCTCGTTTATATAGCTACTGTCTATGGGAGCTCTAGGCATCTCGAAAACACCGTGCTGATATTGATTCTCGTTTTAGTTCTCCTTTTTATCCAAAGTCTGCTTGCCATGTTCCATAATGTTTGAACGAAACAACAACAGCGTGCAAATAGACATTGCGAACTGCACAGTTGTCCACGTCTGTCGCTTTGGTTACTATATCAGAGGGCTCTGGTTCATAGCTCTGGTTGCTATGGCAGTACGAGCGGAAACCAGGGACAACGCTGATATGACGCCATTGACGGCGACAAAACGGAAATAAAGAAACGGGACGTGTCTTCGAATTAAATTACAAATTTCTCCTGGTTTGAAAGTTGTTGGAAACAGTCGGATAATTTAAGTACACACACACAAAAAAAAATATATATAACATAAATATAGTGATTTTTGCTATTTTTAAAGCAAAAAAGTTACATATTGTGCCTTTAAGAGAGGTTCAAGTCCTCGGAAAAAAACAAAACAAATATTATCATTATTGTAAGATAATTGGGAGATAATTATTTCGCTGTTGGAAAACACTGGACCGACTGTACAGCATGTAGAACTCAGTAGACAACCTTTGCATATAAATAGTTAATGTAAAGTTTTGTCAGTTCCAAGATTCTAAAGCCTTTAAAAGGATTGGGCTCGTCCGGGATTTGAACCCGGGACCTCTCGCACCCTAAGCGAGAATCATACCCCTAGACCAACGAGCCTTGAAAATGTGGAAGTATGACACGTTTCATACAGTAGATCCAGGCCCATTTTTGCCAACGTGGATGTGGGATGCTTGTTCTGTTGGATTTCTGGTGACATCAAGTGTCTAATGGCGACATCTAGTGGTGGACAAGCAGATGTAAAGCTCTTAATCAGTGGACGTGTCTTTTATTCAAAATAGATGCTGTAGTCATATTACTTTTTTTTACTTTACTTTTTTTTATTTTGATTCGTTTTTAAAAGAGGCTGTTCGGTATAGAAGTAAAAAGTACCTTTAGTGCATACAACACAACTGAATAAAATTAATTGTACTTAATTGTAACTGTGTTGGATAGATCAATATAGGCCAATATAGGCAACTGTGTGAATTTGAAATGTTTTCTTGTAAGATGTGTTTCAATTTTTTTTTTTTACAATTCACCCCACAGTCCGGGTCAGTTGTAACATACCCTGGGGTGAGATAAAATTATGATATCCACCGGGGTGTGATGTAACTTCATGAAATCATGCATCACATCACTTGAATAATATAACGATATTTCATGACTCTTGACACTAGATGGCCTTATAGCTCTATATATGAACAGCAAATGAGCTGTTTCGCTGGATCCTAAAGTCAGTTTCTCTTCAGAGTGCATTATACACATGTAGACATTATAAAATAATCTTTGGTTAAGTTTTAGCATTTTTAGTTTGAGTTTTGAGCATTTTTAAGTTTTTCTATGTATAGGCTAAAGCATTCCTCACATTCCATTAATTCCTAAGTGGGTCAAATTGACCCGTGAGGGAAGGATTTGTTACTTTTTTAAATTTAAACCACAAAACTCCTCGAATCCATTACTTGTGTATCCATTACTGTCCCATTGTGTGTGTGTGTGTGTGTGTGTGTGTGCGTGCGTGCGTGCGTGCGTGCGTGTGTGTGTGTGTGTGTGTGTGTGTGTGTGTGTGTGTGTGTTTTAAAAATGAGTTTCGGGTCAAGTCTTTCACTTCCCTTTAAGAGATTCAGAGTTAATCAAGCAGATCTGAAGAGCAACAGCCCGTAAAAACACATTTTACTGAATCATATTATTCTGATTTTAGTCTAAACTGGAGTAATAACATTAATATATTCAGTAATAACATTGATATATTCAGTACTTATAAATATTAAAAAAAAAAAAGTATATATCTAAAATTTGTATTTATTCCGATTTAAAAATATATTCAGAGTTTAATAAGAAAATTATTTTTTTATTTTATAAAGCACACATTTATTTTATATATTTCTGTATTATCTTAAACATATAGGCTAAATATAGTCAAGATTAACAATATTATATAAATTAAATACTGTATATAAATTGAAATAGAAAGAGATTACAAAAACCTCCTGCACTAAAACTGACACTGACAGAGTTACACTAACATCAACACTAACACTGACACTGACACTAAAACTCTATCTTAGTTTAGTTTCACTCAGTCAGCTGAAAAAAGAAATACATTTTTAATGAATAAAATCTTGCAAAATGTATTTTGATTGTGTTTTGAGGTTTATTCCATGATGCATCTGAAAGTGTTTTGCATATTAACTGAACACTGCACTTAAAACTCCACTGATGATTATTAGTGTGTGACACCGACACACACACACACACACACACACACACACACAACAATGATGTCTCTTATTCTAATGCTGTGGACACTCGGTCTGCTCGCTCAAGGTTAAAAAATATGTTTTCTACATTATAATGATTAAAAAAAATGTTTTATTTGTTAACATTTTTTGAATTTCTACTTTATGTTTTGTATTTTTATGCATTAATTTGAACTGTTGAATAGCGAATGCAAGCTTCTTTTGATTTGTTTTTGATCTCTCTCTCAGTGTCTCATCAAGAGGTCCAGACTCCTGAGTCTCTGTGTGTTACAGCAGGAGATTCAGTCTCTATAAGCTGTACTGGGACCAGTGGAGTTGGTGAGGACATGAGCTGGTATCTGCTGAAATCTGGAGAAGCTCCTAAACTCCTGATCCATACAGCAAGTGAACTTGAATCTGGAGTCCCAGACCGGTTCAGTGGAAGTGGACATGAACCTGATTTTACACTGAACATACGTGGAGTCCAGCCTGAGGATGCAGGAGATTATTACTGTATGGGGGCTTATGATGGTCCAGTATTCACACAGTGAAACAACATCATACAAAAACCGCTCTCTCAGTCAGACGCTACAGAGAACATGAGACTCAGGCTAGTTGCCCTGTTAACAGTTAAAGCAACATTATTTTCGATTTTATTTTCAGTTATTTAATAATTTTTTCACTTTAATTTTCATTATTGATTTCAGAAGAAATAAATATGTGGCATTTTGAGATTAGCATAATTGTGGACAGAAGCTTGTTTTTTATCTTTAAAGACTGGAATTATAAGCTTTATTATATGCAGCATGAAATATATCACATTCTGACATCACAATATACTGTATATTCATGTTACTTATATCACAAGTTACAGTAGGTTTTATTTTAAAAATGTATACTATATAAGTAATTAACAAACATGAAAATAATATATTTTACGTTCTAATTTTGCCATGTATACCAGAAACTTTGAATACATTTTTAAATACATAAAATGTATTCAAATTTGCTGGTATACATGGCAAAATGAGAATGTATTTAAATGGTTAATGAGGATAGGAGCAGGCTTCACTCAATTTTGATAATACACTTTTTAGAGTGCTGGCCTAAAAATATAATACATAAGAATAGGACAGAGGCCGCACTATGCATAGACGTTTTTTTATTCGTTGCACAAACGCGTTTCGGCGTGTGCCTTCTTCAGTGTGCACACTGAAGAAGGCACACGCCGAAACGCGTTTGTGCAACGAATAAAAAACGTCTATGCATAGTGCGGCCTCTGTCCTATTCTAATGTATTTAAATGCCAATACATGTTCTTGAATCAGTTGGTCCTGGAACCTGAGTGTCAAAGAAATATCCTAATTTCCTCAATCCAACACTTACCACAATATAAAACAAATCAGAGGGACATTATAGGTTGATAAAACTGCTGTGAAATTATAGGCAGATTACTAATATTATTAACATCTTCTGATGCAGCTGCAAGTGGAATACACACAAGCACTAAGATAGCATATATATTTAATATAATTAATCATTTAACCAAATAATATATTTATTTAAATTTCCATTCCATTGTCCTGTAACATATAGCATTTCCATAATCCAGACTGATAAAAAAAAGATTAAGACTGTCTATTTGTATATATATATATTTTTTAATTATTTAATTATTCATTGTAAAAAAAAAATATATATATATCTAATGGGATTTAATAGTGTTTTAAATTAAATGTGAAATGTATAGAAAGTAAAGGAACATATTTGTCATCAAAATGGAGGCGACACACCATCAGTTGACTCTTTGTCTCCTATAATAAACATGATACAGCAGCAAAATTAGAAAAATGTCCATCCTACTATACATAGAAATTACTTTTTTATTGTTTAATCAGAATACTTATACTAAATATAAAATATAAAAATACAAGCAATACAATATTACTAATGAATAATGATATTGATAAATTCATGTACATCATTCAGTTCCTGTAGATTTATGTTTGAATGCATCATCATTTAGTTTATATTAATATTAAGGTAATTTGACCATTTACAGTCTTTTACAGGACATAATGAAATGATTATTTTCTAAAAATGATGACTGATTCTTTTCAGGTTGACATTTATAATTTGATTAACTGAGTATAATATTTAATTTCTTATTTCATTCTGCACTTACTTCCAGCACTCAGTTTAGTTCCTCCACTGAAAGTCCACAGTGATTCTCATTCATTCAATGAACAAAAACCTCCAGAATATTTAAAGAGCAATAGAAGTCAGCAATAGAATCCTGCAAAAATGCATGTTTGATTGTTTTATCACATTATGTAAATCCAGGAGGAAACTGAATGTGTGTTTGACGGGAGTCTGTTGAGTGGAGAGTGTTTTGCATGTTTACACTCACAAAACTCCTCATGATCAGTGTGTGTTCAGTCCCGCCAGAGTCACTGACACACCAAACAATAATGGCTCTTCTAATTCTGGCTACACTGACTCTGCTTGCTCACTGACACTGACGAAGGCAAAGAGCAGAAACTTATGTCAACTTTATCTCCTGTCTTTAATAAAGATTTTTAGAGTGCAGACCTTTTTTGCATTTTTGATTTGATACATAGCTCAGCACCTAAAATGTTTACATTATAAACAGTTTATTACATTAATAATGTCATACCATAATACATTATGCTTTTATATTACATTATGCTTTGTTATTACATTATGAGTTGCTACTTGTCTTTTATTCAGAATAGACGGTCAGAGCCGGATTTACTTCAAATTGTGAATTTGTGACAGCCAAAATACATTTTTGACTACACTGTTCACTGCACCTCAAAAATACATAAAACATCAGCATTTATATAGTGTTTTTAGTAAAGAAAACACTGCTGTACTTATTCAAAGAACCAGTTCTTTATTTACCCTTGAAAACAAGCAGAGACGGACCAAAATCATTGAGGTTTAGGCACAAACTCTTGTCAATACTTTTCATTTGTTGAACATTTGCAAAGCACAGACAACCGTAAAGGGTGACAAATGATGATGTATGACGAAAATAACAATTGACGAAACATAAAGTTTCTGCCCGACAGCAACAATATTATACATTTTATTATTTTATAAAGTAATTGTCGTACAGAGTTAATTATTAGAGTGCAATAATAATGAAAAATCAACTGATTGCTCCTCATTGTCACATTCACCATCTGTCTTCATCTGTGTGTGCACTACACTTCCCATCATCCTCCTTGGCACACCTGCACACCTGCTCTCGATCACCCATCATCATCACCTGCACTCCCTCGTTAACAGCCCTTTATATTCAGCACTCAGTCACTCACTCTTGGTCTGGTCTCGTCAAGACATCTATACACATCTATTCATGACTCACAGACTCTCTACTTCACCTATACCTGCATACTTACCGTCGATCCCGATCTTCTTCAGCCTGTCTTCTGTCCATCTTCAAGAGAATCTTCATCATCTGCATCTGCAAGAGAAAGAGAGACTTTGTTATCATTCAGTTAAGCTATCATCTGATATTCAACTTACTGTTTACTCACCTGTTACGCTGTACCGATCCATTCTGCAAATTAAAGCATTTCAACTTACCATCTTGCCTGCTTCGTCTATACGAAACCTGACACTCATTGTTATTTAAACCATTTAAATAGTTTAACTTTAACTCAACTGCACAATAACTCTACACTGCTTAAGCCCGCAGTGTAACAGCAGAACAAGAGTCAAATTATTAGAAGTTATTACTTTTATTTGTCAGCAACTGAGATCATTAGACTTTTTAAGATGATCAAGAAAAAAAAAAGATCTGTCTCTGTTTACCACCTGAAATATGTTTCTTGACAGTAAGAGCTTGTTCTCAGAAAGGACATTTACATTGAAGACACTTTGCATATGAACTGCACGCTTCAGTGCACTGGAGGTCTTTATAGATATGTGAGTTTATGGTTTTATGACTGACAGCTCTTCTTCATGATAACAGATCCAAAAGCAAACATGACTTTAATAGCCGTCATTATTTGGACACTCACAACCTGCATATGGAGTAAGTATGTAGAAATTAATATAATTAGATTCAGGCCTAAAGCCAGAAATGAAGAAATCAACAAGTCCACAGATGCTCTGATCAAGATTTAGACTTCATTTTATGCATTTTATTCTCTCTCTTCAGGTTCTGTGGGACAAACTCTGACTCAATCTGAAGCTCAAACAGTGGAGCCTGGTCAGACTGTCTCTATTCTCTGTAATCATAAACCAGCAGTAAACTGTTAAATCCAACACCACCCTGTATTGTATGTCCTGGTACCATCAGATTCCTGGAGAAGTTCCTAAACTCCTGATCTATTACATATCAGAGAGAGCTTCAGGTGTTTCTTCTAGATTCAGTGGCAGTGGAAGTGGAGACCACATGGATTTTACTCTGACTATCAGTGGAGTCCAGCCTGAAGATTCAGGAGTTTATTACTGTCAGAGTCTATATAACAAGGGGGTCTCTGGTACCACAGACTGGGCGTTCACACAGTGTAAAAGCATCATACAAAAACCTCCTCGGCTGAGACTTCTGCAGATGTTGATGTTGAAGATCATTATTCACCTCACTGACTTTACACACAAACACACAGATACACAGACAGTTGATGAACTCAACCACAAGTTTATCAAGCGATGAGAATACTTTTTTTTTTAAATAACGACTTTTATTGAACTATTCATTTTCATCTGTGTGGGCCTGAATAAATTCAGTCATGGATGAAATGGTCAATAAAAGTCGTTATTTTTGTTGTTTTTTTGCGCACAAAAAGTATTCTCGTCGCTTGGTAAACTTGTGGTTGAGCCACTGTAGTCACTTGGACTATTTTAACAATGTCTTTAATAACTTTTCTGGGCCGGCAAGTTTCGATCCCTTAGAAGCCTATGGAGGAGTGATCCAGATCTCAGATTTCATCAAAAATATCTTAATTTGTGTTCCGAAAATGAACGAAAGCCTTACGGGGTTGGAACAACATGAGGGTGAGTAATTACTGACAGAATTTTCGTTTTTGGGTGAACTATCCCTTTAACATATATTTTTTACTGTAATTGATTTTTTCAATATCAAAATATAATTTTAATATCCATGCTGTTCATCACAATAATCGCAATGGACACAAGTCCCAAAAAAATCTATAAAAATGATTTCATATTGTAGGTTGTTTTATAATACAGCAAGAAAGTCAACACCATATTTGAGTCAAAATGCTTTTATTTGGCAGCAATAAAACAAAGCATCACTGTTACAACAGCTGAGAATATCTGAACATTATACTAACAGAACGAAAGATTCATTGTTGAGCATTGACTGATTTAGGACAGTCCTATGTAAGTTTGTGAGTGTGTGTGTGAATGAATGCATGCTATCTATATCTTTGTGTGTGTGTGTTTCACTGGTCAGCATCACACTGCTGTGTGTTCAGGCTCTCGGTCACTGCTTTCTGGGATGTGTGTGTGGCGTCACAGCTGATGGTTGTTGCTCTGCTCCACTCACTCTCAGTGAGACTCAGGCTGCTGCTCCAGCTGTACAGTCCATCCTTCTGCAGAACACTGGGACTCAGATTCACAGCAGAGCTCCTGCTACTGCCATCCACCTTCCAGCTCAGCTTCCAGTCAGAGGGGAATCCCTTACTGCCCAAACACAGCACTGTAGCCTTACCCTGCTGCAGCTCGGCTCTGGAGGGGGGCAGGACCGTGAGGGTGGGACGAGTGGCAGCTAGAGAGAGAGAGAGAGAGAGAGAGAGAGAGAGAGAGAGGGAGAGAGAGAGAGAGAGAGAGAGAGAGGGAGAGAGATAGGGAGAGAGAGTGAGAGAGAGAGAGAGAGAGAGAGAGAGAGAGAGAGAAAGAGAGAGAGAGAGAGAGAGAGAGAGAGAGAGAGAGAGAGAGAGAGAGAGAGAGTTTCAGTTTCATTCTTCTTAAAAACAGCTCTATCAGTCTTTCACTTCCCTTTAAGAGACTCAGAGTTAATCAAGCAGATCTGAAGAGCAACAGCCCGTAAAAACACATTTTACTGAATCATATTATTCTGATTTTAGTCTAATCTGGCGTAATAACATTAAAATATTCAGTAATAACATTCAGTAATAGCATTAATATATTCAGTAGCCTACTTATAAATATTAATAAATAAATAAAAACCCATATCATATCAGACTAAAATGTATATATTACATTTTTATCTATTCTGATTTAAAAATATATTCAGAGTTTATTAAGAAAATTATTTTGTATTTTATGCAGCACGAAAATAAAGATGATTTACTTTGTTTTAACATAAGAAAATATCAAAAGTAAAATATTACATTTATGAAAAACACCAATAATGTATTTAAAATATTATTTCATATTAAGAATACTACAAATCTATTAACATATATACTGACATATTGCATGAGACTTATTGATATAAATATTATAATTAAACTTATTCTGTACTTCTCTATTGCACAATGCACATTTCTTAATATTAAGCCTGAAATGTGTTTCCCAATTATTAAGTATGATCTCTGTATGATTATTTAAATGCAAGATATTTAAAGTATACCTAAAGTATATTTGCTCTAGTTCCACTTTAGCACAATCAATATGATATATGGATAAATAAAGTGCATTAAGTACAAAATTAGTTGTTCCGATTTAGCAGACTTTAAGTATACCAATTTAGATTAGTACAAGTACAATTGCAGGATATTTATATTATAAATATAAATGTATTTCAAATATATTTTATTATATTTATTTTTCACTAGGGAATACACATTCAGAATTATAATCAAGTCTAAAATATAACAATATATTTATATTTGTTAAGTGCCCAGTTATACAGCATATATTTACAGTACAGTAATAATTAACACTGAAACAGAAGTTAAATATATTTCTGTATTATCTTAAACATAAATATAGTCAAGAAGATTTATTAACAATTATAATGTATTTTTATAAATATATACATATTTCTTTTTTTAAACAGAAAGAGATTTACTTACTTCCAACTGAGAGTCGTGTTCCTCCACCGAACGTCCACCACAGTGATACAAACCCAATGAGCGGCTGTACAAAAACCTCCTGCACTAAAACTGACACTGACAGAGTTACACTAACATCAGCACTAACACTGACACTGACACTAAAACTGTATCTTAGTTTAGTTTCGCTCAGTCAGCTGAAAAAAGAAATACGTTTTTAATGAATAAAATCTTGCAAAATGTATTTTGATTGTTTTTTGAGGTTTATTCCATGATGCATCTGAAAGTGTTTTGCATATTAACTGAACACTGCGCTTAAAACTCCACTGATGACTATTAGTGTGTGACACCGACACACCGACACACACACACACACACACACACACACACACAACAATGATGTCTCTTATTCTAATGCTGTGGACACTCGGTCTGCTCGCTCAAGGTTCAAAAATATGTTTTCTACATTATAATGATACAATTTTTAATTTATTTGTTAACTTTTTTTAAAATTTGTACTTTGTTTTATTTTCTATACATTAATTTGAACTGTTGTATAGCGAATGCAAGCTTCTTTTGATTTGTTTTTGATCTCTCTCTCAGTGTCTCATCAAGAGGTCCAGACTCCTGAGTCTCTGTGTGTTACAGCAGGAGATTCAGTCTCTATAAGCTGTACTGGGACCAGTGGAGTTGGTAATGACATGAGCTGGTATCTGCAGAAATCTGGAGAAGCTCCTAAACTCCTGATCTATAAAGCAAGTCGACTTCAATCTGGAGTCCCAGATCGGTTCAGTGGAAGTCGAGCTGGACTTCATTTCACACTAAATCTACGTGGAGTCCAGCCTGAGGATGCAGGAGATTATTACTGTATGGGGTATTATTCTGTTCCAGCATTCACACAGTGAAACAACATCGTACAAAAACCTCTCTCAGTCAGACGCTACAGAGAACATGAGACTCAGGCTAGTTGCCCTGTTAACAGTTAAAGCAACAATGAAGATTTTATTTTCAGTTATTTCATCATTTGTTTAATTTTCACTTTAATTTTCATTATTGATTTCAGCAGAAATGAATACGTGAAATTTTGAGATTAGCATCATTGTGGACAGAAGCTTGTTTTTATCTTTAAAGACTGGAATTATAAGCTTTATTATAAGCAGAATACATATTTCATTCTGACATCACATTATACTGTATATGAACGTGAACTCATGCCATCTTAACATACTGAAACTATTCTCTTTAAGAGATATTTTCAATATGTTATGCAGGTAAGAGAGGACCCAATAGCGAATTAACAAAAACAGAGTCTTTAATGAGAACACAGGGTGACAATAATGTAGAACACAAATCCTCTTCTTGAGAGATAATGGCAAAAACAGGCAACCCACAGAGAGGGCGATATAAAACAAAAAATACTTTAGCAAAAGAAATCTCAGAAAACTTCAAAAAGAGTCTCTTTAGGCAGCAGGCAGAGAAGACAGGCTGCGGGTCTCTCAGTGATGACAAGGCTCAAATAACAACTGCGGTTACCAGATCTCTTTCAGCAACAGATGAACTGGACAGAATACAAAGATCAAGATGATTAGTATGGTATAGATTGCGATCACCAGGCGGATGCCAACAGGACAGGACAGGACAGGACTCGGACAGAGACAAACAGGTCTGTAGCTTGCTTCTTGCATGAGAAACTCAAGTGAGAATCCGACAAAGAAAGAAGCAGAAACAGAGAGAGAAATAGGGACCTAATCAGAGGGAAGAGGGAACAGGTGGGATGAGAGTAAACGAGGTAGTCAGAGAAGATGAGGAACAGCTGGAGGAAGGGAGAAGGGAAAGAGAAAGTAACCCAAAAAAAAAAAACAGCAGAGGGAGACAGAGAAAGATCAGGAACAAGACATAACAGAATATTAAAATATATGATGTTACTATCATGTTACTCATATCTACAAGGTAGAGTATGCTTTGTTTAAAAATGTATACTATAAAAGTAATTATTAAACATAAAAACATATATTTTACATGTATTTAAAAATGTATTTAAAGTTGCTGGTACATGACAACATGAGAATGTCTTTAAATGCTAAGACTTGTTCTTGTATCAGTTGGTCCTTGAACAAAATGAGTGTCAAAGACATATCGTAATTTCCTCAATCCAACACTAACCACATAAAACAAATCAGAGGGACATTATATGTTGATAAAAATGTCAATAACCTAAATATAACACTTTCCCTATACTCCAAAGTCCAATTAACTGACAACAAGGACAAACAAGATGTTGATATATAGGAAGAACTAAATGGCAAAATCATGTTTCCACAGTCCATCCTTCTTCTGCACATTACAATCCAGAATCACTTTTACAGTGTCTTCTCACTCACAGGGGAAATCAAATAAACTGTATATTGTAATGTTCACATATAAGTTACAAGTATAAAAATGGCATGTCATTTAAAATTCTGCTTTCATAAAAATATACAATAATTGCAAAAAAAAAAAAAATTTATTATTTTCAATCTTTTCACATTCTGCACTTCATTCCTCTTGGCTCTTTAATGATAAATAAGGGGCATAAAATGCAAAATGTGTCCAGCCTTCAGTTGCATAATTGTAAAATAATGAACAGATTTCAGGAAACTGCCAGTATGGTGGACACTTCTGGTCATATTCGATGCTTTGCATAGACAGTGTCAGTGATCTGAGATGTTCATAAGTCTGTTTAACTCTTCATTGAGCTTCTCTTCATGATAACAGATCTAACAGCCAAAATGACTCTGATCTCCTTTATCATTTGGACACTCTACAGCATGCAAGGTACAGACAGTTACATGTGACTTTTTAAAATATATTTCAGTATTAATATAAGATATATATTATATAATAATCTGTGCTGTTATCTCTTGCTCTACACAGGTTGTTTAGAACAAATAGTTGTGACTCAGTCTGAGGTTAAATCAGTCCAGCGCGGTCAAACCGTCTCTATTGACTGTAAAGTTGATACTGTGGTTTACAAATATGAGCAAGGCCAGTATCTAAAGGACGTTATTATGTGTCTTGGTACAGCCAAAAAACTGAAGATGCTCCAAAACTCTTGGTTTATTATACAAATGAAAAAACTCAGGAATTCCTTCAAGATTCAGTGGCAGTGGACAAGGAAACGGTCTTGATTTCAGTCTGACCATCAGTGATGTCCATCTTGAAGATGCAGGAGATTATTACTGTCTGAGTCGACATAAGATCATTGATAGTTATGTGTTCACACAGTGAAAAGACCCCTTACAAAAACCCTCCCTTGTTCAGAATCAGTTACTAACATTATTAACATCTTCTGATGAAGCTGCAAGTGGAATAAATACACACATACACTAATCTTATATATATAATTAATCATCCAACAGTATATGTATTTAAATTTCTATTCCATCCTCCTTCTCCTGTAACATAGTCGGCTATTTCCATAATCCAGACAGATCATTTATTTTAATTTTATTTTAAATATGTTATGCAAATATCTGTTTGTTTGTTATTGTGCTCTGTACAAGCTGAAAACTAACATATCTCAGGGTTCATTATAAACTTCACAAATTCACAGACCTTCCAATAACCTGTCGATATATATTTGTATATTTGAAAAAAAAAAAAAAATCTGATTAAATTATACAATTTAAAACAGAATATATCTAATGGGAATTTTAATTGTTTTTTAAATTAAATGTGAAATGGAAAGTAAAGGAAAAAATTTGTCATCAAAATGGAGCTGACGGCTATTTCCATCCCGCCAGAGTCACTCACACACCAAACAATAATGGCTCTTCTAATTCTGGCTACACTGACTCTGCTTGCTCACTGACACTGACGAAGGCAAAGAGCAGAAACTTATGTCAACTTTATCTCCTGTCTTTAATAAAAGATTTTTAGAGTGACCTTTCTTGCATTTTTGATTTGATACATAGCTCAGCACCTATTTTTTTTACATTATAAGCAGTTTATTACATTAATAATGTCATACCATAATAAATTATGCTTTTATATTACATTATGCTTTGTTATTACATTATGAGTTGCTACACGTCTTTTATTCAGAATAGATGTGGTCAAAGCCAGATTTACTTCAAATTGTGAATTTGTGACAGGCAAAATAACTTTTTGACTACACTCTTCACCGTACCTCAAAAATACATAAAACATAAGAATTTATATAATGTTTTTTAGTAAAGAAAACACTGCTGTACTTATTCAAAGAACCAGTTCTTTATTTACCCTTGAAAACAAGCAGAGACGGACCAAAATCATTGAGGTTTAGGCACAAACTCTTGTCAATACTTTTCATTTGTTAAATATTTGCAAAGCACAGACAACCGTAAAGGGTGACGAAAATGACAAATGACGAAATATGGAGCTTCTGCCCGACAGCAACAATATTATACATTTTATTATTTTATAAAGTAACTGTCGTACAGAGTTACAGTAATTAGCATTAGTGTGAAATAATGAAAAATTTTATTATTGATCCTTATTGTAATTTAAACCATTTACTGTAAATAGTTGAACTCAACTGCACAATAACTCTACACTGCTTAAGCCCGCAGTGTAACAGCAGAACAAGAGTGAAATCAGTTAAATTTATTATTACTTTTATTTGTCAGCAACTGAGATCATTAGACTTTTTAAGATGTTCAAGAAAAAAAAGAAAAAAACAGATCTGTCTCTGTTTACCACCTGAAATATGTTTCTATATGAAAGTAAGAGGTTCTTGTTCTCAGAAAGGACATTTACATTGAAGACACTTTGCATATGAACTGCACGCTTCAGTGCACTGGAGGTCTTTATAGATATGTGAGTTTATGGTTTTATGACTGACAGCTCTTCTTCATGATAACAGATCCAAAAGCAAACATGACTTTAATAGCCGTCATTATTTGGACACTCACAACCTGCATATGGAGTAAGTATGTCCAAATTAATATAATTAGATTTAGACCTAAAGCCAGAAATTAAAAAAATCAACAAGTCCACAGATGCTCAGATCAAGATTTAGACTTCATTTTATGTATTTTATTCTCTCTCTTCAGGTTCTGTGGGACAAACTCTGACTCAATCTGAAGCTCAAACAGTCCAGCCTGATCAGACTGTCTCTGTTCTCTGTAATCATAAACCAGCAGTATATTGTGTTAAAACAAACACCACCCTGTATTGTATGTCCTGGTACCATCAGATTCCTGGAGAAGTTCCTAAACTCCTGATCTATTACACATCAGAGAGAGCTTCAGGTGTTTCTTCTAGATTCAGCGGCAGTGAAAGTGGAGACCACATGGATTTTACTCTGACTATCAGTGGTGTCCAGCCTGAAGATTCAGGAGTTTATTACTGTCAGAGTAGACATTTCATCAATACCACAGACTCAGTGTTCACACAGTGTAAAAGCATCATACAAAAACCTCCTTGGCTGAGACTTCTGCAAATGTTAAATATCATTATTCACCTCACTGACTTTATACACAAACACTCAGAGACACAGACGGTTGATGGACTGTTGATGTTCATAGTCACACACTCATCAACACATTCTATTTCATATAAAAAAAAACATCAGAATGTCTCAAACATGAATTACACATGAATTACAAATTATAATAACAATAAAATACACCCAAAATGAAAATGAAAGAAAGCTCACCATGATTAATGCTTATGTAATGAAAATGAAGATTTGACATCAGTCCCTCATGAAATACCATATATTTCCCTATAATAACATTATTAGTGGATTGACTGGGAAATTGTTAATATATCATCAATGTATCTTGTATTATCAAGCCTCTTAGTTAAAACTCATATTCTCATAATCATTTTACAGACCTGTTTAGAGGATCAGAGATCTTTTGCACCTTAAATAAATAAATAAATAAATAAATAAATAAATAAATAAATAAATAAATAAATAAATAAATAAATAAATAAATAAATAAATAACAAGCTGTCTGCAGTTCAACTGAATCTCTATTTGCTTTGTTCCATAAAAGAAAACATTTTTTATCTAGTTTTCTGAAATTTTATGTTTAAATATACAAACGTTAAAATGTTAAACTTCAATGCCATGAAAATATACTTTTTAAATATTTGATCTTAATAATCATACAGGAAAACGTCTCGGTTACGTATGTAACCCTCGTTCCCTGAGTAGGGAACGGAGACGTTACGTCGGATGACGACGAATGGGGTTTCGCTTAGAAAGCCTATCATCTTCGAGTATATAAAACGAGCCAATGGCAAAGAAATGCCATGGGTCTGCGGAATTTGCATAGCGTAACTCCGCCCCACCCTGGGAGTATATAAGGAAGTACGCTGGCAACATGCAGATATGTCTTCGCTGAGGAGCTGAGACTGAACTCAGGCGTTCCAGCGGTACAGCGGAAGTGGCAGGGAGACGTAACGTCTCCGTTCCCTACTCAGGGAACGAGGGTTACATACGTAACCGAGACGTTCCCTTTCGTTGTCACTCCGAGTTACGTCGGATGACGACGAATGGGGTTCCCAGTGTAATCACGCCACCTCTCGACTGTCTTCCAGTGCCCTGCGTAAGTCTGAGCTCCCTGTCGTGAGACTAGCACGGACGAAGGAGTCCTACTTAACACAGGAATACCAAGGTACACTGGGAAGCATATCCAGTGGAAATATGCAATCATGCCCAACCCGAAGGGGGGGACTTAGAATACACATATGACCCCGAAGGGCTGCATATGGAGTAACACTGGGGTGTCCAGCCGCAGGTGGAATATTTCAACCCCAGGGGTGGCAAGGTGGCTTGCCAAGGGAAAGACACATGCTCAAGAGGCTTACAGTGGAATACACATGTGGGGGTCACCCGGAGGGGAACCATGCACATGGAGGCACCTAGCCAAGCGCGAAAGCTGCCGGTGGCATAACTCTGGCGTTGACGTCGTCAGTGCTGGAGGAGACTCAGGGCTTATTAGGCTCACCTGAGGAAAATATCGCACGTATCCCGTCCGTGGAGAGGAATGGCGAGCAAGCGAAGACACCTGAGCAGAATCTCTTACCGGCTAGTTGAAGCGAGTACATGAGAAGAAACTGGCTCCACTCGGAGATTATAGAATCTCGCGAATGTGTTAGGTGTCGCCCAGCCTGCAGCTCTGCAGATGTCTGTTAGCGAGGCACCATGCGCTAGAGCCCAAGAGGATGCCACACTCCGGGTGGAGTGGGCCGTCACACCAAGGGGGCATGGTCGACCTTGCTGCTGGTATGCCAAAGCAATGGCGTCCACTATCCAGTGAGACAACCTTTGCTTGGAGAGAGCCTTCCCCTTCAGCTTCCCACCATGACAGACAAAGAGCTGGTCTGAGGTCCTGAAACACTGCGTTCTGTCTACGTAAGCACGGAGTGCGCGTACTGGACAGAGCAGTGCCAAGGCTGGGTCTGCCTCCTCCAAAGGCAGCGCTTGCAGGTTCACCACCTGGTCTCGAAAGGGTGTGGTGGGAACCTTGGGCACATATCCAGGCCGGGGTCTCAGGATCACGTGAGAGTTAGCCGGTCCGAATTCCAGGCACGCTTCGTCAACCGAAAATGCCTGCAGGTCCCCTACCCTCTTGATGGAGGCCAATGCAACCAGGAGCGCTGTCTTTATTGACAGGAACTTAAGCTCCACTGATTGCAAAGGCTCAAAGGGAGCATTCTGCAGGGCAGTTAAAACCACTGAGAGGTCCCAAGAGGGTACGAGGGGAGGACGAGGAGGATTCAGTCTCCTGGCTCCCCTCAGGAACCTGACGATCAGGTCGTGCTTTCCTAAGGACTTACCATCAACTGCGTCGTGATGTGCGGCAATGGCGGCAACATACACTTTCAGGGTGGAGGGAGACAGCCTTCGCTCCAACCCTTCTTGCAGGAAGGAAAGCACGACACTGATGGGGCATTTCGTGGGTTCTAGATTTTTAGAAGAACACCAGTTGACGAAGAGGTTCCACTTCAACGCATAGGCATGTCTCGTGGACAATGCTCTAGCGGAAGTGATGGTAGCCACCACCGCTGGTGGTAGGGTACTCAAACCTGCCTCATCCCGTCCAGGAGCCACACGTGGAGGTTCCAAAGATCGGGACGAGGGTGCCATAAGGTGCCCCGTCCCTGAGAAAGCAGGTCCTTCCTCAGAGGAATTGGCCAGGGAGGTGCTGTCGCGAGGAGTACTAGTTCCGAGAACCATGTGCGGTTGGGCCAATACGGGGCAACCAAAATTACCTGCTCCTCGTCCTCCCTGATCTTGCGCAAGGTCTGCGCAAGAAGGCTCACTGGGGGAAACGCATACTTGCGGAGGCCCCGCGGCCAGCTGTGCGCCAGTGCATCCGTGCCGAGCGTGCACTAGGTCAGGGAATAAAACAGGCCGCAATGGGACGAGTCGTGGGAGGCAAACAGGTCTACCTGTGCGTCTCCGAACTGATCCCAAATCAGCTGAACCGTCTGGGGATGGAGTCGCCAATCTCCAGCGAGAGGCCGAAGCCGAGACAGCTCGTCGGCCGCCTGGTTCAGGCCTCCCGGGATATAAATGGCACGAAGCGACCTCAGATGCTTCTGACTCCATATGAGGAGGTGGCGGGCGAGTTGTGACATACGGCGGGAGCGCAGACCACCTTGACGGTTGATGTACGCTACAGTCGCGGTATTGTCCGATCGGACTAGTACGTGTTGACCCCTGAGCAACGCATGGAAGCGGTGCAGGGCAAGACGTACAGCCAACAACTCGAGGCAATTGACATGCCAAAGGCGCTGGGGTCCTGTCCAGGACCCCGCGGCAGCATGTCCATTGCACATGGCGCCCCAGCCCGTGGTGGAGGCATCTGTTGACACAACAACATGCCTGGACACTCGTTCCAAGGGCACTCCGGCCCGAAGAAAACTGAGGTTCGACCACGGGGTGAAGGTCTGACGGCAGGTCGGAGTCACTGGAACTCGGAGCGTACCGTGGTGCCATGCCCACCTCGGGACTCGATCGCGAAGCCAAAGCTGAAGTGGTCTCATATGAAGCAACCCGAGCGGCGTGACTGCCGCTGGGGATGCCATATGCCCCAGGAGCCTCTGAAATAGTTTCAGTGGGACCACACTCTTGCCCTCGAACTGACGAAGGCAAGTCAGCAGTGATTGCGCGCGCTCGCTCGTAAGCTGCGCGCACATGGCGACCGAGTCGATCTCCATACCGAGAAAAGAGATCCTCTGCACGGGGCAGAGTTTGCTCTTCTCCCAGTTGACCCGAAGGCCCAGACGAGCTAGGTGCCGGAGCACAATGTCCCTGTGTTCGCAAACCTGGTCTCGAGAGTGAGCTAGGATCAGCCAGTCGTCGAGATAGTTCAGGATGCGAACCCCGTGTTCCCGAAGGGGAACAAAGGCTGCCTCGACGACCTTCGTAAAGACGCGAGGAGACAGGGCTAGCCCGAAAGGGAGAACCGCGTACTGGTATGGCTGCCCCTCGAAAGCAAACCGTAGAAACGGTCTGTGTCGAGGAAGAATGGAGACATGAAAGTAGGCGTCCTTCAGGTCGATCGCTGCAAACCAATCCTGCGGCCGTATGCACTCGAAAATGCGCTTGGCCGTGAGCATCTTGAACGGCATCCTGTGAAGGGAGCGGTTAAAGACGCGCAAGTCGAGGATTGGTCGTAACCCACCGGATTTCTTCGGTACAATGAAGTAAGGGCTGTAAAAGCCGGACCTCATTTCGGCTGGAGGGACAGTCTCGATCGCACCCTTCGCCAGTAAGGTAGCAACCTCCGCTCTCATAACCGGGGCATTGCCACCGACCATAGTGAAGCGGACTCCCCTGAAGCGGGGAGGAGACCGCGCGAACTGAATTGCGTAGCCGAGCCTGATGGTCCTCGCGACCCAGCGGGACAGCCTGGGAAGCTCTAACCAGGCTTCCAGGAACTGAACCAGCGGGGTCATGCGGACCACAGACGTACCCTCGGTGGTGCAGCGAGGCGGAATGACCGGCCCAGGCATGGGTGGCATAGCGGTCCAGTGCGGGGGCCCGGTCATTAGCCGCGTCCTGCCAGAGGAGGCCAGGGGAGGACCAGCGTCCCACTGGGGCGTGCTCTGGCAGGGAACTGGCGACAGAGGGGGGGAACTGGCGACAGAGGGGGACGAGAGTGGCGAGGCTCGTGAGCGGCGCGCACTGTCATCCGGACACTCTGTGTGCTCAGAGATGGGGGAGTGAGTTCTTTCTTTAACCACAATAGGGTGCTGCTCGTCGTGGGACGAGCAGCGGGGTGGGGAAAACCAAGGATTCTCCCCCGGCCCTCCACCGGGGGAAGGAGCGGCCCTGCTACCGTCTCCTGGAAAGAACTCAATGCCATCTCTGAGCAGCCCGTCTCAGGAGCGCCGCTTGGCCTGGCGTTTAGCGGGGCACGGGGCGGGAGAGGGCTGTGGTGCCTTCCTACGACGTCCTCCACGACGCGACCCGGATGGAGGCTGCTGCTGGGGCCGTGCGGGAGGGGCGGGAGCCATAGGAGGGCGCCTTCGCCGGCGAGCAGACTGAGGTACCTGTGCCGACGGCTGGGTGGAGGCAGCAGCTGGCCGTCGGGGCAGGACGTGTTTGAGAGCCTCAGTCTGCTTCTGGGCGGTCGAGAACTGCTGGGCAAAGTCCTCAACCGCCCCGCCAAAGAGGCCAGCCTGGGATATGGGAGTGTCGAGGAACCGGGTCCGCTCGGCCTCACGCATATCAGCCAGGTTGAGCCACAGATGTCTCTCCTGGACCACGCAAGTGGACATCACCTGACCCAGGGAGCGTGCGGTCACCTTCATCGCTCAGAGAGCAAGGTCGGTGGCGGCACGCAGCTCATCAAAGAGCCCTGGGTCAGTCCTCCCCTCGTGCATGTCACGCAACATCTGGGCCTGGTAGACCTGGAGTGTCGCCATGGCATGCAGTGAGGAGGCCGCCAGCCCCGCAGCTCTATAGGCCTTTGCCACAAGTGTGGAAGAGAACCTACAGGCTTTGGAGGGGTGCTTAGGGTCCCCGCGAGAAGACGCACTCTGAGGACACAGTTGCATCGCAACAGAGCGCTCAACCCGGGGAACCCCAGTGTACCCTTTGGCGGCCGCCTGATCGAGAGGAGGCAAGGCGGAGGAGGTCGCCGAGCGATCACGGGAAGACAAGGGTGCCTTCCAGGACCTCGTGACCTCCTCATGCACGTCCGGGAAGAAAGGCATTGGGGTCATGCGCTGACGAGGATCAGCGGCGGCACCCAAAAACCAATCTTCCAGCCGCGAGCGCACCGGGCCAGGTGGCGGGGACCACTCAAGCCCGATGGCCGCGGCTGCCCGGGAAAGCATGGCCGTCATCTCGGGATCAGACTCGGACAATGCTGGGACACCCGAAGGTGGCAGCACAGCCGAATCCTCACTTCCCAAGGACTCCTGCCCACCTTGTGATGCAGCGATCGACATCGAATCTTCCTCTTCAGAAGACTGTACGGCGGGCTCATTTGAAACACTCGCGGTTTGCACGGCGCTAGAGGACGGTGTGGAGCGTGGAATAGTCGGCGCTTTGTCCCACACCGTAATCCTCAGGTCACCCTGGCCGCCAGCCGAAGTACTAGCTCTCGCGGAGCCCGTAGATCGGGGTGCGGATGAGGGGACTCTACCATGAAGGTCATTGAGTCTAGACCGCAACCGTGCGATGGGCATGTTCCCGCAATGGGAACATGACTCATCCACAAACGCTGCCTTAGCGTGCTCAATACCCAGACACACAAGACAGCGATTGTGCCCATCAGAGTCAGAAACGAGAAGACCGCAACCAGAAGTGCACGGGCGAGGCATCTTTAAAAAGACGTGCCGCGTGCAAGCTCTTTTAGAAAGGAGATTTCTCCGCAAATGCTGAAGCGACCACGGAGAGAACACACAAACACTGGCAAATCACTGCACAGATAAGCAGGGAATGTGCACTCGCTGGAACTCGCTGTCACACCAACACTTGGAGAGAGGCTCGTTCGAAGAGAAGAGAAGAGATGAATCTCAGGATTGGCTTGTGGAGTGAAGTACATCAACTTGGCTCCGAAGCGAAAACATATCTGCATGTTGCCAGCGTACTTCCTTATATACTCCCAGGGTGGGGCGGAGTTACGCTATGCAAATTCCGCAGACCCATGGCATTTCTTTGCCATTGGCTCGTTTTATATACTCGAAGATGATAGGCTTTCTAAGCGAAACCCCATTCGTCGTCATCCGATGTAACTCGGAGTGACAACGAAAGGGAACTCACTGTGGTTGTTAACAGAGGAAGAAATGGACAAAAAAAGGATTCAGTATCTAATCTAGAGCTAGTTAAAACATGTCTGGATGAACACATGGTTTGTGATTCTTCATTCTTGTGATTCTTAAATCAACTGGGGAAGTATGACGAAATCTGTTAGTTCTTTATTTATTTTTTACCCTATTCATCTCTCGAGCCTTGCCTTAATTTTTTCATTCATCCTTTTTAAATGCATAAATCTTTAAGGAGTCAGAATTTGTATAAAAGATTTCTCAAATACCTTATTTTAGAGTTTTTAAAAAAAAAACATTTTTATAAATTAAATGTAGCTAAAATGTTTTATTTCATTAAATATATTATGAAGATGCCATGCTATCATACATATCTTTTTTTACTGTAATCAATATTTTCAATTTTAAAATATGATTTTAATATTCATGCTGTTCATCACAATAATCACAATGGACACAAGTCCCAAAAAAAACAACAATAAAAAGTGTGATTTCATATTGTAGGTTGTTTTATAATACAGCAAGAAAGTCAACACCATATTTGAGTCAAAATGCTTTTATTTGGCAGCAATAAAACAACAAAGCATTGCTGTTACAACAGCTGAGAATATCTGAACATTAGCATTAGCATCTGAGCATTGACTGATTTAGGACAGTCCTATGTAAGTTTGTGAGTGTGTGTGTGTGTGTGTGAATGAATGATTATGCATGCTATCTATGTCTTTGTGTGGTGTGTGTGTTTCACTGGTCAGCATCACACTGCTGTGTGTTCA
This sequence comes from Squalius cephalus, assembly GCF_949319135.1. Taxonomy (NCBI): domain Eukaryota; kingdom Metazoa; phylum Chordata; class Actinopteri; order Cypriniformes; family Leuciscidae; genus Squalius; species Squalius cephalus. Next base: position 32,381,494 of record NC_137129.1, on the reverse strand, counting down.
GGCTCTCGGTCACTGCTTTCTGGGATGTGTGTGTGGCGTCACAGCTGATGGTTGTTGCTCTGCTCCACTCACTCTCAGTGAGTCTCAGGCTGCTGCTCCAGCTGTACAGTCCATCCTTCTGCAGAACACTGGGACTCAGATTCACAGCAGAGCTCCTGCTACTGCCATCCACCTTCCAGCTCAGCTTCCAGTCAGAGGGGAATCCCTTACTGCCCAAACACAGCACTGTAGCCTTACCCTGCTGCAGCTCGGCTCTGGAGGGGGGCAGGACCGTGAGGGTGGGGCGAGTGGCAGCTAGAGAGAGAGGGAGAGAGAGAGAGAGAGAGAGAGAGAGAGAGAGAGAGAGAGAGAGAGAGAGAGAGAGAGGGAGAGAGGGAGCGAGAGAGAGCGAGAGAGAGAGCGAGAGAGAGAGAGAGAGAGAGAGAGAGAGAGAGTTTCATTCTTCTTAAAAACAGCTCTATCAGTCTTTCACTTCCCTTTAAGAGACTCAGAGTTAATCAAGCAGATCTGAAGAGAAACAGCCTGTAAAAACACATTTTACTGAATCATATTATTCTGATTTTAGTCTAAACTAAAAACAAGTTTCTTAGTAAAAACAAAATTCTTAGTAAAATACTAAGAATACTACAAATCCATTATGCAGAACTATTATAATTAAACTTTATTTGGAGTACTTCTTTATTGCACAATGCACATTTCTTAATATTAAGCCTAAAATGTGTTTCACTAGTATTAAGGATAGTATGATCTCCGTAAAATATGATTATTTAAATTCAAGATATTTAAAGTGTACCTAAAATATTCTTGCAGTTTCACTTTAGCACAATCAAATATACTTAAGTAGCTTTAGTTGGAACTCAGCACTGGACAACTAAAGTACAAAATTACTTGTTTCAATTTAGTACACTAAAAGTACAATTTCAATATATTTATATTAAATAAATCAATATAAATGTGTTTGTAATAGGCCCTATACTTAGCATAAAATAAATGTATTTCAAATACATTTTAGTATATTCATTTTTCACTATAGGGAATACGGGAATACACATTCAGAATTATAATCAAGTTTAATATATAACAATATGTTATTTATTTATTTTTTAAGTGCCCATACAGCATATAATAACAGTGCAGCACCCGAAATAGAAGTTAGATATATTTCTGTATTATCTTAAACATATAGTCACGAATATTTATTAACAACTATAATTTATATATATATATATATATATATATATATATATATATATATATATATATATAGATAGATAGATAGATAGATAGATAGATAGATAGATAGATAGATAGATAGACAAAACTGAGAGAGATTTACTTACTTCCAACTGAGAGTCGTGTTCCTCCACCGAATGTGTACCACAGTGATACAAACCCAATGAGCGGCTGTACAAAAACCTCCTGCACTAAAACTGACACTGACAATAACCAGTTTGCTCCTTTATAACTAATAGCAAAATAAATAAATAAATAAATAAAGATTAATTAAAATAAACAGATAAAGCTGCTAAATTAAATCTGTTTAATTTGGATAATTTCCCAAATTTACTAAGAAAAATAATCATTATTATTACTAAGACAAACACTACTGAACTACTAATTAAGAACTAAATATTTAAGTCACTTTGTATTTATATTTTGAATCTCGTAAGCATTTAGTTCACTTAAAAAATATATATTTCAAATTTGTATACAGATTTTTATTTTAAATGGCTTTCATTCTAATTTACAATCCAAAGCAGTATCAGTGCAGTATGTAATAAAACAAGAATAGTAATATCTAAATATGCTACCTGTTCAGATCCACATTTCTTTGGTGTATACATCTTTTTATTTTATTCTGCACTTACTTTCAACATTCAGTTTGGTTCCTCCACCAAAAATCCTCTTTATTCTCATTCACTGGAAAAACCTCCAGAATATTAAGTTTTAATTTAACTAATTTATCATGTTAAACTCCATAATCAAATATATTACAATGCCTATAGTCATATGAGAGAGAAGATGTTTCAGTTCAGAAAAGGGTTTTTCCACTGTAATGTAATTTTGCATTGGCAGCTCATGCTTCAGTGCTCCTGTGAACGATTTTAACATACAAGATTCTCTTCATTTGGGCATATTACATATTATATAAATATAATATTAACTCAAATTCAAATCACATAATGCATGAAAAAAATATATATAATATAATATTATATTATATAATATATATATATATATTTATTTATTTTTTCATGCATTATGTGATTTGAATTTGAGTTTTCTTTGTCTCACAGGCTCTTCGGGACAGGTCGTTGTGACTTAACCTGAGTTTAACTCAGTTCAGCTTGCTCAAACAGTCTCTATTGATTGTAAGGTCAACACTGTAGTTTATAGGCATCCAACTGGCTCAATATCCAAAGATTACAACATCTTGTATACATTCAGAAGCCAGAGGAACCCCCTAAACTCATTACACAACAATGAAGCCCTCAAGTGCTCCATCTAGAATAAGCGGTGGAGGCAGTTTTCACTCTGAAGGAAACGGTCTTGATTTCACTCTGACCATCAGTGATGTCCAGCTTGAAGATGCTAGTAATCCGTAAGATAAGTGATGAATGTGTTCATGCTCATGTGTAATAGTACACGCCTGTATTCACCTGAAGTGACTCTGATAAACTCCAAACAAATCTCAGCTGTTCTTGTAAGATTTTTCCAACATCATCTTGGTTTCACACTAATAAGAGCCATGGGCCACAAAGAGCTCATGAAGCATCAACAGGATCTTATTTTTGAAAGGTATCACTAAAGTGAGGGGCTACAAAAACATTCCAAGGCATTCAATATACCACAGAACACAGTGACAACAGTCATCAACAAGTGGAAAAAGTATGACACAACAATGACAATGTCAAATTTGCCCTCCAAAATTGATGAGAAGACAAAGAGAAAACTGGCCGAGAGACTGTCAAGAGCCTACAGCGACATTATATAAGAGTTGCAGCACTTACAATATCTATAAACTATCTGTCTGGGCTTTGAGACACATCTTTTCTGACTAAAAAATATCCAAGTTCGACTAAACTTTGCAAAAACATATAAAGCATGCTCCCAAAAGCATGTGGAAATATGTGTCTAACAAGTCCAAAATTGAACTGACATCAACAAAAAAACAGTATTCCTATGGTAAAACATGGTGCAGCCTCACGCTCTGGGATGCTTTTCTTCAGCTGGGACTGGGGCTTTACTGAAGGTGGAAGGAATCATGAATAGCCTCAACTACAGTTCCAGTTGATTTTGGCACTGATTTTTAAAGTGCCCCTATTGTGACATTTTTAAGGTTCCTAATATTCTTTTAGAATAAAAGTCAGTGGGGTCCAAAACAACATTTTTGACACTACTGACTTCCATTTTATTGAGAGGAAAAAAACAACATGAGACATTTAAAAAAAAAAAAAAAACTTATAATATATTAATTTATACATTAAAATTGTATTATATTAATATTTTAATATTCTAATATTTTCTTTTGTGTTTCACTGAAAAGTCTTTAGAACTACTTGAAGGTGAGAGAATTATAGATTTTTTTTGAGTAAACTAATTTAGGCTAACTCAAAGCGTAGTTGTATTTGGGGCGCAAGGGTTGATGATCAGTAACCACGATGTGTTCATTAAAATATTTTGAGAATCATCCATATCATGTTAGCTAATCTGTTTAGGAAGATACATGGCCTGTTTGATTATATGGAATTTGCTTTTTTGTCCGTCAGATTTCACTCCTGGCAATGAAAATTGTTCATAAATTATATTTGGAGCCATCAAAAACATGACTCGGGCCTAGAGCGCCACTGAAACTTGACCCAGGCCTCGTATCCCACCCTGAGCACAATTCAAGAGGGTAATTATTAGTTTCCTACACTGACTCCAGGTCGTCTTACTTCGTGAACGTACCTAGCTGTTAGTATAGCCTGAAGCTTAGCAACTGCCTTTTCAAATCACTGTGCTGTTCTTGAGCCAATGTTAAACCCCTAAAAGTGACAGGCCCGGCCCGGACTGAGCGCCTGCAGGGATCGGACTTTACGATCGCGTCTCACAGGCGTGTCTGTAATCCTCCGGGGCTGTGACACTCTTTTAAGTATGTGAAGCCTATGGAGAGGTAGTAGATCTAACACTGTATTAAAACACCATCTATTACTGTATAAATGTGGTGCGCTCCAAAACAGAATGAAGATGTTGTGCATAAAGTGCAAATTATGCATATTCCCTCTCGACATGTGTGAAATATTTTTAGCTTGTATCGTGGTTTCATTTTTGTCACAAATGTCTTTTTATAAAGAGTATATATTACAGTAGTAAATTAAGATTGTCTTCTGTTGTCATTTTCCACTATTGAGAACGTCCAGAATTTTCCAGACAGCTCTAGATTACATTCAATGATCTCACATGCAAAAATTCAAGAAGGCTATAGCTACATCATTTGAAAGATATGTACTCTAGAAACATAACAGTTTTAAAATTTTGAACACACATAAAAGTATATAATTTTTTTATTTATAACAGTAGGCTAAGTTCAAGAGAAACCCGTTTAGGCCTATAGGCCTACTTTAACACTATACACTCCAATACTGATTATGAATACTTGTAGTATTTCTCTGTAGGCTGTGTGGTTAATAGAAGGGCAGTTACAAAAAAAAAAATTATATATAAAAAAAAAAATCTATGCAAAAATGGGCTCGTCCGGGATTTGAACCCGGGACCTCTCGCACCCAAAGCGAGAATCATACCCCTAGACCAACGAGCCATTAAATGTTTAGGTAGTATGGTGTGCCACGTTGCATAGGGAGAAGCTCCAGGACCATAGGACATTCGATGGAGTGAGTTTAGGATGTTTATTTTGGTTTTGACGAATGGCGCCATCTGGTGGCATCAACCTGCAGTTACAGAGGTCGTTCAGTGGCCAGTTACATAGCCAAGCATGATTACATGCGACACCGAGGCTGGATTAGCACTGCTTGATAGTGCAGATAATTGAAAAGGTTAATGTCCATGTGTTCTGAAAACAGAATAATCTTAAATAAATCTTAAGACTTACCATTTGCAAATGTTTACTCCTTTTTTTGTCTTTTTTTTTTTTTGTTGCTACTGGCTCATTGGTCTAAGCCGGGGTATGATTTTCGCTTTAAAGGAGAACTCCGGTCAATTTTAACATTGAGCTCATTTTTTTGTAAATTTGGAGTGCTGTCAGTACAGAGAACAACGACAAAAATCGGTGTTGCCTACACCGAGTTATTCTATTTTTAAAATTTGCACCCTGTTGACTTCAATGGGGCAATATTTAAACCTGCTTTTAGCCTCTTAACATCCTTGATGTGTCATTACAAGTGCACAGGTCATGTGAGTGATTCCTTTAGAGTGAACACGAGTGAATCTGACTGCAGTAGATGTGAAAGAAATGGTAGTCGATTGTCGAGTTCACGCGCGTGATCATAGGTAACTAAACCTGTGCGCGTGAACTCGACAATCGACTACTTTGGACTTCAACCGAAAACAGGATGTAAATACAGGTATTTGCGCTGGCTTAAATAACATCATTTTTATCCATTTCTTTCACATCTACTGCAGTCAGATTCACTCGTGTTCACTCTGAAGGAATCACTCACATGACCTGTGCACTTGTAATGACACATCAAGGATGTTAAGAGGCTAAAAGCAGGTTTAAAACTTGCCCCATTGAAGTCAACAGGGTGCAAATTTTAAAAAGAGGATAACACGGTGTAGGCAACACCGATTTTTGTCGTTGTTCTCTGTATTGACAGCACTCCAAATTTACAAAAAAATTAGCTCAATGTTAAAATTGACCGGAGTTCTCCTTTAAGAGAAAACAGTCAGAATAAAGATTGGCCTTAAAACATTGAAGATTCGAGCATTGACTGTCTCCGTGCAGTAACTTAAAGCCACATCTAATCTGACTAGTCAACAGACAAAATTACATTTTGATTGTCTAGATTTTGGAGTCCATTTGAAGGGTGGGCAATGTATTCAAGGCAAACTAATGTATACAAATCAATTGGACACTTAAATTAGTGTTGAAGCTATTGTTGAAATAAAAATAAAAACAAAAATTCAGCATGACACTGAAGTTGCGATCATTCTTATCTTCCCTGTTGTGACATAATATATCCGAGTGAAATGACTTAGTGAACAAGAAAAAATGTGGGGCAGGACTTGATTTTTGTCTGTTGGAATAGCTTATTGGATCGTTGTGGTTTGCTGTTGCTGTGATGATGATCTCATATGAGTGAGTTGTCCCTTCATTGCAAGAGGGAGGGCAGTTATTTTGATTAAACATGATTTTTTTTCTTTAAATACTGATGTTAAATACTGCAATAGTCCATAAATTTTGATTTCATGTTGACTTTAAGAGAGGTTCATGTCCTCAGAAAAAAAACAAAACAAATATTATCATTATATTGTAAGATAATTGTGAGATAATTATTTCGCTGTTGGAAAACACTGGACCGACTGTACAGCATGTACAACTCAGTAGACTACCTTTGCATATAAATAGTTAATGTAAAGTTTTGTCAGTTCCAAGATTCTAAAGCCTTTAAAATGATTGGGCTCGTCCGGGATTTGAACCCGGGACCTCTCGCACCCTAAGCGAGAATCATACCCCTAGACCAACGAGCCTTGAAAATGTGGAATTATGACACGTTTCATACAGGAGATCCAGGCCCATTTTTGCCAACGTGGATGTGGGATGCGGATGCTTGTTCTGTTGGATTTCTGGTGACATCAAGTGTCTAATGGCGACATCTAGTGGTGGACAAGCAGATGTAAAGCTCTTCAGTGGACGTGTCTTTTATTCAAAATAGATGCTGTAGTCATATTACTTTTTTTCATTTTGATTCGTTTGTAAAAGAGGCTGTTCGGTATAGAAGTAAAAAGTACCTTTAGTGCCTACAACACAACTGAATAAAATTAATTGTACTTAATTGTAATTGAGTGTTGGATAGATCAATATAGGCCAATAGGCAACTGTGTGAATTTGACATTTTTTCTTGTAAGATTTGTTTAATTATTTTTTTTTTTTACAATTCACCCCACAGTCCGGGTCAGTTAACATACCCTGGGGTGAGATAAAATTATGATATCCACCGCGGTGTGATGTAACTTTATGTAACACCGAAGCCCTAAAAGTATATATATATATTTTTTTTTTGTCCAGAAAACTTAGGCTATTTATTTCATTTTGATAATATTTTTTCTATTTTTATTTATTTATTTTTTTGATTTACCTTTAAATTACTAGATTTGATCAATAAATAATAAATAAATAGTAATTCAAGCACATTCCTCATATTCTTTCAAGTTAAATTCAAAATAACTCACAATTTCACGCATAACCCTTTGAATTCAGCTCAAAATATCTTGCATTGGGTGTTTTTGCCGACCTCTTGAATAATATAACGATATTTCATGACTCTTGATAGATGGCTTTATAGCTCTAAACATGAACAGCAAATGAACTGTTTCGCTGGATCCTAAAGTCAGTTTCTCTCCAGAGTGCATTATACACATGTAGACATTATAAAATAATCTTTGGTTAAGTTTTAACATTTTTAGTTTGAATTTTGATCATTTTTAGGTTTTTCTAGTGAAGCATTCCTCACATTCCATTAATTCCTAAGGGGGTCAAATTGACCAGCAAGGGAAGGATTTGTTACTTTTTTAAATTTCAACTACAAAACTCTTCGAATCCATTACTTTTTCTTTTTTCTTTGTGTGTGTGTGTGTGTGTGTGTGTGTGTGTGTGTGTGTAGGCTATTCGTGGTTCAAAAGTCCTAAGGTCTCTGAGGAACACTACATTTTTTAAATGTTTTTTAAAATGAGTTTCGGGTCAAGTCTTTCACTTCCCTTTAAGAGACTCAGAGTTAATCAAGCAGATCTGAAGAGCAACAGCCCGTAAAAACACATTTTACTGAATCATATTATTCTGATTTTAGTCTAAACTGGAGTAATGTGTGTTTGACAGGAGTCTGTTGAGTGGAGAGTGTTTTGCATGTTTACACTCACAAAACTCCTCATGATCAGTGTGTGTTCAGTCCCGCCAGAGTCACTGACACACCAAACAATAATGGCTCTTCTAATTCTGGCTACACTGGCTCTGCTTGCTCAAGGTTACATTTTTTTCCTTAATTAGTAGAGTTTGGTATTCATTTTGTAAAGCTTCGTTTCTCTTGTGCTTTGTTTTCATTTTTAAATACAAATGTTTTCATAAAGGACATACAAATCTCATTATTTGTATTTAAATGTAACTCTGTAACACATCTTTCTTTTATCTCTCTCTCAGTGTCTCATCAAGAGGTCCAGACTCCTGAGTCTCTGTGTGTTACAGCAGGAGATTCAGTCTCTATAAGCTGTACTGGGACCAGTGGAGTTGAGGATGACATGAGCTGGTATCTGCAGAAACCTGGAGAAGCTCCTAAACTCCTGATCTATACAGCAAGTCGACTTGAATCTGGAGTCCCAGACCGGTTCAGTGGAAGTGGATATGAACCTGATTTTACACTGAACATACGTGGAGTCCAGCCTGAGGATGCAGGAGATTATTACTGTATGGGGGCTTACAGTGGTGGAGTGTGCACACAGTGAAACAACATCGTACAAAAACCTCTCTCAGTCAGACGCTACAGAGAACATGAGAATAATTTCAGACTAGTTGTCTTGTACAACAGCTGAGCAACAGTTAAAGTTTTAAAGAAGATTTTCTTATGTACTCAACATTTTTTCACTTTATTTTGTTCCTTTATTATGGTGTTTTATTCTGGATCAGTATTCATACAGCGAAACGGCATTGTACAAAAACTTCCCTCAGTCAGACGGCACAATGAATTTACTCACGCACTAAATAAACTCATTTACATTAAATTATCATTTTTCAGTGTGAACAGAATAGGTTATCAATCTACACATTCTGTCTATGACTCTATGATAAAGTTAAGGCAAGACACATGCAAAAACATTTATTGCACATTTATTTGTGTCTGTAGATTATACATATCTTTAAAGGCCAAATATATTTTTTCTCATGCTGAGCCAGAAAATCCTACTATACAGATTTATTCCCTATATTACAGAGGGGTTTGTTCACATTTGCCTGATTTAATTTTATTCCTAAAAATATGGTGTGTTTTTCTGGCTGTTGATGATATTTTCAGATTTTTGAAATGATAAAAATAGATTTCCAAAATCCCCTCCATACAAACTCTTGAGTCTAATATGTCAACAAAATCAGACACACAAACTTTTGAAGCTGCTTTATCCAGTGTTCAGATTTCTGTTCTGGAAATAAATGCAAATTAGTGCATATTTAATTAGAAAATGCCTCATTTGTATATTTAACATAAAATTTCAGAAAACTATGTTTGTGATTCTTCATGTATGATGAAATCTATTAGTTATTTATTATTTTATTACTCTTGTGCATTGCCTTAATTTTTTTATTCACCCTGTTTAAATGCATAAATCTTGAGAGTCAGAATTCAGACACTTTTCCTTTTTCATGTTAGATTAAAATAAAGGATTTCTCAAATACCTTAGTTTAGAGTTTTTTAATATATCCATTTTTATAAATTAAATAAAATATTTCATTAGATATACGATTAAGATGCCATGCTAACATAAATATCTCTTTTACTGTAATCGATATTTTCAGTAAAATATTATTTTAATATCCATGCTGTTCATCACAATAATCCCAAAAAAAAATCAATAAAAAGTGGGATTTCATATTTAAGGTTGTTTTATAATACAGCAAGAAAGTCAACACCATATTTGAGTCAAAATGCTTTTATTTGGCAGCAATAAAACAACAAAGCATCACTGTTACAACAGCTGAGAATATCTGAACATTATACTAACAGAACGAAAGATTCATTGTTGAGCGTTGACTGATTTAGGACAGTCCTATGTAAGTTTGTGAGTGTGTGTGTGTGTGTGTGAATGAATGATTATGCATGCTATCTATGTCTTTGTGTGATGTGTGTGTGTTTCACTGGTCAGCATCACACTGCTGTGTGTTCAGGCTCTCGGTCACTGCTTTCTGGGATGTGTGTGTGGCGTCACAGCTGATGGTTGTTGCTCTGCTCCACTCACTCTCAGTGAGACTCAGGCTGCTGCTCCAGCTGTACAGTCCATCCTTCTGCAGAACACTGGGACTCAGATTCACAGCAGAGCTCCTGCTACTGCCATCCACCTTCCAGCTCAGCTTCCAGTCAGAGGGGAATCCCTTACTGCCCAAACACAGCACTGTAGCCTTACCCTGCTGCAGCTCGGCTCTGGAGGGGGGCAGGACCGTGAGGGTGGGGCGAGTGGCAGCTAGAGAGAGAGGGAGAGAGAGAGAGAGAGAGAGAGAGGGAGGGAGAGGGAGAGGGAGAGAGAGAGAGAGAGAGAGAGAGAGAGAGAGAGGGAGGGAGAGGGAGAGAGAGGGAGAGAGAGAGAGAGAGGGAGGGAGAGGGAGAGAGAGGGAGAGAGAGAGAGAGAGTTTCATTCTTCTTAAAAACAGCTCTATCAGTCTTTCACTTCCCTTTAAGAGATTCAGAGTTAATCAAGCAGATCTGAAGAGCAACAGCCTGTAAAAACACATTTTACTGAATCATATTATTCTGATTTTAGTCTAAACTGGAGTAATAACATTAATATATTCAGTAATAGCATTAATATTCAGTACTTATAAATATAAAAAAAACAACAAAAAAAAACATAACAGACTAAAATGTATATATTACATTTTTATCTATTCTGATTTAAAAATATATTCAGAGTTTATTAAGAAAATGATTTTGTATTTTATGCAGCACGAAAATGAAGATGATTCACTTTGTTTTAATATAAGTTAATTTTACTATTGTAAAAATATCAAGAGTAAAATATTACATTTGTGAAAAACACCAATAATGTATTTAAAATACATTTATTTCATACTAAGGAAACTACAAATCTATTAACATACTGACATATTGCATGAGACTTATTGATATAAATATTATAATTAAACTTTATCTGTACTTCTCTATTGCACAATGCACATTTCTTAATATTAAGCCTAAAATGTGTTTCACAATTATTAAGGATGATCTCTGTATGATTATTTAAATGCAAGATATTTAAAGTATACCTAAAGTATATTTGCAATAGTTCCACTTTAGCACAATCAATATGATATATGGATAAATAAAGTGCATTAAGTACAAAACTAGTTGTTCCGATTTAGCAGACTTTACCAATTTAGTATAGTACAAGTACAATTGCAGGATATTTATATTATAAATATAAATGTATTTGTAGTGTAATTATCATAAAATAAATGTATTTCAAATACATTTTATTCTATTTATTTTTCACTAGGGAATACACATTCAGAATTATAATCAAGTCTAAAATATGACAATATATTAATATTTTTTAAGTGCCCAGTTATACAGCATATATTTACAGTACAGTAATAATTAACACCTGAAACAGAAGTTAAATATATTTCTGTATTATCTTAAACATAAATATAGTCAAGAATATTTATTAACAATTATAATGTATTTTTATAAATATATACATTTTTATTTTTTTTTAAACAAAAAGAGATTTACTTACTTCCAACTGAGAGTCGTGTTCCTCCACCGAACGTCCACCACAGTGATACAAACCCAATGAGCGGCTGTACAAAAACCTCCTGCACTAAAACTGACACTGACAGAGTTACACTAACATCAACACTAACACTGACACTGACACTAAAACTGTATCTTAGTTTAGTTTCACTCAGTCAGCTGAAAAAAGAAATACATTTTTAATAAATAAAATCTTGCAAAATGTATTTTGATTGTTTTTTTAGGTTTATTCCATGATGCATCTGAAAGTGTTTTGCATATTAACTGAACACTGCGCTTAAAACTCCACTGATGACTATTAGTGTGTGACACCGACACACACACACACACACACACACACACATACAACAATGATTTCTCTTGTTCTAATGCTGTGGACACTCAGTCTGCTCGCTCAAGGTTCAAAAATATGTTTTCTACATTATAATGATACAATTTTTTTTTATTTGTACTTTGTTTTATTTTCTATACATTAATTTGAACTGTTTTATAGCGAATGCAAGCTTCTTTTGATTTGTTTTTGATCTCTCTCTCAGTGTCTCATCAAGAGGTCCAGACTCCTGAGTCTCTGTGTGTTACAGCAGGAGATTCAGTCTCTATAAGCTGTACTGGGACCAGTGGAGTTGATAGTGACATGAGCTGGTATCTGCTGAAATCTGGAGAAGCTCCTAAACTCCTGATCTATACAGCAAGTCGACTTCAATCTGGAGTCCCAGACCGGTTCAGTGGAAGTCAAGCTGGACTTCATTTCACACTAAATCTACGTGGAGTCCAGCCTGAGGATGAAGGAGATTATTACTGTATGGGGGCTTACAGTGGTGGAGTGTGCACACAGTGAAACAACATCGTACAAAAACCTCTCTCAGTCAGACGCTACAGAGAACATGAGACTCAGGCTATTTGCCCTGTTAACAGTTAAAGCAACAATGAAGATTTTATTTTCAGTTATTTCATCATTTGTTTAATTTTCACTTTAATTTTCATTATTGATTTCAGCAGAAATGAATACGTGAAATTTTGAGCTTAGCATCATTGTGAACAGAAGCTTGTTTTTATCTTTAAAGACTGGAATTATAAGCTTTATTATATGCAGAATACATCACATTATACTGTATATGAACATGTGAACTCATGCCATCTTAACATACTGAAACTATTCTCTTTAAGAGATATTTTCAATATTAAAATATATGATGTATGTTACTCATATCTACAAGGTAGAGTATGCTTTGTTTAAAAATGTATACTATAAAAGTAATTATTAAACATAAAAACATATATTTTACATGTATTTAAAAATGTATTTAAAGTTGCTGGTACATGACAACATGAGAATGTCTTTAAATGCTAAGACTTGTTCTTGTATCAGTTGGTCCTTGAACAAAATGAGTGTCAAAGACATATCGTAATTTCCTCAATCCAACACTAACCACATAAAACAAATCAGAGGGACATTATATGTTGATAAAAATGTCAATAACCTAAATATAACACTTTCCCTATACTCCAAAGTCCAATTAACTGACAACAAGGACAAACAAGATGTTGATATATGAAGAACTAAATGGCAAAATCATGTTTCCACAGTCCATCCTTCTTCTGCACATTACAATCCAGAATCACTTTTACAGTGTCTTCTCACTCACAGGGGAAATCAAATAAACTGTATATTGTAATGTTCACATATAAGTTACAAGTGGAAAAATGGCATGTCATTTAAAATTCTGCTTTTATAAAGAGATACAGTACAATACTTTTCATTCTTTTCACATTCTGCACTTCATTCCGCTTGGCTCTTTAATGATAAATAAGGGGCATAAAATGCTAAATGTGTCCAGCCTTCAGTTGCATAATTGTAAAATAATGAACAGATTTCAGGAAACTGCCAGTATGGTGGACACTTCTGGTCATATTTGATGCTTTGCATAGACAGTGTCAGTGATCGGAGATGTTCATAAGTCTGTTTAACTCTTCATTGAGCTTCTCTTCATGATAACAGATCTAACAGCCAAAATGACTCTGATCTCCTTTATCATTTGGACACTCTACAGCATGCAAGGTACAGACAGTTACATGTGACTTTTTAAAATATATTTCAGTATTAATATAAGATATATATTATATAATAATCTGCGCTGTTATCTCTTGCTCTACACAGGTTGTTTAGGACAAATAGTTGTGACTCAGTCTGAGGTTAAATCAGTCCAGCGCCGTCAAACCGTCTCTATTGACTGTAAAGTTGATACTGTGGTTTACAAATATGAGCAAGGCTCAGTATCTAAAGGACGTTATTATGTGTCTTGGTACAGCCAAAAAACTGAAGAGGCTCCAAAACTCTTGGTTTATTATACAAATGAAAAAAACTCAGGAATTCCTTCAAGATTCAGTGGCAGTGGACAAGGAAATGGTCTTGATTTCAGTCTGACCATCAGTGATGTCCAGCTTGAAGATGCTGGAGATTATTACTGTCAGAGTTATCATGAGATCAGTGGCAACTGGGTGTTCAAAGACCCCTTACAAAAACCCTCCCTTGTTCAGAATCAATTACTAACATTATTAACATCTTCTGATGAAGCTGCAAGTGGAATAAATACACACACGCACTAATCTTATATATATAATTAATCATCCAAACCAACAGTATATGTATTTAAATTTCTATTCCATCCTCCTTCTCCTGTAACATAGTCGGCTATTTCCATAATCCAGACAGATCATTTATTTAAATTTTATTTTAAATATGTTATGCAAATATCTGTTTGTTTGTTATTATGCTCTGTACAAGCTGAAAACTAACATATCTCAGGGTTCATTATAAACTTCACAAATTCACAGACCTTCCAATAACCTGTCGATATATATTTGTATATTTGAAAAAAAAAAAAAAATCTGATTAAATTATACAATTTAAAACAGAATATATCTAATGGGAATTTTAATTGTTTTTTAAATTAAATGTGAAATGGAAAGTAAAGGAAAAAATTTGTCATCAAAATGGAGCTGACGGCTATTTCCATCCCGCCAGAGTCACTCACACACCAAACAATAATGGCTCTTCTAATTCTGGCTACACTGACTCTGCTTGCTCACTGACACTGACGAAGGCAAAGAGCAGAAACTTATGTCAACTTTATCTCCTGTCTTTAATAAAAGATTTTTAGAGTGACCTTTCTTGCATTTTTGATTTGATACATAGCTCAGCACCTATTTTTTTTACATTATAAGCAGTTTATTACATTAATAATGTCATACCATAATAAATTATGCTTTTATATTACATTATGCTTTGTTATTACATTATGAGTTGCTACACGTCTTTTATTCAGAATAGATGTGGTCAAAGCCAGATTTACTTCAAATTGTGAATTTGTGACAGGCAAAATACATTTTTGACTACACTGTTCACCGTACCACAAAAATACATAAAACGTAAGCATTTATATAGTGTTTTTAGTAAAGAAAACACTGCTGTACTTATTCAAAGAACCAGTTCTTTATTTACCCTTGAAAACAAGCAGAGACGGACCAAAATCATTGAGGTTTAGGCACAAACTCTTGTCAATACTTTTCATTTGTTGAATATTTGCAAAGCACAGACAACCGTAAAGGGTGACAAATGATGATGTATGACGAAAATGACAAATGACGAAATATGGAGCTTCTGCCCGACAGCAACAATATTATACATTTTATAATTTTATAAAGTAATTGTTGTACAGAGTTAATTAGCATTAGAGTGAAATAATAATGAAAAATCTAATTATTGCTCCTTATTGTAATTAAAACCATTTAACACTTGTATGGTGTTCGGGTATGTAGGACCCGTTTTCATTTTTCATCAAAAGAAAAATGATACGATTCATTATTTTTAGCGCAATTTTCCACCGGACAAATTGCGATTGTTAACTCATGATTTCTGTTCTGTGCGTCTGTGCGCACCAATCTTGCACTTCTATCTCCTCCTCAACCAGACCACCTAGAGACTTCGGGTTTTCGGCATTATGTTAAGGAAGGTCTAATCTCGGGAACGCACAAAAAAATCCAGGAAAAGATTTACTATCTCTTAGTGTTGTGATCCCATGACGTCAGAAAATTGCGCTAAAACACTCACTGAGTTTTTATTACTTGTTTCACACTCAGACTCATTGGCCGTGGCTCATTTTCTGTGAAGAATATATATCAGAACACATTTTCAATGACCACACACTGTACACCCAAACGGCTTAAAAAACACACTAAATGGTGTTTTTTGAAGTTCAAAAAATGCCAAAAGTTTTCTGTGATTGGTAGGTTTAAGGATAGGGTTAGTGTAGGGGGATAGATTTTGTACTAAAAACTATTATGCCTATGGAGAGTCTCCGTAAACAAAGGTAAAAATATTAATGCTTTATATTTGTTTATATTGCTTGCAATTGTGATTGATGTATTTTAACATAAAATGTTGATTGTGTTGAATTAAAAACCCAAAAATGCAGCAGGTCCAGACCCACGAACACTGGCTGAATAACAAAAATATGAACACCACACAAGGGTTAAAAGTTGAACTCAACTGCACAATAACTCTACACTGCTTAACAGTGTAACAGCAGAACAAGAGTGAAATCAGTTAAATTGATTATTACTTTTATTTGTCAGCAACTGAGATCATTAGACTTTTTAAGATGTTCAAGAAAAAAAAAAAGATCTGTCTCTGTTTACCACCTGAAATATGTTTCTTGATAGTAAGAGCTTCTTGTTCTCAGAAAGGACATTTACATTGAAGACACTTTGCATATGAACTGCACGCTTCAGTGCACTGGAGGTCTTTATAGATATGTGAGTTTATGGTTTTATGACTGACAGCTCTTCTTCATGATAACAGATCCAAAAGCAAACATGACTTTAATAGCCGTCATTATTTGGACACTCACAACCTGCATATGGAGTAAGTATGTCGAAATTAATATAATTAGATTCAAGCCTAAAGCCAGAAATGAAGAAATCAACAAGTCCACAGATGCTCTGATCAAGATTTAGACTTCATTTTATGTATTTTATTCTCTCTCTTCAGGTTCTGTGGGACAAACTCTGACTCAATCTGAAGCTCAAACAGTGGAGCCTGGTCAGACTGTCTCTATTCTCTGTAATCATAAACCAGCAATAGACTGTTATAAGATAGGTGATACCTCTAAGAAATGTATGTCCTGGTACCATCAGATTCCTGGAGAAGTTCCTAAACTCCTGATCTATTACATATCAGAGAGAGCTTCAGGTGTTTCTTCTAGATTCAGTGGCAGTGAAAGTGGAGACCACATGGATTTTACTCTGACTATCAGTGGAGTCCAGCCTGAAGATTCAGGAGTTTATTACTGTCAGAGTAAACACACTAGGACAGGAGATTCAAAGAACTATGACTGGGCGTTCACACAGTGTAAAAGCATCATACAAAAACCTCCTCGGCTGAGACTTCTGCAGATGTTGAAGTTGAAGATCATTATTCACCTCACTGACTTTACACACAAACACACAGATACAAAGACAGTTGATGAACTGTTGATGTTCATAGTCACACACTCATCAACACATTCTATTTTATATAAAAAACATCAGAATGTCAAAACATGAATTACACATGAATTACAAATTATAATAACAATAAAATACATCCAAAATTAATATGAAAGAAAGCTCACCGTGATCAATGCCTATGTAATGAACATGAAGATTTCACATCAGTCTAACAACCACAGTAAGTTTTCCTGTATGATTATTAAGATCAAATATTTAAAAAGTTTATTTTCATGGCGTTGAAGTTTAACATTCATACGAATAATAACATGTAAACTAAAATAATCAATAGAACTTCATCTATTTGTGTCTGTAGATTATACATATCTTTAAAGGCCAAATATATTTTTCCTCATGCTGAGCCAGAAGAACTCCACTTCAGTAAAGCACACACTTTACAGATTTATTCCCTATATTACAGAGGGGTTTGTTCACATATGCATGATTTTATGGGCTACGTCATTTTATTCCTAAAAATATGGTGATTTTTTTTCTGCCTGCTGATGATATTTTCAGATTTTTGAAATGATAAAAATGGATTTCCAAAATCCCCTCCATACAAACTCTTGACTCTAATATGTCAACAAAATCTGACACACAAACTTTTGAAGCTGCTTTATCCAGTGTTCAGATTTCTGTTCTGGAAATAAATGCAAATTAGTGCAATTAGAAAATGCCTTGTTTGTATTTAAACATATACACTGAAGCATGAGCTGCCAATGCAAAATTACATTACAGTGCAAAAACCCTTTTCTGAACTGAAACATCTTCTCTCTCATATGACTATAGGCATTGTAATATATTTAATACAGTCCTGTGAACGATTTTAACATACAAGATTCTCTTCATTTGGGCATTTTACTTCACACACACATATACATAGGCATATACATATAGCCTTTATTATTATTTATTTATTTTTCTCATGCATTATGTGATTTGAATTTGAGTTTTCTTTGTCTCACAGGCTCTTCGGGACAGGTCGTTGTGACTCAACCTGAGTTTAACTCAGTTCAGTTTGCTCAAACAGTCTCTATTGATTGTAAGGTCAACACAGTTTATAGACATTCAACTGGATCAATATCCAAAGATTACAACATCTCCTGGTTCATTCAGAGCCCAGAGGAACCCCCTAAACTCATTACACAACAATGAAGCCCTCAGGTGCTCCATCTAGAATGAGCGGTGGAGGCAGTTTTCACTCTGAAGGAAACGGTCTTGATTTCACTCAGTGATGCCCAGCTTGAAGATGCTGGTAAGTATCCGTAAGATAAGTGACGAATGGGTGTTCATGCTCATGTGTAATAGTACACGCCTGTATTCACCTGAAGTGACTCTGATTACAGTTTTTTACGATTGCTATGACAGATTTTTCAATACATTTAACAATTTTCCAAAACTCTTAACACAGTTAGCACTACATCCGGCTGTGTAAGCTATACTATTAACACATTTCTTGTTGCTTTAACACAAAATGCATACAATTAACACAAATTTAAAATAAATCCAAATAAATCTCAACTGTTCTTGTAAGATTTTTCCAACATCATCTTGGTTTCACACTAATAAGAGCCATGGGCCACAAAGAGCTCATGAAGCATCAACAGGATCTTATTTTTGAAAGGTATCACTAAAGTGAGGGGCTACAAAAACATTTCAAGGCATTCAATATACCACAGAACACAGTGACAACAGTCATCAACAAGTGGAAAAAGCATGACACAACAATGACAATGTCAAGAAAATTTGCCCTCCAAAATTGATGAGAAGACAAAGAGAAAACTGGCCGGGAGACTGTCAAGAGCCTACAGCGACATTACTGTAAAAGAGTCGCAGCACTTTCAACTATAAACTATCTGTCTGGGCTTTGAGACACACATATTTTCTGACTAAAAAATATCCAAGTTCGACTTTTCGAAGTTCGAAGTTTGCAAACTTTGCAAAAACATATAAAGCATGCTCCCAAAAGCATGTGGAAATATGTGTCTAACAAGTCCAAAATTGAACTGACATCAACAAAAAAACACTATTCCTATGGTAAAACATGGTGCAGCCTCACGCTCTGGGATGCTTTTCTTCAGCTGGGACTGGGGCTTTACTGAAGGTGGAAGGAATCATGAATAGCTCCAACTACAGTTCCAGTTGATTTTGGCACCGATTTTTAAAGTGCCCCTATTGTGACATTTTTAAGGTTCCTAATAGAATAAAAGTCAGTGGGGTCCAAAACAACATTTTTGACACTACTGACTTCCATTTTATTGAGAGAAAAAAAACATGAGAGATTTTTTTAATAACTTATAGGCTAATACAGTAATATATTCATTTATACATTAAAATGTATTACAGTTTTTCTCAATCGATTTGGTACATTTCTCCAAACTCAGGTAACAGCTCTCAAAACAGTTAACACAGCAAACTAAATGCACTCTTATGTTGACGAAACAGTTAAGTATTCACTGCACAATGAAACACAGCATTTTATTCTAGTAATACATTTATTAAAATTCAATATTAACATCAAAACTAAAAGTGTGTTCTCTGTTGATTTGATAACAAATTCAGCAAAAGATACACAAAGAAATAATTGAAAATACATGTTTTTCATCAAGTTATTTAATGAGGAGTTCAGGTGTATAACAATGAGTTGTCACCGCACAATTTCTTTTTTTAATGCAAATAAGTACATAGGTAAAAAAAAAAAAAATTACATCTGGCCAGAGAATTTCATCAACATCACAAAAAATATTTTCACGAGTCATGCATCGTGGGAAAAAACGCCTTGAATGCTGTATCCATCCTTGTGCCCCAATATCTCCACAGGCCTCTTCCATCGCTTGAAGAAGACTTACTTGGTTGTAAGGGTTGCGATCATGTACTTTCCATCTCCAAGAGGAGAAGAATTCCTCAATTGGATTCAGGAAAGGAGAATATGGTGGAAGGAACACCATCCTGAAATGTGGGTGATTCTCAAACCACTCTCGCACCAGTGCTGAATGGTGGAATTGGACATTGTCCCAAACAACTACAAAATTCCGTACCATTTGCTCCTGATCACCCTGCGGAAATAGGATTTCATTGAGGAGGTTTAAAAAATGTAGGAGCCTTGCTGTGTTGTATGGTCCCAAGACAGCATTGTGTGCCACAACACCAGTTGTAGAAATCGTGGCACAGAGAGTGATGTTGCCTCCTCGTTGTCCAGGGACATTGACTGTAGCACGATGGCCAATCACATTTCTCCCTCTTCTCCTTTTTTTGTGAAGATTGAAGCCTGCTTCATCAATGTACAGGTACTCATAATGAGTTGCACTGCTATCCAACTCCAAGATTCTCTAGAGTAAAAAGAACACAAGGTACAATACAGTAAGTTAGTGTTTTACAGTAATGGAGGCATATCTATGTACAGTATACTGCTGCTTCAAAGTGTGAACTCAAACTTCAGCAACAGTTTCACAGTAGTATTGACTGCAATCAATGTTCTTTTCAATGTGCAATCAAATCTTTTCACTTACAGTAGCATGGGATAGTTTATGGACACTTACAATTCAGGAAAAATATATCTTTGTGTTGACAGTAAAAGTGCAGTAATTGGGTTGCACATACTTGAACAAACTGGAATCGCAACTCCTTCACTCTAACAGAGTTCCTCTCAAAGGGCACTTTGTATACTTGCTTCATTCGGATTGCATTTCTCCTTAGAACACGATCAATTGTGGAGAGACTGCATTGGTGGATATTGTGGAACAGTTGACTGTCCTCTGTTATTCTTTGCTGAATTTCTCTGAGGCGAAGGGTGTTGTTCTGGACCACCATGTCAACAATGGCATGCTCTTGTTCAATTGAAAAAAGTCTTGTTCGTCCACCTGAATGTTCTCTAACTTCAATTCTGAAAAATGTTTGGACAAGCAGGAACATTTACTGTAGAAATCTAGACCTGTGTCAAACAAGACTACATGGACTCTCATTGTAGAAGTTGAATGATATTGTTACTTACCGGTTTTCCCTCTGAAATGTGCGGATAATTGAAGCCACTGTGGATCTGTTTATATTGGGCTGAACTCTCTGCCCAGCTTCTCTCAGTGAGAGACCATGATTTATGACATGGTCAATAAGTGTGGCTCTGATTTCATTTGAAACACGTGTGTACCCTATCCTTCTACCTCTTCTCCCTCCTCTAACACCTTGCCCTCCTCTAACACCTTGCCCTCCTCTAACACCTTGCCCTCCTCTAACACCTTGCCCTCCTCTAACACCTTGCCCTCTTCTAACACCTTGCCCTCCTCTTCCTCTCGGTCCATCTCTTCTTACTCTTTCTCTTTCCACTATACCATTGCCCTCCAATCTATCCATCTCTTCTCCCTCTACTCCTCTATCTTCTCCTCTTCCTACATCCTCAGCTCTTCTTTCTCCTCTTCCTACATCCTCAGCTCTTCCTTCTCTTTCTCCTACATCCTCAGCTCTTCTTTCTCCTACATCTTCAGCTCTTCTTTCTCGTTCTCCTACATCTTCAGCTCTTCTTTCTCTTTCTCCTACATCTTCAGCTCTTCTTGCTCTGTCTCCATCTCCTCTTCCTCTTCTTCTCCCTCTACCCTGTCCACCACCTCTCACTCTTACACCTCTTCCATTTCCACTGCTCATTTTTCTTCTTTTTTATTGTCTTTTCTCCACATTCATCTTCTTTGTTGTTTTTCTCTTCCCCTTTTGTAGTTGTTGTAATTAAGACAGCTGTGTGAACAATTAGGAAATTGGCTTTTTCTGTTTTAAGTGGATTACTAACTCATCAGATATCAATTTTGGGTTAATTGAGGACATAAGGTGTGCAACTGACTATTTTACAATTCACAGAGTTTTGTTTGTTGTGTTTTGAAAATGGTACAAAAATGCTTGTGATCTTTGAGAAGACCAATGAAAAAGTTGCAAATGTTTTTCCTGATATATTAAAGATTTGGTTGGCTGTATGAACTGCTGTGATAACATTAGGGAATTTTGTGCACAGTGTTTTGAGAAAATTATGCTTTTGATTTGTAATTTGTATGAAATGAAGGAGCATTTAATATCTGTTTAGGACAATTACAAAGTGTACAGATCACTGTGTTAACTGTTTTGAGAGCAGTTACCTGAGTTTGGAGAAATGTACCAAATCGATTGAGAAAAACTGTATATTAATAATTTAATATTCAAATATTTTCTTCTTTCTTAGGACCCAAGAACCAGATGTTTGAAAGAAGACCCGGAGTCAGAATTATAATAAATTGAAGAATAGTTTTACTGAAGATAGTTTGCAGTTTCATCAGCAGAAGTTCAGCTTCAAGACTCACACAGGAGTTCGTAGGCCGCCCCGCTTACAGTTACAAAGATCACAGCAGTTATACCCTTCACCAAGGTCTAAGCTACGTCATTGCTACAGGCTGAATGATTCTGATTGGCTAAGAAATTGATAAACATAGTAATTTTCCACACATATACAGATAGACTGAAGCATATCTCCATAGATTATGCCGCTGACACTCGGACCCTGAAGTTAGGCACGTCGTGACCTTCCAGGTCGGGGATTTGGGTTGCTGGGTGCCAGCATGTCCCGAACAATAACTCAGTTAATCTCCAACAATGCCAGTGGTTCCTTAACCTGTAACCAAGAAGACTAACACACACACCGACACACATCTTTTCCAAGGTTGGATTTGGCCAGGCTCTAACTATAAACAGGAGTCTCGTCTCAAAACATCAAGATAATGCGTTCTTTCTCAAGGAGAGCTACATTTTAGTCTAAGTGAGGCTTTAACAAAGAAATGGTCCCTTAAATTATTGGCTTCAATGACCCCTATATGTTTTAACATGTTGAAGACCTTTCTCAAACACAAAACCAGTCCCTATTTAATTTCTGGAAGCTAAATAAATCTTAAATAGGCAAGCATTGTTACTGCATTCAGATATCAAATACTGACATTAAAGAATACATGAAAAGACATTTCAGTTAAGAATTAGCCTATAGACTTTTTTGAGTAAACTAATTTAGGCTAACTCAAAACGTAGTTGTATTTAGGGCGCAAGGGTTAATGTTCAGTATGTGTTCATTAAATATTTTGAGAATTATCCATATCATGTTAGCTATCTGTTTAGAAAGACACACGGCCTGTTTGATTATATGGAATTTGCTTTTTTTTTCTGTCAGATTTCGCTTCTGGCAATAAAAATTGTTTGTAAATTATATTTGGAGCCATCAAAAACTTGACTCGGGCCTAGAGCGCCACTGAAACTTGACCCAGGCCTCGTATCCCACCCTGAGCACAATTCAAGAGGGTAATTATTAGTTTCCTACACTGACTCCAGGTCGTCTTACTTCGTGAACGTACCTAGCTGTTAGTATAGCCTGAAGCTTAACAACTGCCTTTTCAAATCACTGTGCTGTTCTTGAGCCAATGTTAAACCCCTAAAAGTGACAGGCCAGGCCCGGACTGAGCGCCTGCAGGGATCGGACTTTGCGATCACGTCTCACAGGCGTGTCTGTAATCCTCCGGGGCTGTGTCACACTCTTTTAAGTATGTGAAGCCTATGGAGAGGTAGTAGATCTAACACTGTATTAAAACACCATCTATTACTATATAAATGTGGTGCGCTCCAAAACAGAATGAAGATGTTGTGCATAAAGTGCAAATTATGCATATTCCCTCTCGACATGTACCACGTACCAGTGTGAAATATTTTTAGCTTGTATCGTGTTTTCATTTTTGTCACAAATGTCTTTTTATAAAGACTATATATTACAGTATTAAATTAAGATTGTCTTCTGCTGTCATTTTACACTACTGAGAACGTCCAGAATTTTCCAGACTGCACAAATAGCTCTAGATTACATTCAATGATCGCACATGCAAAAATTAAAGTAGGCTATAGCTACATCATTTGATAGATATGTACTCTATATTGATAGAAACATAACAGTTTTAAAAGTTTGAACACACATAAAAGTATATTATTGTTTTTTATTTTATTTATAACAGTAAGTTCAAGAGAACCCCGTTTTAGGCCTATATTTAACACTATAGCCTATACACTCCAATACTGATTAAGAATAATTGTAGTATTTCTCTGTAGGCTATATGTGGTTAATAGAAGGGCAGTTCCAAAAAAAAAAAAAAAAGTATTAAAACAAAAAAATCTATGCAAAAATGGGCTCGTCCGGGATTTGAACCCGGGACCTCTCGCACCCAAAGCGAGAATCATACCCCTAGACCAACGAGCCAGACAGTTAATTTGGTATATGGTGTGCCACGTTGCATAGGGAGAAGCTCCAAGACCATAGGACATTCGATGGAGTGAGTTTCAACACGATCTTATTTTGGTTTTGACGAATGGCGCCATCTGGTGGCATCAATCTGCAGTTACAGAGGTCGTTCAGTGGCCAGTTACATAGCCAAGCATTACATGGACACCGAGGCTGGATTAGCACTGCTTGATAGTCTGCAGATAATTGAAAAGGTTAATGTCCATGTGTTCTGAAAAAAAGAATAATCTTAAAATAACTCTTAAGACTTAACATTTACAAAGGAATTAAGACATTAAACTAAACAATGTTGCTGAATAAAATATGATAGTTGTTGTACCAACATGGTAGAGGCCTACTTTGTGTTTGTTTGGCTAGGTGTGATTTGAAAATCCCTCAATAAAACTTCTCAGCGGGAATCAGCTGTATAGAACACTGACTATACCTTAAAAACTGAGGACATTATTTGTAGGACTTTATCCTGGCTTTATTTGCTTTCTCCTTTTTTTTTTTTTTTTTTGCTACTGGCTCATTGGTCTAGGCCGGGATATGATTTTCACTTTAGGAGAAAACAGTCAGAATAAAGATTGGCCTTAAAACATTGAAGATTCGAGCATTCGATTTACTGTCTCCGTGGCAGTAACTTAAAGCCACATCTAATCTGACTAGTCAACAGACACAATTACATTTTGATTGTCTAGATTTTCGAGTAAATTTGAAGGGTGGGCAATGTATTCAAGGCAAAAAAGAATTTATAAAAATCAATTGGACACTTAAATGTTGAAGCTATTGAAAAAAAAAAAAAAAAAAAAAAAATTCGGCATGACACTGAAGTTGCGATTATTCCTTTCTTCCCTGTTGTAATATATCCGAGTGAAATGACTTCTCGAACAAGAAAAAATGTGGGGCAGGACTTGATTTTTGTCTGTTGGGAATTGTTTGTTGGCTCATTGTGGTTTGCTGTTGCTGTGATCTCATGTGAGTGAGTTGTCCCGCCCTCGCGCCAGTAAACACGTCATCAGAGAAGAGAGAAGAGGGAGGGAAGTTATTTTGAATAAACATGTTTTTTTTTTTTTTTTAAATAATGATGTTAAATACTGCAATAGTCCATAAAAAAAGATTTGTAAATTTTGATTTCATGTTGACTTTAGAGAGGTTCATGTCATCAGAAAAACTATATATATATATATATATATATATATATATATATATATATATATATATATATATATATATATATATATATATATATTATAATTATTGTAAGATAACTGTGAGATAATTATTTCGCTGTTGGAAAACATTGGACCTACTGTACAGCACTCAGTAGACAACCTTTGCATATAAATAGTTAATTTAAAGTTTTGTCAGTTCCAAGATTCTAAAGCCTTTAAAAAGATTGGGCTCGTCCGGGATTTGAACCCGGGACCTCTCGCACCCTAAGCGAGAATCATACCCCTAGACCAACGAGCCTTGAAAATGTGGAATTATGACACGTTTCATACAGGAGATCCAGGCTATTTTTGCCAACGTGGATGTGGGATGCTTGTTCTGTTGGATTTCTGGTGACATCAAGTGTCTAATGGCGACATCTAGTGGTGGACAAGCAGATGTAAAGCTCTTCAGTGGACGTGTCTTTTATTCAAAATAGATGCTGTAGTCATATTACATTTGTTCATTTTGATTCTTTTTTAAAAGAGGCTGTTCGGTATAGAAGTAAAAAATAGCCTACCTTTAGTGCCTACAACACAACTGAATAACATTAATTATACTTAATTTTAATTGAGTGTTGGATAGATCAATATAGGCCAATAGGCAACTGTGTGAATTTGACATTTTTTCTTGTAAGATGTGTTTCAATTTTTTTTTTTACAATTCACCCCACAGTCCGGGTCAGTTAACATACCCTGGGGTGAGATACATTTATGATATCCACCAGGCTGTGATGTAACTTCATGAAATCAGGTGTCAAATTTATGAAAGATGTAACTTTATGTAACTTTTATTTTTGATAATATTACAGTTTTTTTTGGATTGCTTACCCACTAAAATTAAAAGTAGTACACTATTAGCAAAACCTTACACTCAAGAAGCAAAACATCAGCCCATATTTGCACAACTATAAGCACATTGTCAACCTCACACTTGTTGCAAAACTACACACAGTGATTTGCAAAACACTAAACACACTTAACATACATTACACACAAAAATCTATCATGAAGTCACTTCCTTGCAATACCAAAGCACTGACTGTCAAATTACCGCACCGTCCAACCAATTGGTTCAACACAGTCATCAGGTGTGCAAACACTTGTTTGCTTAATTGTAGACACACCAATCAGGTGTATAAGCACTATAAAAAGCAGCAGTCATTCAAGAGTGCAAGTTTCTTACCAAGGTGTCTTGCTAATGACCATAGGCGCCGATACCGTGGGTGCTCCGGGGCTCGAGCACCCACGGAAAATACCGAGCACCCACGTGTGCCGGACTGCCAGTAGGCTACATTGATTTAAAATTAAACATAGCAGTTGGTGCTATGTGAAGCGTCTGTCACACTGTGATTGGTTATGTCGCTGTCAGTCGCCTGCTCCATATCCTTTCCACCAATCACAGCGTTTCTCGGATGAAAACGCCTCTTTAGTGACCCCGCTCTGTACGCAGAGACACGTTCCTCCTGAAGAATTAACCACAATGGTGAGTCAACAAATCAAATTTATACTGTGTGGACTTGTGTGACAGAGTCCTGCACTGGTTCGGGTACCCGACGGGTGACCCGCAAATTTTACTCAAACGGGTGCAGGTCGGGTCGGTCACGGGGGAAACACGGGTCTAAACACGGGTTTAAAACAATCACGTGCAAACGTAAAAATATATGCACATTTTTAGGAACACATGTACAAAAATATGCCTGTATTTCAAGTTAATAAAATAATTTAAAATCCACATCAGTTTATTTGAGCCTTGAGCCCACGCCCTCCCAGGAGTCTCTATACCTACTTTCACTTTTAAAAAGTCATCATAACCGCGCGCGCGATCTGCTTGCAGTCGAGATGGATGCTGAGGAGTTGAAGAAAATAATAGCTAGTGAAAACTGAAGAAAACAATGTTGTGAAAGGCTTAGCTGATCGCGGTTACGAGTCAGTTAAACTTTTCATCTCCAATCCTGTCTGTATAGTGAGAAGTGGCGCTGTCCTGAGTTGAAAGATAGCCTACTTTACGGCTTTATTATCAAGTAAATAGGTGTGTGTAGTGTTCGTGTCGGCCGCTGTCCATTTCCTAAGGTTCTGAAATGCAAACTTTTTTTTTTTTTTTACATTTTTTTTTTTTAAAGGGCGTGCTCCCATGAGCACCCACGGAGGAAAACATAAATCGGCGCCTATGCTAATGACAACATTGCCTGCGATGTTGATGAAATTCTCTGGCCAGATCCAGCTAGGCGAAGAGACAATGTCTAGGTTTTTTTTTTTTTTTTTTTAACAGTAAACTTACAGTACACTACGTAAAGTGACATTTTGTTACAGTATTATGAATCTCCATGTCAACATTTTGGGCGTGTTGAGAAATAAATGAGTTTCTTCACTATGCAACATTGGTCTTGTGTAGTGTTTGGTGAATTTACATTATATTTGTACTTTGTTGATGGTACCCATACACAAAAGAAATTTATTTGAAATATATTTTCAGAGTATTTTTTGGAATATATGCAAACATTTGAAATTGGCCCAATAAATATATTTCACACTTAACATCATATATTTTTTGTTATATTTCAGAATATATTTCAATGTATTTTTTTTCTGTATGGGTCCCCAAAAGTGTCAAAAATAAATGTGGCATATATTCAAAATACATTGAAATATAACAAAAATATATGATGTTAAGTGTGAAATATATTTATTGGGGCAATTTCAAATATTTGCATATATTCCAAAATATACTCTGAAAATATATTTCAAACAAATTGCTTTTGTGTATGGGTAGCATACTCTAATCATAGGGAAGTAGAAGTGCTAAAAGTGTTTTAGGTTTATCACAGCAGAGTGTAACTCGTGAAAACAGAGTATAGTAATGTGAAACGTGTGTGTTTCATATGGTAACAAAGTGTGGTTTTTAAACAGAAGTGTATAGTTTTTACAAGAGTGTTTAATTATGCAAAGGATCTGTAGTGTTTTGCTAATTGGGTGTGTGGTTATGCTAATTGTGTGTAGTGTTTTGAAAACACGGGCCCTGTTTTGAAAATTGTGCTTAAGCAATCCAAAAAAACTGTAATGCAATTTTTTTTTTTACCTTTAAATTACTAGATTTGATCAATAAATAATAAATAAACAGTAATTCAAGCACATTCCTCATTTTTTTAAGTTAAATTCAAAATAACACAATTTCACACATAACCCTTTGAATTCAGCTTAAAATATCTTACATTGGGTGTCTTTGCCGACCTCTTGAATAATATAACGATATATCATGACTCTTGCCACTAGATGACCTTATATCTCTATACATGAACAGTAAATGAGCTGTTTCGCTGGATCCTAAAGTCAGTTTCTCTTCAGAGTGCATCATACACATGTAGACATTATAAAATAATCTTTGGTTAAGTTTTAGCATTTTTAGTTTGAATTTTGATCATTTTTAGGTTTTTCTATGTGTAGGCTACTGAAGCATTCCTCACATTCCATTAATTCCTAAGTGGGTCAAATTGACCAGCAAGGGAAGGATTTGTTACTTTTTTAAATTTCAACCACAATACTCCTCGAATCCATTACTTTTGTTTGTGCGTGCGTGTGCGTGTGCGTGTGCGTGTGTGTGTGTGTGTAGGCTATTCGTGGTTCAAGTGTGTCAAAAGTCCTAAGGTCTTAGACCCCTCTGGTGAACACTCAATTTTTAAAATGTTTTTTAAAAGTGAGTTTCGGGTCAAGTCTTTCACTTCCCTTTAAGAGACTCAGAGTTAATCAAGCAGATCTGAAGAGCAACAGCCTGTAAAAACACATTTTACTGAATCATATTATTCTGATTTTAGTCTAAACTGGAGTAATGTGTGTTTGACAGGAGTCTGTTGAGTGGAGAGTGTTTTGCATGTTTACACTCACAAAACTCCTCATGATCAGTGTGTGTTCAGTCCCGCCAGAGTCACTCACACACCAAACAATAATGGCTCTTCTAATTCTGGCTACACTGGCTCTGCTTGCTCAAGGTTACATTTTTTTCCCTTAATTAGTAGAGTTTGGTATTCATTTTGTAAAGCTTTGGTTCTCTTGTGCTTTTTCATTTTTAAATACAAATGTTTTCATAAAGGACATAAATATCTCATTATTTGTATTTAACACTGTAACACATCTTCCTTTTATCTCTCTCTCAGTGTCTCATCAAGAGGTCCAGACTCCTGAGTCTCTGTGTGTTAAAGCAGGAGATTCAGTCTCTATAAGCTGTACTGCGTCTTATGGAATTGGTTATAGCATGAGCTGGTATCTGCAGAAACCTGGAGAAGCTCCTAAACTTTTGATTTACTATTCGAGTAACCTTGCATCTGGAGTTTCAAACCGGTTCAGTGGAACTTATTCTGGATATGAATTTACACTGAACATACGTGGAGCTCAGCCTGAGGATGCAGGAGATTATTACTGTATGGGGGCTTATGCTAGTAGTGAAGTGTGCACACAGTGAAACAACATCGTACAAAAACCTCTCTCAGTCAGACGCTACAGAGAACATGAGAATCATTTCTAGTTGTCTTGTACAACAGCTGAGCAACAGTTAAAGTTTTAAAGAAGATTTTCTTATGTACTCAAAATTTTTTTCACTTTATTTTGTTCCTTTATTATGGTGTTTTATTCTGGATCAGTATTCATACAGCGAAACGGCATTGTACAAAAACTTCCCTCAGTCAGACGCACAATGAATTTACTCACGCACTAAATAAACTCATTTACATTAAATGATCATTTTTCAGTGTGAACAGAATAGGTTATCAATCTACACATTATGTCTATGACTCTGTGATAAAGTTAAGGCAAGACACATGCAAAAACATTTATTGCACATTTATTCGTGTCTGTAGATTATACTCAAAAGCCAAAATCTTCACTTCAGTAAAGAACTTACTTTACAGATGTATTCCTATATTACAGAGGGGTTTGTTCACATATGCCTGATTTTCATTTTATTCCTAAAAATATGGAGTGTTTTTCTTTCTGGCTGTTGATATTTTCAGATTTTTGAAATGATAAAAATAGATTTCCAAACTCCCCTCCATACAAACTCTTGACTCTAATATGTCAATAAAATCTGACACACAAACTTTTGAAGCTGCTTTATCCAGTGTTCAGATTTCTGTTCTGGAAATAAATGCAAATTAGTGCATATTTAATTAGAAAAGGCCTAATTTGTATATTTTAACATATAATTTCAGAAAACTAGTTAACAATGTTTGTGATTCTTCATGTATGATGAAATCTATTAGTTCTTTATTATATTATTACTCTTGTGCCTTGCCTTAATTTTTTTATTACATTATTTATTTATTAAATGCATAAATCTTGAGAGTCAGAATTCAGACCCTTTTTCCTATTTCATGTTAGATTAAAATAAAGGATTTCTCAAATACCTTAGTTTAGAGTTTTTTTTTATATATACATTTTTATAAATTAAATGTAGCTACAATATTTTATTTCATTAGATATACGATTAAGATGCCATGTTACTGTAAGCATTTTGATAAAACCAGCCTAGTTTGCCAGCCAATCGAGAAAAACTGTAATACCTGAAACAGAAATTAGATTTATTTCTTTATTATCTTAAATATATAAATATAGTCAAAATTAACTATTATATCAATTAAATGTATATACTGTATATAAATTGAAACAGAAAGAGACTAACATCAACACTAACACTAACACTAACACTGACACTAAAACTGTATCTTAGTTTAGTTTCGCTCAGTCAGCTGAAAAAAGAAATACGTTTTTAAAGTAAAATGTAAAATGCAAAATGTATTTTGATTGTTTTTTGAGGTTTATTCCATGATGCATCTGAAAGTGTTTTGCATAT
This sequence comes from Squalius cephalus, assembly GCF_949319135.1. Lineage (NCBI taxonomy): Eukaryota > Metazoa > Chordata > Actinopteri > Cypriniformes > Leuciscidae > Squalius > Squalius cephalus. The sequence goes on along the minus strand of NC_137129.1, from coordinate 32,349,964 downwards.
TAACTGAACACTGCGCTTAAAACTGATGATTATTAGTGTGTGACACCGACACACACACACACACACACATACAACAATGATTTCTCTTATTCTAATGCTGTGGACACTCGGTCTGCTCGCTCAAGGTTCAAAAATATGTTTTCTACATTATAATGATACAATTTTTAATTTATTTGTTAACTTTTTTTAAAATTTGTACTTTGTTTTATTTTCTATGCATTAATTTGAACTGTTGTATAGCGAATGCAAGCTTCTTTTGATTTGTTTTTGATCTCTCTCTCAGTGTCTCATCAAGAGGTCCAGACTCCTGAGTCTCTGTGTGTTAAAGCAGGAGATTCAGTCTCTATAAGCTGTACTGGGACCAGTGGAGTTGATAGTGACATGAGCTGGTATCTGCTGAAATCTGGAGAAGCTCCTAAACTCCTGATCTATAAAGCAAGTCGACTTCAATCTGGAGTCCCAGATCGGTTCAGTGGAAGTCAAGCTGGACTTCATTTCACACTAAATCTACGTGGAGTCCAGCCTGAGGATGCAGGAGATTATTACTGTATGGGGGTTTATTCTGGTCCAGTATTCACACAGTGAAACAACATCGTACAAAAACCTCTCTCAGTCAGACGCTACAGAGAACATGAGACTCAGGCTAGTTGCCCTGTTAACAGTTAAAGCAGCAATGAAGATTTTATTTTCAGTTATTTCATTATTTGTTCACTTTAATTATCATTATTTCAGCAGAAATGAGTATGTGAAATTTTGAGCTTAGCATCATTGAGGACAGAAGCTTGTATTTATGGAATTATTGTATTTATGGAATTATAAGCTTTATTATATGCAGAATACATCACATTCTGACATCACATTATACTGTATATGAACATATGTATATATGTATATATAATTTTACAATATTTATGCTCATATGTTTTATTGTATTGTTTGTTTATTATTGTGCTCTGTACAAGCTGAAAACTAACATATCTCAGGCTTCACTAAACAAAATTCACAAATGTTGTCTATTGGACCTTCCAATAACTGTCTATTTGTTTTTTTAATTATTAAATTATTCATTGTAAAAAAAAAAAATATATATATATATATATATATATATATATAATGGCATTTAATTGTGTTTTAAATTAAATGTGAAATGTATGGAAAGAAAAGGAAAATATTTGTCTTCAAAATGTCAAAATGACATCATCAGTTGACTCTTTGTCTCCTATCTAATAATGAACATTTATGTAAGACACAGCAGCAAAATTAGAAATTTCCCAAATGTCCATCCTACTATACATAGAAATTACTTTTGCATTGTGTTTAATCAGAATACTTATACTAAATATAAAAACTAAAATACAAGCAATACAATATTACTAATGAAATTGATAAATTCATGTACATCATTCAGTTCCTGTAGATTTATGTTTGAATTCATCTCCATCATTTAGTTTTCTTTAATGAAATATTAAGGTAATTTGACCATTTACAGTCTTTTACAGGACATAATGAAAAATTACTTTCTAAAAATGCTGTCTGATTCTTTTCAGGTTGACATTTATAATTTGATTAACTGAGTATAATATTTAATTTCTTATTTCATTCTGCACTTACTTCCAGCACTCAGTTTAGTTCCTCCACTGAAAGTCCACAGTGATTCTCATTCATTCAATGTAAAAAAAAATGAATAATTTGTGTGTGTCCGATTGGTCCAGACGCTACACTCTGTACAAGCTGAAAACTAACATATCTCAGGGTTAAAATTCCCAAATTCACAGACCTTCCAATATATGTCGATATATTTGTATATTTGAAAAATATTTATATTTTTTTTCTGATTAAATTATTCCAATTAAAACAGAATATATCTAATGGGAATTTTAATTGTGTTTTAAATTAAATGTGAAATGTATGGAAAGTAAAGGAAATTATTTGTCTTCAAAATGGAGCTGACATCATCAGTTGACTCTTTGTCTCTGATCTAATAATAAACATTTATGTAAGATACAGCAGCAAAATTAGAAATTTCCCAAATGTCCATCACATAAATTACTTTTGCATTTTGTATAATCAGAATACTAAATATAAAATATAAAAATACAATCAATACAATATTACTAATGATATTGATTTAAATACATGTACATCATTCAGTTCCTGTAGATTTATATTTGAATGCATCTCGTTAATGTAGTTTTCTTTAATTAAATATTAAGGTAATTTTACCATTTACAGTCTTTTACAGGACATAATGAAAAGATTACTTTTTTGAAAAATGCTAAAGATTCTCTTCAGGTTGACATTTATAATTTGATTAACTGAGTATAATATTTAATTTCTTATTTCATTCTGCACTTACTTCCAGCACTCAGTTTAGTTCCTCCACTGAAAGTCCACAATGATTCTCATTCATTCAATGAACAAAAACCTCCAGAATATTTAAAGAGCAATAGAAGTCAGCAATAGAATCCTGCAAAAATGCATGTTTGATTGTTTTATCTCATGTAAATCCTGAATGGAGGAAACTGAATGTGTGTTTGACAGGAGTCTGTTGAGTGGAGAGTGTTTTGCATGTTTACACTCACAAAACTCCTCATGATCAGTGTGTGTTCAGTCCCGCCAGAGTCACTGACACACCAAACAATAATGGCTCTTCTAATTCTGGCTACACTGGCTCTGCTTGCTCAAGGTTAATATACATTATCCAAGTTTGGTATTAATTTTTTAAAGCTTTGGATTCTGTTGTGCTTTGTTTTAATTTTTTAAATACAAATGTTTTCATAAAGGACATAATGTCTAATAATTTTCTAAATGTAACACTTACCCTTTTTTAATCTCTCCTTTATCTCTCTCTCAGTGTCTCATCAAGAGGTCCAGACTCCTGAGTCTTTGTGTGTTAAAGCAGGAGATTCAGTCTCTATAAGCTGCACTGCGTCTTCTGGAATTGGTTATAGCATGAGCTGGTATCTGCAGAAACCTGGAAAAAATCCTAAACTCCTGATTTACTATTCGAGTAACCTTGCATCTGGAGTTTCAAACCGGTTCAGTGGAACTTATTCTGGATATGAATTTATGCTGAAAATACGTGGAGTCCAGCCTGAGGATGAAGGAGATTATTACTGTATGGGGTATTATTCTTATACAGTATTCACACAGTGAAACAACATCGTACAAAAACCTCTCTCAGTCAGACGCTACAGAGAACATGAGACTCATTTCAGGGTAGTTGCCCTGTATAACAGCTGAGCAACAGTTAAAGTTTTAAAGATAATTTTCGTAAGTATTAAAAAAAAAATTATCTTTATTCTGGTCCTTTATTATGGTGTTTTATTCTGGATCAGTATTCATACAGCGAAACGGCATTGTACAAAAGCTTCCCTCAGTCAGACGCACAATGAATTTACTCATGCACTAAATAAACTCATTTACATTAAATGATCATTTTTCAGTGTGAACAGAATAGGTTATCAATCTACACATTCTGTCTATGACTCTGTGACAAAAGTTAAGGCAAGACATTTATTGCACTTCATGTATTTTTGTCTGTAGATTAGCTAGGCTATATATCTTTAAAGGCCATTCTCAAAATGATTTTTTCTCATGCACTGAGACAGAAAATCTGGCTGTTAATGATATTATCAACATTTTGAAATGATAAAAAGAGATTTCCAAAAACACCCCCATACAAAGTCTTGACAATATGTCAACTAAATCTGACAAACACAATTTTGAAAACTGCCTTTATCTAATGTTCAGATTTCTGTTCTGGAAATAAATGCAAATTAGTGCATAATTAATTAGAAAATTTTGTATATTTAAACATACAATGTTAGAAAACTAGATAAAACATGTTTGTGATTTTTAATGTATCAATCAATTGGGGAAGTACGGTGAAATCTACTAGTTCTTTCATTTTTTTTTTTACATTTTTTTTTTACCCTATTCATTCAGACCCTTTTTGACCCCTTGAATTCAGACCCTTTTTCCTATTTCATGTAAAAATAGTATAAAAGATTTCTCAAACACCTTATTTTAGAGTTTTTTTTATATATACATTTTTATAAATTAAATGTAGCTAAAATGTTTTATTTCATTATATATATTATTAAGATGACATGTTAACATACATATTTTATTTACTGTAATCAATATTTTCAATATTGAAATATGATTTTAATATTCATGCTGTTCATCACAATAATCACAATGAACATCCCAAAAAAATCAATAATACAGCAAGAAAGTCAACATCATATTTGAGTCAAAATGCTTTTATTTGGCAGCAATAAAACAACAAAGCATTGCTGTTACAACAGCTGAGAATATCTGAACATTATACTAACAGAACGAAAGATTCATTGTTGAGCGTTGACTGATTTAGGACAGTCCTATGTAAGTTTGTGTGTGTGTGTGTGTGTGTGTGTGTGTGTGTGTGTGTGTGTGTGTGTGTGTGTGTGTGTGTGTGTGTGTGTGTGTGTGTGTGTGTGTGTGTGTGTGTGTGTGTGTGAGTGTGTGAATGAATGCATGCTATCTATGTCTTTGTGTGATGTGTGTGTGTGTTTCACTGGTCAGCATCACACTGCTGTGTGTTCAGGCTCTCGGTCACTGCTTTCTGGGATGTGTGTGTGGCGTCACAGCTGATGGTTGTTGCTCTGCTCCACTCACTCTCAGTGAGACTCAGGCTGCTGCTCCAGCTGTACAGTCCATCCTTCTGCAGAACACTGGGACTCAGATTCACAGCAGAGCTCCTGCTACTGCCATCCACCTTCCAGCTCAGCTTCCAGTCAGAGGGGAATCCCTTACTGCCCAAACACAGCACTGTAGCCTTACCCTGCTGCAGCTCGGCTCTGGAGGGGGGCAGGACCGTGAGGGTGGGGCGAGTGGCAGCTAGAGAGAGAGAGAGAGAGAGAGAGAGAGAGAGAGAGAGAGAGAGAGAGAGAGAGAGAGAGAGAGAGAGAACCCATTGAATAAATAAATAAATAATAATAAATAATTGAACCCATTGCTCTGTATGGCAGCGAGATATGGGGACCTCTCAAAACCCAAGATTTCTCAAAATGGGAAAAAGAGGAAATCGAAACTCTGCATACCCAAATTTGTAAAAGCATCCTAAAAGTAAACAGAGCGACACCAAACAACTCGTGCAGAGCTGAATTAGGACAATACCCCCTGCTGATCACTATCCAGAAAAGAGCTGTGAAGTTCTACCAGCACCTAAAGCGCAGTGACCCGAGCTCATACCAGGCTGAGGCCCTGCGGTGTCAGGAGCAGAACCGGCACCGGAGCGCACTCTCACAGCTCATGCTGAAACTACAGCCAGACCAGCACAGCACTATCTGGCCCAACCAAATTATTAAATTACAAAAACAAAATTACATTAACTATTGGAAAGATGCTACTAAAGCACAAAACAAGATGGAACTCTATTTACACCTGAAAAGAGACTATACACCAGCAGAATACCTGAGCTGTGTGAAAGAGCATAAAATGAGAAAGACCCTGACCAAGTACAGGCTGAGTGACCACAGTCTGGCTGTAGAGAGAGGCCGGCACAGGCAGAGATGGCAGCCGAGAGAGCAGAGGCTGTGTTCACTGTGCTCTCAGAAAGAGGTGGAGACAGAAGAACACTTCCTGATACACTGTGATCTCTATTACAGCATTAGATCAGACTATTTCACTAGATTCCAACAAATAGAACCAAATTTTATGGCACTACCAAATTCAGAAAAATTAAAGCATATTCTGGGAGAGAACTCCAGCTCAATCACAACAGCAGCAAAATATGTGACAGCCTGCCACAAACTACGAGAGTCAGCCAGTGGACAAAACTAAAGTCAGAATCATCCTTATCTTGTCTGAATGTTGGTACTAATGTACATAGGTTTTTTTTTTGTTTTTTTATATATATAAATGTATTCATGCATTTATTTACTGATTGATTTATTGAATTTATTGATTATTTGTGTATGTAATGTCCATTTATGTAATGGCCAATGCTTTGGCAATACTGTACAAGTCATGCCAATAAAGCTCATTTGAATTTGAATTTGAGAGAGAGAGAGAGAGAGAGAGAGAGAGAGAGAGGGAGAGAGAGGGGGGGGGGGGAGAGGGAGAGAGAGAGAGCGAGGGAGAGAGAGACAGAGAGAGAGAGGGGGGGGAGAGAGAGAGAGAGAGAGAGAGAGAGAAAAGAGAGAGAGAGAGGGAGAGAGAGAGGGAGAGGGGGGGAGAGAGAGAAAGAGAGAGAGGGGGGGGGAGAGAGGAGGGGGAGAGAGAGAGGAGGGAGGGGAGAGAGAGAGAGAGGGAGGGAGAGGGGAGAGGGAGAGAGAGAGAGAGAGAGAGAGAGAGAGAGAGAGAGAGAGAGAGAGAGAGAGAGAGAGAGAGAGAGAGAGGGAGAGAGAGAGAGTTTCATTCTTCTTAAAAACAGCTCTATCAGTCTTTCACTTCCCTTTAAGAGATTCAGAGTTAATCAAGCAGATCTGAAGAGCAACAGCCCGTAAAAACACATTTTACTGAATCATATTATTCTGATTTTAGTCTAATCAGGAATAATAACATTAATATATTCAGTAATAACAATAATATAATAATATAATTGATAACATATCAGACTAAAATGTATATATTACATTTTTATCTATTCTATTATCTATAGAGTTTAATAAGAAAGTGATTTTGTATTTTATAAAGCATGAAAATTAAGATAATTTACTTTGTCTTAATATTAAAAAATATCAAGAGTAAAACAATACATTTCTTTTCAGTATATATTCAGTATAAAAAAAAACTATACGAAAATCTTTTTAAAATATATTTATTTACTCAGAATACTACAAATCCATTAACATATATACTGACATATTGCATGAGACTTATTGACATAACTTTATTCGGAGTACACATTTCTTAATATTAAGCCTAAAATCTGTTTTACAATCACCATTATTAAGGATAGTATGATCTCTGTATAATATGATTCTTTAAATACAAGATATTTAAAGTCTACCTATAAAGTATTGCAATAGTTCCACTTTAGCACAATCAAATATACTTAGCTTTAGTTGGAACTCAGCACTATTTCTGAATAACTAAAGTGCATTAAGTACAAAATTAGTTGTTCCAATTTAGCAGACTTTAAGTATACTAATTCAGTATACTAAAAGTACAATTGCAGGATATTTATATTACAGGTACATAAATATAAATGTATTTGTAGTACTTAGCATAAAATGTATTTCAAATACATTTTAATGTATTTATTTTTCACTAGGGAATACACATTAAGTATTATAATCAAGTCTAAATTATAACAATATGTTATATATTTATTTTTTTAAGTGCCCAGTTATACAGCATATAATTACCGTACAGTAATAATTAACACCTGAAACCGAAGTTAGATATATTTCTGTATTATCGTAAACATAAATATAGTCAAGAATATTTATTAACAATTATGTATTTTTATAAATATATACATATTTCTTTTTTGAAACAGAAAGAGATTTACTTACTTCCAACTGAGAGTCGTGTTCCTCCACCGAATATGTACCACAGTGATACAAACCCAATGAGCGGCTGTACAAAAACCTCCTGCACTAAAACTGACACTGACAGAGTTACACTAACATCAGCACTAACACTGACACTGACACTGAAACTGTATCTTAGTTTAGTTTCGCTCAGTCAGCTGAAAAAAGAAATACATTTTTAATGAATAAAATCTTGCTAAATGTATTTTGATTGTTTTTTGAGGTTTATTCCATGATGCATCTGAAAGTGTTTTGCATATTAACTGAACACTGCGCTTAAAACTGATGATTATTAGTGTGTGACACCGACACACACACACACACATACAATAATGATTTCTCTTATTCCAATGCTGTGGACACTCGGTCTGCTCGCTCAAGGTTCAAAAATATGTTTTCTACATTATAATGATACAATTTTTAATTGATTTGTTAACTCTTTTTTTTTATTTGTACTTTGTTTTATATTTCTATGCATTCATTTGAACTGTTTATAGCAAAGTCAGGCTAGTTGCCCTGTTAACAGTTAAAGCAACAATGAAGATTTTATTTTCAGTTATTTCATCATTTGTTTAATTTTCACTTTAATTTTCATTATTGATTTCAGCAGAAATGAATACGTGAAATTTTGAGATTAGCATCATTGTGGACAGAAGCTTGTTTTTATCTTTAAAGACTGGAATTATAAGCTTTATTATATGCAGAATACATATTTCATTCTGACATCACATTATACTGTATATGAACATGTGAACTCATGCCATCTTAACATACTGAAACTATTCTCTTTAAGAGATATTTTCAATATTAAAATATATGATGTTAGTATCATGTTACTCATATCTACAAGGTAAAGTATGCTTTGTTTAAAAATGTATACTAGTAATTATTAAACATAAAAAAATATATTTTACATGTATTTAAAAATGTATTTAAAGTTGCTGGTACATGACAACATGAGAATGTCTTTAAATGCCAAGACTTGTTCTTGTATCAGTTGGTCCTTGAACAAAATGAGTGTCAAAGAAATATCGTAATTTCCTCAATCCAACACTAACCACATAAAACAAATCAGAGGGACATTATATGTTGATAAAAATGTCAATAACCTAAATATAACACTTTCCCTATACTCCAAAGTCCAATTAACTGACAACAAGGACAAACAAGATGTTGATATATGATGAACTAAATGGCAAAATCATGTTTCCACAGTCCATCCTTCTTCTGCACATTACAATCCAGAATCACTTTTACAGTGTCTTCTCACTCACAGGGGAAATCAAAGAAACTGTATATTGTAATGTTGACATAGTAAGTTACAAGTAGAAAAATGACATGTCATTTAAAATTGTGCTTTCATAAAAATATACAGTACAATACTTTTCATTCTTTTCACATTCTACACTTCATTCCGCTTGGCTCTTTAATGATAAATAAGGGGCATGAAATGCAAAATGCGTCCAGCCTTCAGTTGCATAATTGTAAAATAATGAACAGATTTCAGGAAACTGCCAGTATGGGACACTTCTGGTCATATTTGATGCTTTGCATAGACAGTGTCAGTGATCTGAGATGTTCATAAGTCTGTTTAACTCTTCATTGAGCTTCTCTTCATGATAACAGATCTAACAGCCAAAATGACTCTGATCTCCTTTATCATTTGGACACTCTACAGCATGCAATGTACAGACAGTTACATGTGACTTTTTTAAATATATTTCAGTATTAATATAAGATATATATTATATAATAATCTGTGCTGTTATCTCTTGCTCTACACAGGTTGTTTAGGACAAATAGTTGTGACTCAGTCTGAGGTTAAATCAGTCAGCACGGTCAAACCGTCTCTATTGACTGTAAAGTTGATACTGTGGTTTACAAATATGAGCAAGGCCAGTATCTAAAGGATGTTATTATGTGTCTTGGTACAGCCAAAAAACTGAAGATGCTCCAAAACTCTTGGTTTATTACAAATGAAAAAAAGTCAGGAATTCCTTCAAGATTCAGTGGCAGTGGACAAGGAAACGGTCTTGATTTCACTCTGACCATCAGTGATGCCCAGCTTGAAGATGCAGGAGATTATTACTGTCAGAGTTATCATGAGATCAGTGATAGTTATGTGTTCACACAGTGAAAAGACCCCTTACAAAAACCCTCCCTTCTTCAGAATCAGATTGCTAACATTATTAACATCTTCTGATGAAGCTGCAAGTGGAATAAATACACACACGCACTAATCTTATTAATCATCCAAACAATAATATATGTATTTAAATTTCTATTCCATCCTCCTTCTCCTGTAACATATAGTCATCTATTTCCATAATCCAGACTGATATTTTATTTTAGCTGTTGTGGGTCGGAGCTTGCATGGTGGCTTCGAGCACATGGCTGTGGTGAGTCGAAGCCTGCTGTCCTGGCCTGCTGAGTGCACGCTGGACGGTGCGGCCTCCTGAAGTGCCCAGAAGGCCAGGAGTTGATCGTTGCCAATTCAATGATGGTAAAGTTGCAGTTTTTCCAGATGGAAGAAGAAGCAGAGTGTCTCCCTTTGGGGAGCGTGAAAGCATGGCAGGCAGTGCTCCGGCCTGCTGGGCCCAGGGCCCCAGTGGGGGGGGGGAAAGGGGTCCCCCCCCCCTCCCAGTAACAGCAGAAACTGCGTTGTTGTCAGATGAGAAGCGCTGAGAAGAGAGGGCGGTCACTGTGGTCAGTCTCTAATAAAGCCTGAGAATGGCCACCCCTCTCTGGGTTTTCTGTACCAATGAGAAGGGTGGACTGTCTGGCGGGAGTTTCCTCTGTGGTGAAGATTTATGATGCTATCTCAAATCTGCCTTACCTCTTTTCTGTTAATTAATACTCAGATAGATATAACAAATCCACACTGCATTCTAAGAGAAGGTGATGTACATCAAAGCATGAGTCATCAAATGAGGATTAATTAGATAGGAGACATGAAACAGGTAAAGTTACATTGACCGCTGGTTGTATAATGAAATACATACCATGGTGTATACATAATAGGACACAAAACATCACACTCATTCACACAGTTTCTGGGAGGCACGTTCATTTCTAGCTCAGTTCGTCTCTGATTAATGCAGCGAAGTCTGCATGGAAGATTGTTTCTTCCCATTGTCTCTCTCTTGCACATGCGGCCACATACCTTTCGATCGTAAAAACTGTCTGTGTTCCCTGTAACAAGACACCGTCCTGCCAGTGTGTTAGCCTCATTTGGGATGTTAGTTTTTGGTGAAGGTTTCACAGTGAGTTTGCTGGATTATTCATTAAATAAATGAATAATTTGTGTGTGTCCGATTGGTCCAGACGCTACACTCTGTACAAGCTGAAAACTAACATATCTCAGGGTTAAAATTCCCAAATTCACAGACCTTCCAATATATGTCGATATATTTGTATATTTGAAAAATATTTATATTTTTTTTCTGATTAAATTATTCCAATTAAAACAGAATATATCTAATGGGAATTTTAATTGTGTTTTAAATTAAATGTGAAATGTATGGAAAGTAAAGGAAATTATTTGTCTTCAAAATGGAGCTGACATCATCAGTTGACTCTTTGTCTCTGATCTAATAATAAACATTTATGTAAGATACAGCAGCAAAATTAGAAATTTCCCAAATGTCCATCACATAAATTACTTTTGCATTTTGTATAATCAGAATACTAAATATAAAATATAAAAATACAATCAATACAATATTACTAATGATATTGATTTAAATACATGTACATCATTCAGTTCCTGTAGATTTATATTTGAATGCATCTCGTTAATGTAGTTTTCTTTAATTAAATATTAAGGTAATTTTACCATTTACAGTCTTTTACAGGACATAATGAAAAGATTACTTTTTTGAAAAATGCTAAAGATTCTCTTCAGGTTGACATTTATAATTTGATTAACTGAGTATAATATTTAATTTCTTATTTCATTCTGCACTTACTTCCAGCACTCAGTTTAGTTCCTCCACTGAAAGTCCACAGTGATTCTCATTCATTCAATGAACAAAAACCTCCAGAATATTTAAAGAGCAATAGAAGTCAGTAATAGAATCCTGCAAAAATGCATGTTTGATTGTTTTATCACATTATGTAAATCCAGGAGGAAACTGAATGTGTGTTTAACAGGAGTCTGTTGAGTGGAGAGTGTTTTGCATGTTTATACTCACAAAACTCCTCATGATCAGTGTGTGTTCAGTCCCGCCAGAGTCACTCACACACCAAACAATAATGGCTCTTCTAATTCTGGCTATAGGCTCTGCTTGCTCAAGGTTAAAATGCATTATCCAAGTTTGGTATTCATTTTGTAAAGCTTTGGATTATGTTGTGCTTTGTTTTATTTTTTTAAATACAAGTGTTTTTATAAAGGACATAAATGTCTAATAATTTTCTAAATGTAACACTTACCCTTTTTTATCTATCCTTTATCTCTCTCTCAGTGTCTCATCAAGAGGTCCAGACTCCTGAGTCTCTGTGTGTTAAAGCAGGAGATTCAGTCTCTATAAGCTGCACTGCGTCTTCTGGAATTAATTATGACATGAGCTGGTATCTGCAGAAACCTGGAGAAGCTCCTAAACTTTTGATCTACAGATCGAGTAACCTTGCATCTGGAGTTTCAAACCGGTTCAGTGGAACTTATTCTGGATATGAATTTATGCTGAAAATACGTGGAGTCCAGCCTGACGATGCAGGAGATTATTACTGTATGGGGTATTATTATTGGTCCGGAGTGTGCACACAGTGAAACAACATCGTACAAAAACCTCTCTCAGTCAGATGCTACAGAGAACATGAGACTCATTTCAGGGTAGTTGCCTTGTACAACAGCTGAGCAACAGTTAAAGTTTTAAAGATAATTTTCGTAAGTATTCAAAAAAAAATTATCTTTATTCTGGTCCTTTATTATGGTGTTTTATTCTGGATCAGTATTCATACAGCGAAACGGCATTGTACAAAAACTTCCCTCAGTCAGACGCACAATGAATTTACTCACACACTAAATAAACTCATTTACTTTAAATGAGAAATTAATTTTTCAGTGTGAACAGAATAGGTTATCAATCTACACATTCTGTCTATGACTCTGTGACAAAAGTTAAGGCAAGACACATGCAAAAACATTTATTGCACTTCATCTATTTTTGTCTGTATACTTAGGCTATATATCTTTAAAGGCCATTCTCAAAATGATTTTTTCGCATGCACTGAGACAGAAAATCCAACACGATCTCATGAAAGTGCGTATCTATAGCACGAATGATATTTCTCGTATCATTTATACGCCAAAACGAGTTTTTGCGTTCAAATGATACGCACTGTAAACCCCTTGGGTAGGATTAGGGGTGAGGAGGGCGTGCATATTACACGCCATAATGTGCGTTGTTTTTTAATTAAAAAATAATAATACATTTTACCCTATTCGTCTCTCGTGCATTGCCTTAATTTTTTTTATTCATCCTGTTTACAGTAAATGCATAAATCTTGACAGTCAGAATTCAGACCCTTTTTCCTATTTCATGTAAGATTAAAATAAAGGATTTCTCAAATACCTTATTTTAGAGTTTATTTAATGTATATTTTTATAAATTAAATGTAGCTGAAATATTTTATTTCATTATATATACGATTAAGATGTCATACTAACATAAATATCTCGTTTACTGTAATCGATATTTTTAGTAAAATATTATTGCAATATCATGCTTTTCATCACAATAATCGCAATGGACATACCCCAAAAAAATCAATAAAAAGTGGGATTTCTTATTTTAGGTTGTTTTACAGCAAGAAAGTCAACACCATATTTGAGTCAAAATGCTTTTATTTGGCAGCAATAAAACAACAAAGCATCACTGTTACAACAGCTGAGAATATCTGAACATTATACTAACAGAACGAAAGATTCATGTGTGTGTGTGTGTGCTGTGTGTGTGTGTGTGTGTGTGTGTGAATGAATGATTATGCATGCTATCTATGTCTTTGTGTGATGTGTGTGTGTGTGTTTCACTGGTCAGCATCACACTGCTGTGTGTTCAGGCTCTCGGTCACTGCTTTCTGGGATGTGTGTGTGGCGTTAAAACACTGTACCGACTGTACAGCATGTAGCCTACAACTCAGTAGACTACCTTTGCATATAAATAGTTAATGTAAAGTTTAGTCAGTTCCAAGATTCTAAAGCCTTTAAAAAGATTGGGCTCGTCCGGGATTTGAACCCGGGACCTCTCGCACCCTAAGCGAGAATCATACCCCTAGACCAACGAGCCTTGAAGACGTGAAAGTATGACACGTTTCATAGAGGAGATCCAGTATGGCGACAAATCAATGCCAATAATCACCGAGCACACAACTGATGCTAGCGCGCGCGGTGAATGACTTCCGCGAGAGGATAACAGATCTACACGCGAAGAAACGGGAACTCGCGAGCTCATTCAAACCCTGCGCGCGCGCATGACATCATCTCAGCACGCAATACAAGCCCTCTCGCGCGCGCATGATCATTCCCCACGCGCTCGCGCTTTATCTGCTCTCGCCTGCTGCTTTTGCTCGCTCGAACAGTTTTATTTTTGGCAGTCGAGGGGCGGGACTTACTGTTTTAATAAACTCAAATGTCATTGGTTACTTTTCCCCTTTTCCAGAAGTCAGTTGCGATTGGACGCCTGTCCAATGACTCGTAATTCACTTGACTTGAGACATGAGACATCACTTCATTTGTTTTATTTATTGTGGTTTATTAATGTGTAATGTGTAATTACCAGATACTTTATTAACAAAGTCTTATTGCGTTGTGATGTTAAGAGATATTTAGGCTACAGACTAATGATGCATTTCCATAGTTATTATTAGCATTGCAAATTGACCAAATATTTTATATATTTTTAGGTAATATAAGTGGTTAATTATGTTTTCTATTAAATGCAAAAGGGGTTCTGGCTTCTCAAGTTAAGATACAGTACACAGCATGAATTAGCTTACAAATGCCTTTTCAGAATTTGCTACAAAATATAGAGGAACAAAATTAAACCCAGCAAATTATTAAACACAGCAAATTAGATATTAAAATATTATATAGTGATCTTAACCATCTAACTTTTTGTAAGCTAATAACCTAATAAGAGAAAGTATGAACGTGCAGTACTAGTTGAGGTTATTTTATGATTTAGATCAAACTAACATAAAATCACAGCATTAGCTATAAAATGGAGTTTGCAAGCCTGAATAGTGGAGGAAAACTAATAATTGGGTAACAGATAAATAAAGATGGAAAAAAATCGATTCTCGGCGTTTGAGAATCGATTTTGAATCGACCACATTTTAAAAAACGATTTTTTGCCCAGCCCTATGAGGCAAGTACAGTACACTGTATAAATGATTACACCCCATCTGAACATAACACATCTTTAAAAAATAAAATAAAAAATAAAATATGTCCTAGATAAAGAAAAAATTCTGAATTTGTTGGGTTTCAGAGGGGTGTAATCATTTATGCTGTGTACTGTATCTTAACTTGAGAAGCCAGAATCCCTTTTACATTTAATAGAAAATATAATAAACCACTCAAAATGGACATAATAGTAAAACACAGGATGATAACAAAAAGCTTACACAACAACTCTTGAATATTGATATAAACAAGTAATGTATCTTTCATCCAAAGCCCTTGTTATATTTGCAACTATTTAATGGATACGTTTTACATTTCTGAGGTTCTCAGAACCAATATAATTTTGGTTGGGTAAACGTAAATAGTGGTGAATGGGAGTATAGTGGTAATGTAGTGGTGATATACAGCAAATACAGGTGAAACTCGAAAAGTTAGAACATCATGCAAAAGTTCAAAATTAGAAACAAATTCAAAATTAGAATATTGTGAAAAGGTTTTCATAAGCTGTAAGCCATAATCATCAAAATTGTAACAAATAAAGGCTTTAAATATCTCACTTTGCATGTAATGAGTCTATATAATATATTAGTTTCACCTTGTAAGTTGAATTACTGAAATAAATGAACTTTTGCACATGAACTTATATTAAAAATTTTCGAGTTTCACCTGTATGACTTTACATTCCCATTTTTCTCCAATTTCTTTTAGGTATTTTAATGCCAATAACACAAATCACAGTGTTATGAATATAAAAAGTAAAAATGTATACAAATTTGGGTCAATTTGCAATGCTAATAATAACTATGGAAATGCATCATTAGTCTGTAGCCTAAATATCTCTTAACAACACAACGCAATAAGACTTCTGTTAATAAAGTATCTGGTAAGAATCTATTCTATATTAACAATGCATTAAATCACATTACACATTAATAAACCACAATAAATAAAACAAATGAAGTGATGTCTCATGTCTCAAGTCAAGTGAATTACGAGTCATTGGACAGGCGTCCAATCGCAACTGACTTCTGGAAAAGGGGAAAAGTAACCAATGACATTTGAGTTTATTAAAACAGTAAGTCCCGCCCCTCGACTGCCAAAAATAAAACTGTTCGAGCTAGCAAAAGCAGCAGGCGAGAGCAGATAAAGCGCGAGCGCGTGGGGAATGATCATGCGCGCGCGAGAGGGCTTGTATTGCGTGCTGAGATGATGTCATGCGCGCGCGCAGGGTTTGAATGAGCTCGCGAGTTCCCGTTTCTTCGCGTGTAGATCTGTTATCCTCTCGCGGAAGTCATTCACCGCGCGCGCTAGCATCAGTTGTGTGCTCGGTGATTATTGGCATTGATTTGCCGCCATAATCCAGGCCCATTTTTTGCCAACGTGGATGTGGGATGCTTGTTCTGTTGGATTTCTGGTGACATCAAGTGTCTAATGGCGACATCTAGTGGTGGACAAGCAGATGTAAAGCTCTTAATCAGTGGACGTGTCTTTTATTCAAAATAGATGCTGTAGTCATATTACATTTGTTCATTTTGATTCGTTTTTAAAAGAGGCTGTTCGGTATAGAAGTAAAACGTACCTTTAGTGCCTACAACACAACTGAATAAAATGAATTGTACTTCATTTTAATTGAGTGTTGGATAGATCAATATAGGCCAGGCAACTGTGTGAATTTGACATTTTTTGTTGTAAGATGTTTAAATTTTTTTTAACAAATTCACCCCACAGTCCGGGTCAGTTAACATACCCTGGGGTGAGATAAAATTATGATATCCACCGGGGTGTGATGTAACTTTATGAAATCAGGTGTCAAACTTATGAAAGATGTAACTTTATGAACCCGAAGCCCTAAAATTATACCAGACATGTGTGTTGAGGCAAGTTAGAGCTATAACTCAGGACAGTGGCCCTTCCAGGATTGAGTTTGGACACCCCTGACCTAAACATACTGACATTTTAAAACAACAACAACATATACATTCAATTAAAAATTTACTTCATTAATGAGAAACATGCTTCAATAATCTTACAACTAACCCAGAGTTATTTTTTATGTTTTTCTTTTCCTTTCTTTTCTTTTCTTTTCTTTTCTTTTCTTTTCTTTTCTTTTCTTTTCTTTTCTTTTCTTTTCTTTTTTTGGTCAATAAACCTTATTTTATTTCATTTTGATTATATTAATGCAATTTTTTTGTTATTTTTTGTTATTTTTAATTTTATTTACCTTTAAATTACTAGATTTGATCAATAAATAATAAATAAATAGTAATTCAAGTACATGTTCCTCACATTCTTTCAAGTTAAATTGAAAAACTCAATTTCACGCATAACCCTTTGAATTCAGCTCAAAATATCTTACATTGGGTGTCTTTGCCGACCTCTTGAATAATATAACGATATTTCATGACTCTTGATAGATGGTCTTATAGCTCTATATATGAACAGCAAATGAGCTGTTTCGCTGGATCCTAAAGTCAGTTTCTCTTCAGAGTGCATTATACACATGTAGACATTATAAAATAATCTTTGGTAAAGTTTTAGCATTTTTAGTTTGAATTTTGAGCATTTTCAGGTTTTTCTATGTATAGTGAGGCACTCCTCACATTCCATTAATTCATAAGGGGGTCAAATTGACCCGTGAGGGAAGGATTTGATACTTTTTTAAAATTTCAACCAAAAAACTCCTCGAATCCATTACATGTGTGTGTGTGTGTGTGTGTGCTATTCATGTTTCAAGTGCGTCAAAAGTCCTAGGGTCTTCGACCCCTCTGAGGAACACTCAATTTTTTAAATGTTTTTAAAATGTCAAGTCTTTCACTTCCCTTTAAGAGATTCAGAGTTAATCAAGCAGATCTGAAGAGAAACAGCCTCTAAAAACACATTTTACTTAATCATATTATTCTGATTTTAGTCTAAACTGGAGCAATAACATTAATACATTCAGTAATAACATTAATATATTCAGTACTTATAAATATTACAAAAAATGTATATATCTAAAATTTGTATTTATTCTGATTTAAAAATGTATCAGTTTAATAAGAAAATTATTTTTTATTTTATAAAGCACGAAAATGAAGATGATTTACTTTTTAACATTAAAAAATATCAAGATTAAACGAATACATTTCCTTTCAGAGTATAAATACGCATTCAGAATTATAATCAAGTCTAAATATGTACGTGTATTTATATTTATAAAATATATAAATATACAGCATATATACAGCATATGATTAAATTACAGTAATAATTAATACCTGAAACAGAAGTTAGATATATTTCTGTATTATCTTAAACACATAAATATAGTCAAGATTAACAATATTATATAAATTAAATATATACTGTATATAAATTGAAACAGAAAGAGATTATAAAAACCTCCTGCACTAAAACTGACACTGACAGAGTTACACTAACATCAACACTAACACTGACAATGACACTAAAACTCTATCTTAGTTTAGTTTCGCTCAGTCAGCTGAAAAAAAGAAATACATTTTTAATGAATAAAATCTTGCTAAATGTATTTTGATTGTTTTTTGAGGTTTATTCCACTTTAATTATCATTATAGATTTCAGCAGAAATGAGTATGTGAAATTTTGAGCTCAGCATCATTGTGGACAGAAGCTTGTATTTATGGAATTATTGTATTTATGGAATTATAAGCTTTATTATATGCAGAATACATCACATTCTGACATCACATTATACTGTATATGAACATATGCATATATATATGTATATATAATTTAACAATATTTATGCACATATATGTTTTTTTGTATTGTTTGTTTATTATTGTGCTCTGTACAAGCTGAAAACTAAAATATCTCAGGCTTCACTAAACAAAATTCACAAATGTTGTCTATTGGACCTTCCAATAACTGTCTATTTGTTTTTTAATCATTAAATTATTCATTGTAAAAAAATATATATATAACTAATGGCATTTAATTGTGTTTTAAATTAAATGTGAAATGTATAGAAAGTAAAGGAAAATATTTGTCTTCAAAATGGAGCTGACATCATCAGTTGACTCTTTGTCTCCTATCTAATAATGAACATTTATGTAAGATACAGCAGCAAAATTAGAAATTTCCCAAATGTCCATCCTACTATACATAGAAATTACTTTTACATTGTGTTTAATCAGAATACTTATACTAAATATAAAATATAAAATACAAGCAATACAATATTACTAATGATATTGATAAATACACATCATTCAGTTCCTGTAGATTTATGTTTGAATGCATCTCCATCATTTAGTTTTCTTTAATGAAATATTAAGGTAATTTGATCATTTACAGTCTTTTACAGGACATAATGAAAAATTACTTTCTAAAAAATGCTGAAACCTGATTCTTTTCAGGTTGAAATTTATAATTTGATTAACTGAGTATACTATTCAATTTCTTATTTCATTCTGCACTTACTTCCAGCACTCAGTTTAGTTCCTCCACTGAAAGTCCACAGTGATTCTCATTCATTCAATGAACAAAAACCTCCAGAATATTTAAAGAGCAATAGAAGTCAGCAATAGAATCCTGCAAAAATGCATGTTTGATTGTTTTATCACATTATGTAAATCCTGGAGGAAACTGAATGTGTGTTTGACAGGAGTCTGTTGAGTGGAGAGAGTTTTGCATGTTTACACTCACAAAACTCCTCATGATCAGTGTGTGTTCAGTCCCGCCAGAGTCACTGACACACCAAACAATAATGGCTCTTCTAATTCTGGCTACACTGGCTCTGCTTGCTCAAGGTTACATTTCCCCCCCCTAAATTATTAGACTTTTTTATTCATTTTGTAAAGCTTCGTTTCTCTTGTGCTTTGTTTTCATTTTTAAATACAAATGTTTTCATAAAGGATGTAAATATCTCATTATTTGTATTTAACACTGTAACACATCTTCCTTTGATCTCTCTCTCAGTGTCTCATCAAGAGGTCCAGACTCCTGAGTCTCTGTGTGTTAAAGCAGGAGATTCAGTCTCTATAAGCTGCACTGCGTCTTCTGGAATTGGTTATCGCGTGAGCTGGTATCTGCAGAAACCTGGAAAAACTCCTAAACTTTTGATCTACGAAATGAGTAACCTTGCATCTGGAGTTTCAAACCGGTTCAGTGGAACTTATTCTGGATATGAATTTATGCTGAAAATACGTGGAGTCCAGCCTGAGGATGAAGGAGATTATTACTGTATGGGGGTTTACACTGGCAGGTGCACACAGTGAAACAACTTCGTACAAAAACTTCCCTCAGTCAGACGGCACAATGAATTTACTCACGCACTAAATAAACTCATTTACATTAAATGATCATTTTTCAGTGTGAACAGAATAGGTTATCAATCTACACATTCTGTCTATGTCTCTGTGATAAAGTTAAGGCAAGACACATGCAAAAACATTTATTGCACATTTATTTGTATCTGTAGATTATTCATATCTTTAAAAGCCAAAATGATTTTTCCTCATGCTGAGCCAGAAAATCTTCACTTCAGTAGAACTTACTTTACAGATTTATTCCCTATATTACAGAGGGGTTTGTTCACATTTGCCTGATTTCATTTTATTCCTAAAAATATGGTGTGTGTTTTTTCCTGGCTGTTGATAAAAATAGATTTTCAAAATCCCCTCCATACAAACTCTTGACTCTAATGTCAACAAAATCTGACACACAAACTGTTGAAGCTGCTTTATCCAGTGTTCAGATTTCTGTTCTGGAAATAAATGCAAATTAGTGCATATTTAATTAGAAAATGCCTCATTTGTATATTTTAACTTAAAATTTCAGAAAACTAGTTAACAATGTTTGTGATTCTTCATGTATGATGAAATCTATTAGTTCTTTATTATATTATTACTCTTGTGCATTGCCTTAATTTTTTTTATTCATCCTGTTTAAATGCATAAATCTTGACAGTCAGAATTCAGACACTTTTTCCTATTTCATGTTAGATTAAAATAAAGGATTTCTCAAATACCTTATTTCAGAGTTTTTTTAATATATACATTTTTTATCAATTAAATGTAGCTAAAATATTTTATTTCATTAGATATACGATTAAGATGCCATATTAACATAAATCTCTCTTTTACTGTAATCAATATTTTCAGTATTAAAATATTATTTTAATATCCATGCTGTTCATAACATTTATCACAATGGACATCCCCCCAAAAAAATCTATAAAAAGTGGGATTTCTTATTTAAGGTTGTTTCATAATATAGCAAGAAAGTCAACACCATATTTGAGTCAAAATGCTTTTATTTGGCAGCAATAAAACAACAAAGCATCACTGTTACAACAGCTGAGAATATCTGAACATTATACTAACAGAACGAAAGATTCATTGTTGAGCATTGACTGATTTAGGACAGTCCTTTGTCAGTTTGTGAGTGTGTGTATGTGTGTGAATGAATGCTATCTATGTCTTTGTATGTGTGTTTCACTGGTCATCATCACACTGCTGTGTGTTCAGGCTCTCGGTCACTGCTTTCTGGGATGTGTGTGTGGCGTCACAGCTGATGGTTGTTGCTCTGCTCCACTCACTCTCAGTGCTGTATTCATAATTCATGTATTCAGAAGTTTCATTCTTCTTAAAAACAGCTCTATCAGTCTTTCACTTCCCTTTAAGAGACTCAGAGTTAATCAAGCAGATCTGAAGAGCAACAGCCCATAAAAACACATTTTACTGAATCATATTATTCTGATTTTAGTCTAATCTGGAGTAATAACATTAATATATTCAGTAATAACATTCAGTAATAGCATTAATATATTCAGTACTTTATCTCCATGTCTTTAATAAAAGATTTTTAGAGTGCAGACCTTTCTTGCATTTTTTTATTTGATACATCTGAGCACCTAATTTTTTTACATTATAAACAGTTTATTACATTAATGTCATACCATAATACATTATGCTTTTATATTACATTATGCATTATGAGTTGCTACACGTCTTTTATTCAGAATAGACGGTCAGAGCCGGATTTACTTCAAATTGTGAATTTGTGGCAAAATAACTTTTTGACTACACTGTTCACTGCACCTCAAAATACATAAAACATCAGCATTTATATAGTGTTTTTAGTAAAGAAAACACTGCTGTACTTATTCAAAGAACCAGTTCTTTATTTACCCTTGAAAACAAGCAGAGACGGACCAAAATCATTGAGGTTTAGGCACAAACTCTTGTCAATACTTTACATTTGTTGAATATTTGTAAAGCACAGACAACCGTAAAGGGTGACAAATAATGATGTATGACGAAAGTGACAAATGACAAAACATGGAGTTTGACAAATGACAAAACATTTTATTATTTTATAAAGTAATTGTTGTAGCCTACAGAGTTAATTAGCATTAGAGTGAAATAATAATGAAAAATCTAATTATTGCTCCTTATTGTAATTAAAACCATTTAAATAGTTGAACTCAACTGCACAATAACTCTACACTGCTTAAGCCCGCAGTGTAACAGCAGAACAAGAGTGAAATCAGTTAAATTGATTATTACTTTTATTTGTCAGCAACTGAGATCATTAGACTTTTTAAGATGTTCAAGATAAAACAAGTAATAAAAACTCTGTGAGTGTTTTAGCGCAATTTTCTGACGTCATGGGATCACAACACTAAGAGATAGTAAATCTTTTCCTGGATTTTTTTTTGTGCGATCCCGAGATTAGACCTTCCTTAACATAATGCCGAAAACCCGAAGTCTCTAGGTGGTCTGGTTGAGATAGAAGTGCAAGATTGGTGCGCACAGACAGAACAGAAATCATGAGTTAACAATCGCAATTTTGTCCGGTGGAAAATTGCGCTAAAAAAAGATCTGTCTCTGTTTACCTCCTGAAATATGTTTCTTGACAGTAAGAGCTTCTTGTTCTCAGAAAGGACATTTACATTGAAGACACTTTGCATATGAACTGCACGCTTCAGTGCACTGGAGGTCTTTATAGATATGTGAGTTTATGGTTTTATGACTGACAGCTCTTCTTCATGATAACAGATCCAAAAGCAAACATGACTTTAATAGCCGTCATTATTTGGACACTCACAACCTGCATATGGAGTAAGTATGTAGAAATTAATATAATTTAGATTCAAACCTAAAGTCAGAAATTAAGAAATCAACAAGTCCACAGATGCTCAGATCAAGATTTAGACTTCAATTTATGCATTTTATTCAGCTCTTCTGGAGGTCTTTATAGACCTGTGAATTTATTATTTTCTGACTGACAGCTCTCCTTCATGATAACAGATCAAAAAGCAAACATGACTTTAATAGCCGTCATTATTTGGACACTCACAACCTGCATATGGAGTAAGTATAGGCTATATAGCAAGTTATGTCATCAACCAATTTAGAGGAACCTAAATTGAGCAATCCACAAGATCTGTATTGTCACTGAATATGTAACATATTGTGTAAAAAAAAAAAAAAAAAAAGAAAAGAAAAGAAAAAGATACTTAGTCATTGTAGTGCAACTGTAAGAAATATTGTGTGCTCAGGCTGACAGATGCCTATAACTAAGTGTTAAATGTGCTCATCTGTTTTATATTTTTCTCAGTGTTTTCTGTCTCTCTCTTCAGGTTCTGTGGGACAAGCTCTGACTCAATCTGAAGCTCAAACAGTAGCCCCGTTTACATGTAGCATTGTATTCCGATTATAACCAGTTTAAAAGTCCAATCAGAATGAATGCTCCATGTCAACACCTCAATCGGAATAAAAATGCTCAAAAATGAAAATTTTGATTTCTCGGACCTACATATGTGCATTTTAAGGTGTTTGAAGGCCAACATTTTTTTATTTAAAAGCATGTCAGTGGGCAGTAGCATAAATTATTTGTCAAGATAACAGATTCTTGAACATGAGAATGAGGATAAATGTTGAAATGAATGATCCACACTACAAAATGGAAATGCAAAATGTTTCTGCTTATTGTTGACTATACACAATCACATATTCCAAACAGGAATGGCCTTAAATGAGAAATCTTTCAAGGATTATTTTGCATAGATGTAAACTTTTTAGCATTAAAGATTGGTTTCAGCAACTTGTTTCTTTCTTGAGTTAATCAATGTTTTTGGCACTATTAAATCAGTTCAATTAAATTTCAATTGTTCACTCATAAAGACAGTCACTTGTCACCACCTACTGGCTTAATGATGCAAGTTGCGCAAACACAGATAAGCGGAGTGATACAAACTGTGAAAAGGCTGATGCTGGTGAAATATTCGAACACATTCGACTCGAGGACCTTATATATATATATATATAGGCTACATATCAGAGTTAAATAGGAATACATTGTAATAATGTTAATCAAGCTGACTAAATCACACGACTGCGCAGCAATATTTAAGCTCATTATACAAAGGAAAGAATACAGATCTAGACAAATTGGGTTGCTTTTTTTTAGTCGGCCACACATTTTACTTGCTGTCGGCCACTCATTCCACTTTAATACGCAAATGACAAAACGAAAGTAAAAGCAGCAGCCCCTCGTGGACGACTACCACACACACGAGCTTCCCAGGCTGTCCCGCTGGGTCGCGAGGACCATCAGGCTCGGCTACGTGATTCAGTTCGCGCGGTTTCCTCCCCGCTTCAGGGGAGTCCGCTTCACTTTGGTCGGTGGCAATGCCCCGGTTATGAGAGCGGAGGTCGCTACCTTACTGGCGAAGGGTGCGATCGAGACTGTCCCTCCAGCCAAAATGAGGTCCGGCTTCTACAGCCCCTACTTCATTGTACCGAAGAAATCCGGTGGGTTACGACCAATCCTCGACTTGCGCGTCTTGAACCGCTCCCTTCACAGGATGCCGTTCAAGATGCTCACGGCCAAATGCATTTTTGAGTGCATACGGCCGCAGGATTGGTTTGCAGCGATCAACCTGAAGGACGCCTACTTCCATGTCTCCATTCTTCCTCGACACAGACCGTTTCTACGGTTTGCTTTTGAGGGGTAGGCATACCAGTACGCGGTTCTCCCTTTCGGGCTAGCCCTGTCTCCTCGCGTCTTCACGAAGGTCGTCGAGGCAGCCCTTGTTCCCCTTCGGGAACACGGGGTTCGCATCCTGAACTATCTCGACGACTGGCTGATCCTAGCTCACTCTCGAGACCAGGT
This sequence comes from Squalius cephalus, assembly GCF_949319135.1. Classification (NCBI taxonomy): domain Eukaryota; kingdom Metazoa; phylum Chordata; class Actinopteri; order Cypriniformes; family Leuciscidae; genus Squalius; species Squalius cephalus. The sequence continues at coordinate 32,324,890 of NC_137129.1, read as the reverse complement.
TTGTGAACACAGGGACCTAGTGCTCCGGCACCTAGCTCGTCTGGGCCTTCGGGTCAACTGGGAGAAGAGCAAACTCTGCCCCGTGCAGAGGATCTCTTTTTTCGGTATGGAGATCGACTCGGTCGCCATGTGCGCGCAGCTTACGAGCGAGCGCGCGCAGTCACTGCTGACTTGCCTTCGTTAGTTCGAGGGCAAGAGTGTGGTTCCACTGAAACTATTTCAGAGGCTCCTGGGGCATATGGCATCCGCAGCCACAGTCACGCCGCTCGGGTTGCTTCATATGAGACCACTTCAGCTTTGGCTTCGCGATCGAGTCCCGAGGTGGGCATGGCATCACGGCACGCTCCGAGTCCCAGTGACTCCGACCTGCCGTCAGACCTTCACCCCGTGGTCGAACCTCAGTTTTCTTCGGGCTGGAGTGCCCTTGGAACGAGTTTCCAGGCATGTTGTTGTATCAACAGATGCCTCCACCACGGGCTGGGGCGCCATGTGCAATGGACATGCTGCCGCGGGCTCCTGGACAGGACCCCAGCGCCTTTGGCATGTCAATTGCCTCGAGTTGTTGGCTGTACGTCTTGCCCTGCACCGCTTCCATGCGTTGCTCAGGGGTCAACACATATTAGTCCGATCAGACAATACCGCGACTGTAGCGTACATCAACCGTCAAGGTGGTCTGCGCTCCCGCCGTATGTCACAACTCGCCCGCCACCTCCTCATATGGAGTCAGAAGCATCTGAGGTCGCTTCGAGCCATTTATATCCCGGGAGACCTGAACCAGGCGGCCGACGAGCTGTCTCGGCTTCGGCCTCTCGCTGGAGATTGGCGACTCCATCCCCAGACGGTCCAGCTGATCTGGGACCAGTTCGGGGACGCACAGGTAGACCTGTTTGCCTCCCACGACTCATCCCACTGCGGCCTGTTTTATTCCCTGACCGAGGGCACGCTCGGCACGGATGCACTGGCGCACAGCTGGCCGCGGGGCCTCCGCAAGTATGCGTTTCCCCCAGTGAGCCTCCTTGCGCAGACCTTGCGCAAGATCAGGGAGGACGAGGAGCAGGTAATTTTGGTTGCCCTGTATTGGCCCAACCACACCTGGTTCTCAGAACTAGAACTCCTCGCGACAGCACCTCCCTGGCCAATTCCTCTGAGGAAGGACCTGCTTTCTCAGGGACGGGGCACCTTATGGCACCCTCGTCCCGATCTTTGGAACCTCCACGTGTGGCTCCTGGATGGGACGAGGCAGGTTTGAGTATCCTACCACCAGCGGTGGTGGCTACCATCACTTCCGCTAGAGCATCGTCCACGAGACATGCCTATGCGTTGAAGTGGAACCTCTTCGTCAACTGGTGTTCTTCTAAAAATCTAGAACCCACGAAATGCCCCATCAGTGTCGTGCTTTCCTTCCTGCAAGAAGGGTTGGAGCGAAGGCTGTCTCCCTCCACCCTGAAAGTGTATGTTGCCGCCATTGCCGCACATCACGATGCAGTTGATGGTAAGTCCTTGGGAAAGCACGACTTGATCGTCAGGTTCCTGAGGGGAGCCAGGAGACTGAATCCTCCTCATCCTCCCCTCGTACCCTCTTGGGACCTCTCAGTGGTTTTAACTGCCCTGCAGAGTGCTCCCTTTGAGCCTCTGCAATCAGTGGAGCTTAAGTTCCTGTCAATGAAGACAGCGCTCCTGGTTGCATTGGCCTCCATCAAGAGGGTAGGGGACCTGCAGGCATTTTCGGTTGACGAAGCGTGCCTGGAATTCGGACCGGCTAACTCTCACGTGATCCTGAGACCCCGGCCTGGATATGTGCCCAAGGTTCCCACCACACCCTTTCGAGACCAGGTGGTGAACCTGCAAGCGCTGCCTTTGGAGGAGGCAGACCCAGCCTTGGCACTGCTCTGTCCAGTACGCGCTCTCCGTGCTTACGTTGACAGAACGCAGTGTTTCAGGACCTCAGACCAGCTCTTTGTCTGTCATGGTGGGAAGCTGAAGGGAAAGGCTGTCTCCAAGCAAAGGTTGTCTCACTGGATAGTGGACGCCATTGCTTTGGCATACCAGCAGCAAGGTCGACCATGCTCCCTTGGTGTGACGGCCCACTCCACCCGGAGTGTGGCATCCTCTTGGGCTTTAGCGCATGGCGCCTCGCTAACAGACATCTGCAGAGCTGCAGGCTGGGCGACACATTCGCGAGATTCTACAATCTCCGAGTGGAGCCAGTTTCTTCTCATGTACTCGCTTCAACTTGCCGGTAAGAGATTCTGCTCAGGTGTCTTCGCTTGCTCGCCATTCCTCTCCACGGACGGGATACGTGCGATATTCTCCTCAGGTGAGCCTAATAAGCCCTGAGTCTCCTCCAGCACTGACGACGTCAACGCCAGAGTTATGCAACTGAGCAGCTTTCGCGCTTGGCTAGGTGCCTCCATGTGCATGGTTTCCCCTCTGGGTGACCCCCACATGTGTATTCCACTGTAAGCCTCTTTGAGCTTTCCCTTGGCAAGCCACCCTGCCACCCCTGGGGTTGAAATATTCCACCTGCGGCTGGACACCCCAGTGATTCTCCATATGCAGCCCTTCGGGGTCATATGTGTATCCCAAGTCCCCCCCTTCGGGCTGGGCATGATTGCATATTTCCACTGGATATGCTTCCCAGTGTACCTTGGTATTCCTGTGTTAAGTAGGACTCCTTCGTCCGTCCTAGTCTCACGACAGGGAGCTCAGACTTACGCAGGGCATTGGAAGACAGTCGAGAGGTGGCGTGATTACACTGGGAACCCCATTCGTCGTCATCCGACGTAACTCGGAGTGACAACGAAAGGGAACGTCTCGGTTACGTATGTAACCCTCGTTCCCTGAGTAGGGAACGGAGACGTTACGTCTCCCTGCCACTTCCGCTGTACCGCTGGAACGCCTGAGTTCAGTCTCGGCTCCTCAGCGAAGACATATCTGCATGTTGCCAGCGCACTTCCTTATATACCCCCAGGGTGGGGCGGAGTTACGCTATGCAAATTCCGCAGACCCATGGCATTTCTTTGCCATTGGCTCGTTTTATATACTCGAAGGTGATAGGATTTCTAAGCGAAACCCCATTCGTCGTCATCCGACGTAACGTCTCCGTTCCCTACTCAGGGAACGAGGGTTACATACGTAACCGAGACGTTCTTCCCTTCCTTCACTAGCACGCATAGTCGTAGTATGGACTGGTGCCATGGGAAATCTGATTCTACAGTCAGAGTATTGGCTACTGAATGACTGAGAATCTTGTTCCCAACCCTCAGCCCTGTCTTGTAAATCTGGCATTTCTGGAACTGGGTTACACAATGTGACACCTAACAATGTCTTGCTAGGGTTTTTCTCAGTTGTGCCATTTTATCATAAACTGACAAGCCGCCTTTGCTTCCTCCAAATTGTTGGTCAATGTTTCCACTGATGATTTAAGGGAACTATACGGTTATCCGGACCACACCTATTTGGGTTAGGGTTAGGGTTAGGGTTAGGGTTAGGGTTAGGTTAACCGTATAGTACATTTACATGTGGTCACGTGTGGTCCGCATAACCGTATAGTACCGATTTAAGCATACTATTGTTAGTTCTAAGAAGTGCAATCTCATTCTGCATCTTGACCTTTTCTTCTTTCCATATCGTTTCACTAGCCAGGTCATTTTTTTTAGAAATAACCCCAACACTGAGTCGCTCATTTTCAGCCTCCAACTCATCTACTCTCCCCCTAGTTACTTTGTATGAAGCAAAAAGTGCTTGAAGCACATTAGCAATTTTCCCATTTTTGTTCTTAGGCATTTTGGGATCATTTTCAAACTTAGAGATAGCCAACAGAACAAGCATCCCACATCCAAGCAGATGTAAAGCTCTTCAGTGGACGTGTCTTTTATTCAAAATAGATGCTGTAGTCATATTACATTTTTTCATTTTGGTTCGTTTTTAAAAGAGGCTGTTCGGTATAGAAGTAAAAAGTACCTTTAGTGCCTACAACACAACTGAACAAAATTAATTGTACTTAATTTTAATTGAGTGTTGGATAGATCAATATAGGCCAATATGGCAACTGTGTGAATTTGATTTCTTTTCTTGTAAGACGTGTTTCAGTTTTTTTTTACAATTCACCCCACAGTCTGGGTTAGTTGTACAACAGATGTTTTTTTTTGGTCCATAAACCTTATTTTATTTCATTTTGATAATATTGATGCAATTTTTGTTATTTTTTTATTTTATTTACCTTTAAATTACTAGATTTGATCAATAAATAATAAATAAATAGTAATTCAAGCACATTCCTCACATTCTTTCAAGTTAAATTCAAAATAACTCACAATTTGACGAATAACCCTTTGAATTCAGCTCAAAATATCTTACATTGGGTGTCTTTGCCGACCTCTTGAATTATATAACATGATATTTCATGACTCTTGCCACTAGATGGCCTTATATAGCTCTATATATGAACAGCAAATGAGCTGTTTCGCTGGATCAAATGAAGTCAGTTTCTCTCCAGGGTGCATTATACACATGTAGACATTTTAAAATAATCTTTGGTAAAGTTTTAGCATTTTTAGTTTGAGTTTTGAGCATTTTTAGGTTTTTCTAGTGAAGCATTCTTCACATTCCATTAACTGACCCCTCTGAGGAACACTCAATTTTTAAAATGTTTTTTTAAAAATGAGAGAGAGAGAGAGTTTCATTCTTCTTAAAAACAGCTCTATCAGTCTTTCACTTCCCTTTGAGAGATTCAGAGTTAATCAAGCAGATCTGAAGAGCAACAGCCTGTAAAAACACATTTTACTGAATCATATTATTCTGATTTTAGTCTAAACTGGAGTAATAACATTAACATATTCAGTAATAACATTAATATATTCAGTACTTATAAATATTACAAAAACAATTTATATATCTAAAATTTGTATTTATTCTGATTTAAAAATATATTTAATGAGTTTAATAAGAAAATTTATTTTTTATTTTATAAAGCACGAAAATGAAGATGATTTACTTTGTTTTAACATTAAAAAATATCAAGATTAAAAGAACACATTTCTTTTCAGAGTATAAATACGCATTCAGAATTATAATCAAGTTTATATTTATAAAATATATAAATATACAGCATACAGCATATGATTAAAGTACAGTAATACTTAATACCTGAAACAGAAGTTAGATATATTTCTGTATTATCTTAAATATATAAATATAGTCAAGATTAACAATATTATATCAATTAAATATATATACTGTATATAAATTGAAACAGAAAGAGATTATAAAAACCTCCTGCACTAAAACTGACACTGACAGAGTTACACTAACATCAACACTGACACTAAAACTCTATCTTAGTTTAGTTTTGCTCAGTCAGCTGAAAAAAGAAATACGTTTTTAATGAATAAAATCTTGCAAAATGTATTTTGATTGTTTTTGAGGTTTATTCCATGATGCATCTGAAAGTGTTTTGCATATTAACTGAACACTGCGCTTAAAACTGATGATTATTAGTGTGTGACACCGACACACACACACAAACACAAACACACATACAACAATGATTTCTCTTGTTCTAATGCTGTGGACACTCGGTCTGCTCGCTCAAGGTTCAAAAATATGTTTTCTACATTATAATGATAAAAACCTTTTTTATTTGTTAAAATTTTTTTAATTTGTACTTTGTTTTATTTTTATGCATTAATTTGAACTGTTGTATAGCGAATGCAAGCTTCTTTTGATTTGTTTTTGAACTCTCTCTCAGTGTCTCATCAAGAGGTCCAGACTCCTGAGTCTCTGTGTGTTAAAGCAGGAGATTCAGTCTCTATAAGCTGTACTGGGACCAGTGGAGTTGGTGATGACATGAGCTGGTATCTGCTGAAATCTGGAGAAGCTCCTAAACTCCTGATCTATACAGCAAGTGAACTTGAGTCTGGAGTCCCAGACCGGTTCAGTGGAAGTGGATATGAACCTGATTTTACACTGAACATACGTGGAGTCCAGCCTGAGGATGCAGGAGATTATTACTGTATGGGAGTTTATTCTGCTACAGTATTCACACAGTGAAACAACATCATACAAAAACCGCTCTCTCAGTCAGACGCTACAGAGAACATGAGACTCAGGCTATTGCCCTGTTAACAGTTAAAGCAGCAATGAAGATTTTATTTTCAGTTATTTCATTATTTGTTCACTTTAATTATCATTATAGATTTCAGCAGAAATGAGTATGTGAAATTTTGAGCTCAGCATCATTGAGGACAGAAGCTTGTATTTATGGAATTATAAGCTTTATTATATGCAGAATACATCACATTCTGACATCACATTATACTGTATATGAACATATGCATATATATGTATATATAATTTAACAATATTTATGCACATATGTTTTTTTTGTATTGTTTGTTTATTATTGTGCTCTGTACAAGCTGAAAACTAACATATCTCAGGCTTCACTAAACAAAATTCACAAATGTTGTCTATTGGACCTTCCAATAACTGTCTATTTGTTTTTTAATCATTAAATTATTCATTGTAAAAAAATATATATATAACTAATGGCATTTAATTGTGTTTTAAATTAAATGTGAAATGTATAGAAAGTAAAGGAAAATATTTGTCATCAAAATGGAGCTGACATCATCAGTTGACTCTTTGTCTCCTATCTAATAATGAACATTTATGTAAGACACAGCAGCAAAATTAGAAATTTCCCAAATATCCATCCTACTATACATAGAAATTACTTTTACATTGTGTTTAATCAGAATAATTATACTAAATATAAAATATAAAATACAAGCAATACAATATTACTAATGATATTGATAAATACACATCATTCAGTTCCTGTAGATTTATGTTTGAATTCATCTCCATCATTTAGTTTTCTTTAATGAAATATTAAGGTAATTTGATCATTTACAGTCTTTTACAGGACATAATGAAAAATTACTTTCTAAAAAATGCTGAAACCTGATTCTTTTCAGGTTGAAATTTATAATTTGATTAACTAAGTATACTATTCAATTTCTTATTTCATTCTGCACTTACTTCCAGCACTCAGTTTAGTTCCTCCACTGAAAGTCCACAGTGATTCTCATTCATTCAATGAACAAAAACCTCCAGAATATTTAAAGAGCAATAGAAGTCAGCAATAGAATCCTGCAAAAATGCATGTTTGATTGTTTAATCACATCATGTAAATCCAGGAGGAAACTGAATGTGTGTTTGACAGGAGTCTGTTGAGTGGAGAGTGTTTTGCATGTTTATACTCACAAAACTCCTCATGATCAGTGTGTGTTCAGTCCCGCCAGAGTCACTGACACACCAAACAATAATGGCTCTTCTAATTCTGGCTACACTGGCTCTGCTTGCTCAAGGTTACATTTTTTTCCCTTAATTATTAGACTTTGGTATTCATTTTGTAAAGCTTTGGTTCTCTTGTGCTTTGTTTTCTTCTTTAAATACAAATGTTTTCATAAAGGACATAAATATCTCATTATTTGTATTTAAATGTAACAACACATCTTTCTTTTATCTCTCTCTCAGTGTCTCATCAAGAGGTCCAGACTCCTGAGTCTCTGTGTGTTACAGCAGGAGATTCAGTCTCTATAAGCTGTACTGGGACCAGTGGAGTTGATGATGACATGAGCTGGTATCTGCAGAAACCTGGAGAAGCTCCTAAACTCCTGATCTATGATGCAGATGATCTTGCATCTGGAGTTTCAAACCGATTCAGTGGAACTTATTCTGGATATGAATTTATGCTGAAAATACGTGGAGTTCAGCCTGAGGATGAAGGAGATTATTACTGTATGGGGACTTACACTGGCAGGTGCACACAGTGAAACAACTTCGTACAAAAACCTCTCTCAGTCAGATGCTACAGAGAACATGAGAATCATTTCTAGTTGCCTTGTACAACAGCTGAGCAACAGTTAAAGTTTTAAAGAAGATTTTCTCATGTACTCAACATTTTTTTTTCACTTTAATCTGGTCCTTTATTATGGTGTTTTATTCTGGATCAGTATTCATACAGCGAAACGGCATTGTACAAAAACTTCCCTCAGTCAGACGGTACAATGAATTTACTCACGCACTAAATAAACTCATTTACATTAAATGATCATTTTTCAGTGAACAGAATAGTTTATCAATCTACACATTCTGTCTATGACTCTGTGATAAAGTTAAGGCAAGACACATGCAAAAGAATTTATTGCACATTTATTTGTGTCTGTAGATTATACATATCTTTAAAAGCCAAAATGATTTTATCTCATGCTGAGCCAGAAAATCTTCACTTCAGTAGAACTTACTTTACAGATGTATTCCTATATTACAGAGAGGTTTGTTCACATTTGCCTGATTTCATTTTATTCCTAAAAATATGGTGATTTTTTTTTCTGGCTGTTGATATTTTCAGATTTTTGAAATGATAAAAATAGATTTCCAAAATCCCCTCCATACAAACTCTTGACTCTAATATGTCAACAAAATCTGAGACACAAACTTTTGAAGCTGCTTTATCCAGTGTTCAGATTTCTGTTCTGGAAATAAATGCAAATTAGTGCATATTTAATTAGAAAATGCCTCATTTGTATATTTTAACATATAATTTCAAAAAACTAGTTAACAATGTTTGTGATTCTTCATGTATGATGAAATCTATTAGTTCTTTATTATATTATTACTCTTGTGCCTTGCCTTAATTTTTTTTATTCATCCTGTTTAAATGCATAAATCTTGAGAGTCAGAATTCAGACCCTTTTTCCTATTTCATGTTAGATTAAAATAAAGGATTTCTCAAATACCTTATTTCAGAGTTTTTTTAATATATACATTTTTTATCAATTAAATGTAGCTAAAATATTTTATTTCATTAGATATACAATTAAGATGCCATATTAACATAAATATCTCTTTTACTGTAATCGATATTTTCAAAATTAAAATATTATTTCAATATCCATGCTGTTCATCACAATAATCACAATAGACATCCAAAAAAATCAATAAATAGTGGGATTTCATATTTAAGGTTGTTTTATAATACAGCAAGAAAGTCAACACCATATTTGAGTCAAAATGCTTTTATTTGGCAGCAATAAAACAACAAAGCATCACTGTTACAACAGCTGAGAATATCTGAACATTATACTAACAGAACGAAAGATTCATTGTTGAGCACTGACTGATTTAGGACAGTCCTATGTAAGTTTGTGAGTGTGTGTGTGTGTGTGTGTGTGTGTGTGTGTGTGTGTGTGTGTGTGTGTGTGTGTGTGTGTGAATGAATGCATGCTATCTATATCTTTGTGTGTGTTTCACTGGTCAGCATCACACTGCTGTGTGTTCAGGCTCTCGGTCACTGCTTTCTGGGATGTGTGTGTGGCGTCACAGCTGATGGTTGTTGCTCTGCTCCACTCACTCTCAGTGAGACTCAGGCTGCTGCTCCAGCTGTACAGTCCATCCTTCTGCAGAACACTGGGACTCAGATTCACAGCAGAGCTCCTGCTACTGCCATCCACCTTCCAGCTCAGCTTCCAGTCAGAGGGGAATCCCTTACTGCCCAAACACAGCACTGTAGCCTTACCCTGCTGCAGCTCGGCTCTGGAGGGGGGCAGGACCGTGAGAGTGGGGCGAGTGGCAGCTAGAGAGAGAGGGAGAGAGGGAGAGAGGGAGAGGGAGAGAGGGAGAGGGAGAGAGGGAGAGGGAGAGAGAGAGAGGGAGAGAGAGAGAGAGAGAGATGGGGGGAGAGAGAAAGAGAGAGAGGGAGAAAGGAGGGAGAGAGGGGGGGAGAGAGAGAGAAACATTCTTCTTAAAAACAGCTCTATCAGTCTTTCACTTCCCTTTAAGAGATTCAGAGTTAATCAAGCAGATCTGAAGAGAAACAGCCCGTAAAAACACATTTACCAGCAATCACACATATCTATAATTGGATTTAAAAAATATGAATAATTTTATATTATGGATCTTTGATTATTTGGGAATCTATTTTTTTTTTTTTATTATTAAATATTTTGTTGTTTAACATTTACTGTATTACTAACAGTTACAGATTTTTTTTTTTAGTGAAAGCAACAGCAAATGAAGACATTTTCTGTCTCATGTGACTTGAAAACTTTTCATTAAAAAAAACTTTTTCATTATTCAAGAATTATTAAAAATAATTACAAACTGTTAATAATAAGATACCAAAGCTGTTCTACTATCTATATTGATACTTTTTGCATAACAAAATGTTTTCATGTTTTCGTGTTTGCCTCTGTTAAATCGATATGTGGAGAGTAAAAGACTTATACAGACCTCAACTTTATATTTAATGTCAAATGAATAAAAAATACAAACAGTTATTCTTTGTCAAATATGATTTACCATTTTGATAGACAAAAAATGCTCATTAATACAAAAGTGATTGGTTTAAACTGGTCTATAGAGCTAAGGAAAGTTAAACAATTATTTGGTAATGTCACACCAGATTAAAATTAGTCATTATTTTTTTTTAAAAATCCTCTTATGTTCTTTTCATTCTGTTTCATTATTTTTTACATAAAAAGAGATTTACTTACTTCCAACTGAGAGTCGTGTTCCTCCACCGAACGTGCGCCACAGTGATACAAACCCAATGAGCGGCTGTACAAAAACCTCCTGCACTAAAACTGACACTGACAATAACCAGTTTGCTCTTTCATAACTAATAGCAAAGTAAACAAACAAACAAAACAGATAAATTGCATAATTAAACCAGTTTAATTTGGATAATTTCCCATTTACTAAGAAAAATAATCATAATTATTACTAATTAAGAACTAAATATGTACATCAATCACTTTCATGTGAATTTACAGTATATTTTGATTCTCTTAATCATTTACTTCACTCAAAAAATATATATTTAAACTTTTTATACAGCTTTATATTTACAATCCAATTAATGCAGTAATAAAACCAACAGTAATGCAACCTATTCAGATTCACATTTCATTAGCGTTTATTTATTTATCTTATTTTATTCTGCACTTACTTTCAAAACTCAGTTTGGTTCCTCCACTAAAAATCCTCCACAATAATTCATTCTCATTCACTGCAAAAACCTCAAGAATATTCTGAGAGTGCCACACATGTTTAAATTAAACCATGATGATTAACTCATAATTAAAATATGCATACATTACAATGCCCATCATCATATGATATTTCAGTTCAGAAAAGGGTTTTTCCACTGTAATGTAATTTTGCATTGGCAGCTCATGCTTCAGTGCTCTGCAAGGGTTTATAGTCCTGTGAACGATTTTAACACAAGATCTGTCCACATACAGAAGCCAATATGATTCTCTTCATCTGGGCAATTTACTGCATCCAAGGTAATGAAACAGAAATATATATATTTTCCTAATATATTTTTCCTTTTTTATGTATTTTACTAAATTTTTGCACAAATAATTATTTGAATTCAGCAAAGTTTTCTTTGTCTCACAGGCTCTTCGGGACAGGTCGTTGTGACTCAACCTGAGTTTAACTCAGTTCAGCTGCTCAAACAGTCTCTATTGATTGTAAGGTCAACACTATAGTTTATAGGCATCCAACTGGATCAGTATCCAAAGATTACTACATCTCCTGGTACATTCAGAAGCCAGAGGAACCCCCTAAACTCCTTATATATTACACAACAATGAAGCCCTCAAGTGCTCCATCTAGAATGAGCGGTGGAGGCAGTTTTCACTCTGGAGGAAACGGTCTTGATTTCACTCTGACCATCAGTGATGCCCAGCTTGAAGATGCTGGAGATTATTATTGTCAGAGTTATCATGAGATCAGTGGCAGCAATGTGTTCACACAGTCAAAAAACGCTGCACAAAAACCTCCCTTGGTTAAACCACAGAGAATCCTCTGATGCATCCGAGACCTACAGGTGCAGAAATGAGAACAAAAACAGGGGTTAGCAATGAGATACACATATGTATGCGTTTTATGTATTCTTATTTAATCTAATTAATCTTCAAACCCAGATCTGCCCTATAGAAATAATCATTGAATTTCTTGCTGTTCCTGTAACTTATCTCTTTTTTTCCCCGGACAAATCAATTGTGTTCTATATATATTTAGTATAGTGCTGTCTACACAAACATAGGCCTTTGTGAAAAATCATATTTAAACAATACCTCTATAGATCCATGTGATGTGCGAGTTGTTCAGTATGCAAAGATAAAACTCTATTGTGTCACACAAAATAAAGAAGCAGAAATTCATATTCTTTATTTCTTTAGTTATACTGTTATAATGTAGTTGTCTTTGTAATCTAACAGATACCATTTTGAATCCATATCATATACCACCTCCATCTCAACCATAATATAGTAAATTATCTCAGGAAGTTTTGGGCTAAGTAGATATAGTAAGTTTGCACCCACTCTTGAAAACGTTGCAAATTCAAGGAGAAGTGTATCCACCCATATATCTGCCCGAATATATATATATATATATATATATATATATATATATATATATATATATATATATATATATATATATATATATGAATAAAGAACATAAGGAATATGACACAATAAAAACATAACCATAATCAAATATTTTAATATATAGCCTAATTAAGATTTTTAATTCATTTCTTGTTTATCACAATAAAAGGAACCTGAGAAAAAAAACTGTAAAATAAACATAAATCACATATAGCCTAAAGAAATATTTATCTCAAGTGCATGTGCTTATTTTCTTTTTAATATCTTTTGGAAATAAAATAAAGGTATCAACACTGTCCAAAGGCCAATAAAACCAAATACAGAGAAAGAAACTTGTAATGTCTTACTGCCCCCTACTGGAACTACGAGAAGAAGCAAATTAGAAGCACGTGACATTAATGAAACCTCTGCATTGTTCAACTCCTGAACTCAAACTTCATTCATTTTTGAAGAGCAAGAGTTTTGCATAAGCACATGGACAATGCTTTTGAAACACAGAAGGGTGAGTTTGATAGTTGTTGGTCATGACAACAGACTTTTATGTAGGCTACGTAAATATTTTTAACTCTAAATTCTACAAAAATGAGAAGAGTGCAAACCCCAATGTATCATTCGTTCAGTCGTTTTTTGATTTTATAAATTTTAGCCTATACGTGTACTGTGTTTTGATCTGAAAAAACTCTAGACATTTATCTGCACGTCCACAACATAGACCTTCTTCATCGTCTCTGGCATATGATCAAGTGAATATTGATCAACTCAGATCAATAGTTGGTGTTCACATAATGCAATAAAAAACATTGAATCTCCATGCAGATGTTGCAGACACTGGTTGTAAACTCTGCAACATCCTACCAAGTTGCTATTGTTGTTTCATCACTAGAGGGCGGTGTCACAATACATACCACTGTCCTTCTGATTTAGGTCTATTTGTGTCTCTTGTCCATGTAAGTCTAGCATAGTATGGAGTCTTAACTACAGCTAGCCTACATGGTAAAATTGAGAGATCACTTCATATTCATTACAATTGTTCACATGTTAAGTTATTTTGAGAACAGCTGAGTTGCCTCTTATTGCTGCACTATTCACATCACATCTGTCAGTGGTGACATTTCCATTATTTCCATTATCCGGGTTCAAATCCCGCTCGGAGCGGGTCTAGTAGGACCCGCATTATTACATTATTCCATTATCCGGGTTCAAATCCCGCTCGGAGCGGGTCTAGTAGGACCCGCATTATTCCATTATTCCATTATCCGGGTTCAAATCCCGCTCGGAGCGGGTCTAGTAGGACCGGTTACATTTGGTGCCGTGGACCCGGATGGGAATGAGGTTTAGGGGTGTGAGTGAAACTGACGTAGGCCAGTAAGATGTAAACCTCATTCACCTGGCCTCAAGAGGTGCACTAGCAACTGATGCTACAGGCTTTAGCATCCTTGGCCCTGTCCCAAATGGCACACTTCATGTGCACTTTAGGTCTTGTGGAGCGCCCCCTTTGCGGTTGATATGTACCCTCGATGTACACTTTTGTCGAGCCCGCACTGAAGTGAACTCCGCAGTAGACTTCTTCCCGACAAGTCAAAACAGCGTTACGTCACAAAAGTGGAGACCCGTAGGAAGACCGCAAGTGTTTTGGGTGCCATTTGGTACAGTGCCCTTGTTAGTGCTCCCATCTCCCACGTCAGAGACCTGGTTCGATTCCTGGTCGGAGAGGGGCGAGTAGGACCGGTTACAATAGCATAGTGATACCAAGAGAGTTATGGCTGTCATCAATTTCACAACGTAATTTTGGGAGGAGTGAACCCATCTAATCTTTTAATTAAACGCCGGAGCAGCCGCTCACCTTGCTCTGGCATCAGCTGTTTTGGCATCCCTCCACCTCCCCAACTCCACCAACATAATTTAGGCATCTTGCTACCATACTCATCATCCAAGCATTAGCAGTCCCACTGGGGGATATATCTAAGCTCGAGTTGAAGCTGCTTCCTCGAGCCCCTCCACTGCGGACAGCAAGCCAAATATGCTTAACCTTATAGCTTAAAGATTATATGGGCAAAGGAACTCATGAAATTTCAGTAAACTACCTTTTTTGCCAGACCTTCTTTGTTAGATTGCTCTGCAGATGCTGCCACCTATAACTGTCATCTTCTTTTGGAAGGCTTGATGTTTGTTGGTTTTTTTGCACACCTTGTGGAAACTATACCCTTTATTACATCTCTTCAGTATGTCTAGTTTTTTTATTTTTGTCACTACCCCTGTCTATTATTTATTTATTTATTTTATTTTTTTACAAAGACAATCATGTGTCTTTAAATGCTTTACCTGGTGAAACAGCCGTGGCATTTAATGCCCAGTGAAAAGCAGCACCCTGAAGCATCTAATCACTGTCCCCAGCGTGGAACTTTGAAGTGCTATCAGGTTCAACGCTGAGGCGGGTGAATAGGCAAACAGACCTTTATTGTCGTAGAGGAGGTTAAGCACGGAATAAAAGAATAGTTGAGATCGCTTGTCTACCCTGGAGCCTGGCTGCCCCAGGAGGAGGGGAGACCAATCTGGGAGAAGAGGAGCAAGCACCCCATACACAAGCATCATATTCTCTGGTGGTTAAGCTAGAGAGATACAGGTGGAATGTATTTATTACCTTGTAACGCCTGACGTATGAAATAATAGTCCAAATCCCCCAAATATTTTTTTTTTGTTGTAGGCTAATAACTTAAGTCAGTAGTAACGTTTACTATAGGCATTATGGGATGGGCATATATTACTCTTGGCTCATTAGGTGACTTTCACTTTGCTTTACCACTGCCTCTGAGGCTCATTAGGACTTTTACAGCTGAGCTTGTGATTACCAGCTCTGATCTACCTCCTCTTTAGAGTTCAGAACACAGCCCTGGGTTACCTTGGGTCAGTGCACCCACACACAGGCCCTCATACAGACCGGGAGGCGTGGTCTTCACCATAATTCCCGCTCTGAACCTGAGCATCATCACCCAATAAACTGGTGGTTTTTAAGAACATTCAGTGTGAATGACGTAGAAGATTCGCCAAATGGTAGCCTACTGATGCATCAGCACAATGTTTGCTAGTGTTCACTGGTTATCTTTAGGTTGGCGTATGCTGAGATTACTTTTTTGGCCTATTAAATGTAATAGCATATTTAATTCTAATTCTAATTATGCAATTAAAACAATCATTATAATACCTGGTAAAACTGCATAACAGCTGTTCATCATAAAGTTTTTCCACAGGGAACTCTGCCCACATTTTCAGAGCTGGGTGTGAATGTCCTGCATGTTTGTGTTTACTCACTGTTACCCTGGTATGTCTCTACCGTAACCCAGTGTCCTCTTTACTGTAACAGAACACAGCCAAAGAGTCAATATTGTAAATTTAGTCTTGCAGTCTGCAGAAAAGTGCCAAAGCCTGAGTTTAGAGCCTCTGTGCTGGCCTTTTCATAACACTGCGTGGTTGGAAGTAAATCCACATAGTTAATGGACCATGGTCCATTAGTAATTCCCTGTACATAAACATTAAATGTCTGAGTGTTTGCATGGATGCTAGTAAGATTTAACCTGTATTTTTCCTAGTTTCTTTATAGGGCTAAATTATGGCTGTTAATTTAATATGATTAATTCAAAATAATAATGTAATAAAAAAAAATAACACATTATTCATACCCCCTGTCTATTCAGTGGGTTTTTTGTATTAAATTTGGGGGCTCAGCAAATATTGAGGCAATTAATTTGATAATTTTACACTTTACAATACAATTAATATTCATTATTGCATTAGGTCTGAAAAAACTTTGACAGCATTTAGTAATCTAGGATAATATTAATTTATAGATTATCTATCTGCTAATTTATAATATTACAATTAAATGTTTTTCAGAGAAAGAGTTTCTTTGTTTTATTTCTCCATATCTTTTTAGATAACTGGTATCAATCTCAGACAGGTTTGTTAAATAGTTTGCCAGGTCTACTTGGGTAAATGAAAAGACTATTAAAGAGGTTGTTCCACATTATTAAGCAAGTCACAGTTCTCATGCAATATAGGAGGAAGAAAGATCTTTCTGAAGATGAAAAGCATGACATTTTGTGTAACGCAAAAAGCATGAAAACAACTAATATTGTGTGAAAATTGAACAGAGATTATCGAACTATCTTAATATTTCTGAGTAATTTACAGCACAAGAGAACTCGGTCAAAGGAAAAGGAAAGCTTCTGTCAAAACAAATGAATTGTATTAAAAGGACAGCTAAAAAAAAGCCACTGTTGAGCAGTAAACAGTTATTGTAAAGTGTTTAAATTTATTCGGAGGCCATAAATTTACATTTTATTATGTCTGTGGATAGTCAACAGCATTTTGACATATGCTAGTTTGCACAGCAATTCTTAACAGACAGGAAACTGACAATTGGTACGTCTGTTACACAGCGCATAGAAAAACTGAAATAAATCTCAAGGCAGGGCATTAGCTGTGCCAAAATTGTTGTGTGGTTGGACTCCCTTCGGGTTTGGCCAAATTGCATTTGAAAATTTCTCTATAAGGCCAAAGGATCTTATGTCAGTCGTACATGTTTTCCACTGTTTGTTAATCCCCCAGGGGACACAGAGGAGTGAAAATGAAATCAGTGTTCCAGGTTAAAGCAAATAATCAGCCTCCCTCAATGGAAATCCAGGGCAGATTGATGTCATTTGTTTCTAAGGACTAATTGTGCCCAATCAAGCCTTGATGCCAATGAAGTGGATCAAATGATTGACAAGTTCTGCTCAGTGTTGACTTTGGACCAAAGGCAGGTCGTTAGATCATGAGTTTAAGCTCAGGGAGGAAATAACACGTTGGCGGTGTCAGCGGGCCAGGTGAGTGCACAGACTCTGAAGTGCAGAAGAAGAATGTGATGTCAAAGGAAGAATTCAAAGTACTAGAATGTTTAATTTCCGCTTTATAAATGCGTAGTGACCGCCAAAGAGACTGAATAAATGATCGCTTATGCACACTCGAAAATAATTTTTGTCTTTTTCTCTGGAAAATAATTATAATATTTGGCCCTTGCAGCATGATGACATATGTTTTCACAGCTTTAAGAAGCACTCAAATAACAGAGGTGAAAATAACATTAGGTAATCCTCCAGAGTGCCTGTTTTGTATGCAGGCCTCCTCAATGCAAAATGGAGCTCCATTCTTTTTTTCATCGCACATGCACAAGTCAATTACTTTAGGTTTGAAGTAGATCGGTGTGTTAGGGTTTGATTCAGCTACACCTCTTTGATAAAAAATAAATAAATCTGCAAATTTAAATATTCAACTTTTGACTCTAAAGACGATCCTTGCTTTGATGTGCATCAAGCTTTTTTTTTCCCTTTATAAACCGACAACAGTTAATACCCACAGCGGGGACAAGGTGTTGAGAGAGCGGTGGCTAATGTTGAGTGATGGTGAGGCGGTGACATTGTATCCAACTTCCAGAGCCCCGTGTCGGTGTCTGCCACCTCATGGCACTGCTTTAACCCCCCAGAATTCCTTGCATTCCTCCAGTCGCGGGCCACAAGCTTCACTGTGGGCCATTTAAGCTGACTGACGTTTTTTTTTGCTACCATTAAGCACCACCAGGCAATTGACCTCCTGACCCTCTACAAGCGACCTGTTGGAGCGGCTTTCAAGTGTATACTTAAATCTTCATGGGAATGGCCTCCCTGATCCAGGATCAGGTCCCCCTGAGCAATCAACACCTAGAGGTTAGTTGGGTGAGCCTGAACCTTGTGGTCAGTCTAGCATGCTAAATAGTTTCTGTCTTTGCTCTGGCTGTGTGTGTGTGTGTGTGTGTGTGTGTGTGTGTGTGTGTGTGTGTGTGTGTGTGTGTGCGTGCATGTGTCTGCGTGTGTATTGTGTAATGTATTTGCCTTTCAAGTTCAATTATTTTGGAAGCAGTTTTGTTTAGGAATGTTGTTGATTGGCTGACACAAATATCATATTTCATGTCATATTTAACTAACAATAATGCGGTATTGAGGGAAAAATGTTTTAGTTGTATATTAGTGTTTTATTAGGGCTGTTTTCAGATCTAAGAGCAAGAAATTGTCTCAGGTTGTGGCTTGATTTGTCATCTTTATGTCTAAAAAATTACAACATTTTAGCTATTTAAAGATGTCTGAAGTACAATTTTAGCAGTTTGGAAAAACTGAAAATGTTAGCTACAATCCACTTTTTTAATATTTGGCTTTAATGTCACTCAAAAATGAAAATTCTGTCATGCACGTTCCAAATCTGTATGATTTGTGTGTGTGTGTGTGTGTGTGTGTGTGTGTGTGGAACATGAACGGTGATTTAAATCTTTACTTATGCACTATGTACTCATCATGTTGTGTATACATTTTATAAGGTTATTTTGTAATTCACTGTCGGAGTCTGATCGCCCCTCCTTCTCCGCTACATAATTAAAGCTGCGGCAGTTGAGTGCATGAAGTGTCCAACATTCCACACTTTTTTTTCAGTTAATTGAGTGCATCCTCTGGGAATTTAAAGTGTACTTTTTCTATGTGGAATTTTCAGTGAGAACACACAACTCACACTATTTATACAAAAAAATGTCATACAATAGTGCATAAATACGCATATTGGGACGTACCTAGGAGCTTTTAAATTTCAATAAAGGATGCAGAAGCACTATAATTAGTGCTTTATAATTATAATTTTAAACTATGATACAATACCTTGAAAAGTATAGATATTCTATACCATTTTCGACACCATGCATGGGGGAAAACTGCCATATATACTGCCATACAGATATGATCATAATTTTCTAATAATTTGGGTAAGTTTGTTGCAATAGCTTTCACATAGCAGAGGGAGGCTTTATTTGAATCTTTGGGCTAAACTTGCAAAAAAAAAAAAAAAAAAAAAAAGACAAGTAAAAAGTCGGTAATAAAATAAGAAATAAATAAATGTAATAAAATAAAGAGAGAAATTAAATAAACATGGCTATAAGTTTTCCAGGTGGGTCTAACAGTATATTTAGGTAAGAAAATACTACAGAAATTAAAGTGATAAAATGTAAAATAACACTGGATGGTCTTCATTGTAAAATTTAAATACAGATTAATGCTTACAAGAGCAGTGAGTGATTTTCAGTGAGTGATTTTCTTTGTCTTTTGTTCTTTGATAAACATGACAGACAGCAGAAGGAATATTAGGCTGCTGTCACTTTAAGAGCTTATGCATGGATCCAATATACTGTTGCACAACATGCGTTTTCTTTCTCAACTATTTACTTTCCAAAACTGACTGTGTTTTGACAGTTTTGTGTGTATTTGAACGTTTAAGCCCAGTAAGCCTCTCATTTTGGTACTTTCAACTCACAAGCTGTTTGAAAGGAGGCTTTAGGTGCGTGCCACACAGACTTTATATATAGAAAGACTGTGCATTCGTATTACTATGGCTGTGTCAGAAAACTTTGGCAGCTGACATCTTTCCCTATCAGGCAATGACTTTGCAGGCAGCGTTTGCACATGAAGGCACCTCACAAAACTGATTTCGGACAGTCTTCTGAGGCAGCAGAACGGTTTAACAATCTGCAGCAAAATAGAGAGAGTTTTGGTAATAAAGAAGCAATTAATTAATAACTACAATAGTAATTTCTCCCTAGAAATGACATCAAAATTGGACAGCGTTTGTCAAAAACAAACATTTATACAGAAACTGACCACCACTTGCAACTTTCAGACGCCATTTTTATTTTTTTAGCTCAACTGTCACAGAATGATGCACAGGATTGTGGGATATCAAAAGCAGCAAGGATACATCTATGCTGCCTTCAAAAATCAATCAGATGGGGGTATTGATTTACAGTATTCCTTACCTGATTCATCCCCCCCTAGGAGCGGATTCCAGATGCTCCAAAACCCAATATTCCATGGGGAACAATGGTGGAACAATCCCAGCAGAAGGTCCAGGATGCTGGGCTAAGCAGAAGATCACCACATCCGAGCAGACGATTCTAACCTCTGGAAGGCCAGCTGGCTTGAGAACACCTGGAGGATCGGCTGGCTTGTTAAGGTCTGGAGGGCCAACTGACTACAAGAACGTCTGGATGGGTGGCTGGCTTAAGAACATCTGGAGGGCCGGCTGAGAGAAGGGGTCTGGACTCTGAAGTGCCGGCTGAGAGACGGGTGTCTGGATTGCCGACTAAGAGAAGGGGGTCTGGACTCTGGAGTGCCGGCTTACTTGCTGACGTCTGGAGTGTAGGCTGACTTGTTGACATCTGAAGGGCCAATTTCAGCAGACCTAATGAGAAAACAGAGTTCATGGGCGGCCATCAAGGTCGGGATGAGGGAGCTATAATCGGCCTCCGTGACGAGGGAGCTGTGATCGGCCTCTGTGGCCGCGACGTGGGATTTTGATCGGTCTCCATGACGAGGGAGCTTTGATCTGCCTCCGTGGCCGTGGCCATGGCCGTGATGAGGGAGCCCCCAAATTTTCTTGGGAGGAGCCATAGCCATCATGGACAGTGCTGCAGTTACTATAGATTTTGGGGCTTGAGCGGGCTTCTGGCGGAGCTCTGGGGCATGAGCGGGCTCCTGGCTGAATGGGCTGGAGCGGACTCTGGAGAGGGCTCATGGACTAGAGCGGACTTTGGAGCAGACTCTGTAATCTCTTTCTCTGGAACGGATTCTGGAATTTCTTCTTCTAGAACGGACTCTGGAATCTCTTTCTCCAGAATGGACTCTGGAGTTTCCTTTCTGGAACAGACTCTGGGATTTCACTCGCTACAACGGACACAGGAACTTCTTTCTTTGGAACGGACCCTGGACATGGGAACCGAAGAGTGGAGTGATTCTTTAGAGCCGACAGACATGAGGGGAGGATCCGCTAATTTCTATGTAATATCCGCACTGTTGGACACAGCCTTCCAGGCCCGGGGAAAGGCTGGAGATGTTGCTTTTCTGGATCGAGGAATAGTAGGATACTCTGGCATGGCGGCCATGATGGTTGGAGACAATGGTGGTTCTTTGACAAGAACATATTCTATGGTTGACTCAGGACCGGCAGAGACAAGGGAGCTTGGGATGGTCTCACTGTAGTCTACAGGAGAATTATGAAACCGATGATTCGACTGTAGATGATAAACCACGATTTTCACTGGCAGCAGTTGGCAGACATTGTCATCTAGTGCATTTTGGAAGCAGTGGATAAGGACACGACCATTCCTCTTCATCAGGTAATAGTAGTTCAGGAATTCCTCCACATCCTGAAATATTGTGCAGAGGAAAGCCTCGGGTAAAAAAAAAAAAAAATACCCACAACCATTTTGGTTGTTCTGGTTTTCTGTCACAATCAGAAGAGGAGATGGCAGATTCACAGATACAGGTTCTTTATTGAAACATGAAACCATAAGGAATGAATCAGGAAGGCCAACTGTATAAGAGAAAGCCACTGAGTCACAAAGTCAAAGTCTGGTAATTCAAAGTCTATATGTCCTTTGAAGGTATAGAGGAATGAAGATCATCACTGCAAGGAAGATGATGATGATCGAGATGGGTATCCACAAGGCAGGAAAGCAGCCAGGGAAGCCCATACACACGGTAGAGCAGGTGAGAACCTGGAGGAATGTTGGGAAATGGAGTCCTGAGTGTGCATGAGGGAAGGAGGACCGGTGCAATTGTGACAGTATCTCACGAGACAGGAAGTCAAGCTGACTTTGAATTCGGACGTGCCTTTGTCTTCCTACCTTGGAATGCGTCCTCTGAAGGCAGCATTTTTCAGTTTTTGGATGCAGCCTATTAATGGGAGAAAGTGCAATGCGCAATATGGCAAAATAAATCCTGCCTTCCAAATAAAGGAGCCGCCAATTGCCAAGTGGTAAAGTTATCGCATCACTGCAGCTGCCGTTAGATGCTCTAGTTGCTATAGAAACAGTCAATGCATGCGCACTGAATGCTCCAGCCTGAAAAATACGCTTTTTTAACGTTATTTGAGCATAAGAATCCACATTTATGATACAGTTGTTGTCAAATTTCATTGGTGATTTCAAATATGAAATTTAATCATAAGCTTGGTGAACAGCTTTGGAGTATTTGACATTTCCCCATTCAAAGAGATAGGAACTACACTTGCATGACTGAAATAGCTGCCCAAGAGGCTTTTCAAAGATGGTTGCCGAGTGAAATGACTTGTCTTAAAGGGACTTTGATATAGATCAGTGGTGTGAGCACTTTTGGTGTGAGCACAAAACCTGTGGGAATTAGTAAAATTATGCTCAGTACAAGCACTATTCAATGTGAGAAAATGAGACGAGTGAGAGGAGGTGGGTTTGTGTCACTTCACCGTCAGAGAGAAAGAAGAGAGCAAGAACGTGCAGCTGGTATCGGTGTATGGCAGAAAAGG
Source organism: Squalius cephalus (assembly GCF_949319135.1). Classification (NCBI taxonomy): domain Eukaryota; kingdom Metazoa; phylum Chordata; class Actinopteri; order Cypriniformes; family Leuciscidae; genus Squalius; species Squalius cephalus. The sequence continues at coordinate 32,302,031 of NC_137129.1, read as the reverse complement.
TGTTTTGGAACTGCTTCAGATATTTCAGTATCGATACATTTCGAAATATCAATATTTTTGACAGCACAACTATAATAGTATCATAAAAGATAAAAGTTATAAATGTTCCTCACTAGAAATGACAATTTTTCATTTTCTTAAATGTGGACCACTAAAATTCATTGTAATGGAAAGGGCTGCTACTGTGAAGAAGCTAAATTCTCAATTTGTAGCCTCTCGATAATTGTCTTTATTATTAACCTAGTAACAAGTAACTGAAGCAACTATAAATAAATGTTTCCCAGTCTTCTCCAGGGTAAGGAACGGTTTAGTTCAAGCTGCATTCTTAAATAAATCAATATCTTATTCAAACAACCAGAATGTGATCTACTCCACAGTTTCCATACTTCAAGCTTTTTCCGTTTAAAATGAGATTAGTTGGTAGATTGGTTAGATGTTTTATCCAAAATTTCAAGATGTTGACCTAAGTGACCTAAGTTCAAGATGTTAAAGTACTTTTTATCATATCCTTTGTACACTTCCTTACTAATGTCCTCCTGGATGCAGTTTGCAAGCTGTAATTGGAAGCATGTTTTTCATGTGCTCTTAAAGTTCTATCAAGATGTTAAATCTGCTCTAGATAAGATGACCAGAGATACTCAGGCAGTATCAGAGGAGGCTGTTACCCATTATGTTGATAAGTAATATATGATTCATATTACTAGAGCTTTATTGTATGATATGGCTTCTATTGAGAAAAAAAGAACATGCTTTAGAAAAGAGTACCCTGTCACTTATTGGGAAAAAAATCTTAAAATTCCACACCTGGAATTAAGAAAGTCCCTGACAAATCAGGTTTTACAGAAGTTGAATCTGTAGTTATGTGAGCTAGTGTGTGTCTGTATTTGTACTGTATGTGTACATATGGATCTTTGTAAATGTGTGTAAATCGAACTTCTTAAAACCCCTCCCCCTATTTAATTCAATGCAAAAACACTTCCTTTTCCACCCTGTTCATGTCATAACACATTTCCTTTTTCTCCTGGATTCAGACACTAGACTGGCCCAGCAGAGCGGGACAGGTTTTGGGTTTCCTCAAGAGGACTGAGGGTTTCACAATCAATGAACACTTTGCTGATTTTTATTGACCATAAAGTTCCGTTTTACTTTCATGGCATGTAATTCATGCTAACATCTTGAAGGTTTGTTTTGTGATCAAAGGATATTATAATAGTGAATATAGATGCTAATACAGCCTTTAAGGTCTCCAGTAGCATTTTTTTTAAATGACACTTTTAAAAATGTCACTTTAGTGTGCAAGAAATTGGAAAAAACTTAATTCTTGGATGACCTAGACTTTGGCTGTGTTTGTAATACTAACCCGTTAATAAGTTTGGTTAGAATTTTTACATGATCCAAAATAGTAAAAATAGTAATGGGAAATCAAATTTTAGATAACTATTCCTGAATTTTCAGCATTATTACTAGTCTTCAGTATTACATGATCCTTCAGAAATCAATCATATGATGATTTCATGCTTATTATCAATGTTGAAATTGTGCAGCTGTGCATGCTTAATATTTTTAAATGTGACCCTGGACCACAAAACCAGTCACATGGGTCAATTTTTTAAATTGAGATGTATACATCATATTAGGCTGATATACAACTATTTGAAAATCTGGAATCTGATGGTGCAAAAAAATCGAAACATTGAGAAAATGGCCTTTAAAGTTGTTCATTTATGTTCGCGATATAATGTTTTATATTTTTACGGTAGGAAATTTACAAAATATCTTCATGGAACATGATCTTGACTTATTATCCTAATGATTTTTGGCATAAAAGAAAAATCGATAATGTTGACCAATACAATGTATTTTTGGCTATTGCCACAAATATACCCGTGCTACTTGTGACTGGTTTTGTAATCCAGGGTCACATATTATAAACGTCTGTCACCAAATGACTGTCTCTTTTGATCAATTCAATGCGTCCTTGCTGAATAAAAGTACCAATTTCTTTAAAAAAAATCAATCTTACTGACCCCAAACTTTTGAATATATAATTTATACACTGTGTACAGTATATGCAAATAAAAATAATGAAATATATAACCTAGTACACTGTGTGCTCGACCTTTCATTTTAAGTGAAATGAAGAAGTAATTACTCAAGATTCTTTTAACAACAGTCTGTTTTAACTATTGACATTTCTAAACAAATTTGAATTACAATGCTAAATTACAACATTTCCAATACTCAGTCATTGAATAATGATAATTTTTTCATGTACAGTATTAAAAATAAAATAAAACAGTAGGCAATATACCACATAGTTTCAGTAGTAAACTAGTATTCCATTCTGAACAGAGCCAGTGGCTCACTAGTCCTCTTCTTTCTTTTTTCTTTTTTTGTTAGACTCATTAAACGTCAGCCTTATAGAAAGAATAAAGTAACATTTTGTTTGCAGAGTATTGACTGAATCCTATGAGAAAACCACTTGCTTTTGGCCTGTACTATAAATATTGTTAAGGGTTCATGGAGTCTGAGTCAAGTACACTAAGAATTGCCATTACAAAGCTGTGCAACTATGTTCACCAGCCATGACATCACAGAAAGGTCTTAATGTTGGATAAAAGCACTTTGAGTTGGTTAACCTGCTGTTTTACCTACAATCGTTACCTTGTTGTGACAAGGTGAAGGACGTTTAGGAATAGACAATCTGTAGGTCATTACTGCCAAATGAAAGCCTGTGATCTTTGTATAAAACTCTTCTGCTAATGGGTAACCTGTGTCCAGTGTCATTTCCTTTTGATGTGCAAATGCCACACTGATCTGGGAGCCGAGCTCTCAGCAAACGTCCTCAACAGGCACTTTTAATTAAGGGCGAGAGAAAGCCTCACTGTAGACTCCCCTCATCTGTTTCACATTTTCTCCACCGAACCACTGTAAAGGAACACTGCAGCCCCTGTCATATCAACTCTGCTTCTAATGTGTAAAAGAAGTCCAGAGGTCTGATTATCATTCAGTCAAAACATATGAGCCGGGGTCAGACCTGTCTAGCGCTGACTCGGAGTCCTCCGCTAAGTAGCCTAATCCACGTCTAACTAAACCAAGTATGCGAAGCACCGCAGTAGCCTCAACCAAAGCCATATGTTCCTGAGCGCTACCTATTTCAAACATCTGCACATCTCCAAATCGCTTTATCCCCTTATAGATGGTGCAAAGCTGTTGGGTCGGTGGTGACGCACAGAACCTTGCTGAGAATAATTTTTGACCTGTTTTGTGGAGTTTTAGTTCAAAGCTAAGTGATTCTTCAACTAGGTACCAGGAAAAGAAAATCTTCTGTGCTTTCGCAATTTCTAAATCACTCCCAGTTCGCTTGTTGTATTCCTCATTTGTAAGCTGCTTGGGATAAAAGCGCTTTCTAAATGAATATATGTAAAAGTTGTGTAAGCCAACTCATGCACCTTCACACCTAATTTTAAATGGCATTATGTTTTTACACAAGGGCTGTGTTTGAAATCTCCCCCTACCTCATTCACTATTCCCTACATTAGTCCACTAATATAGTCCACTCGATGGAGTGAATGAAAACGAGTTAGTGTATTCGGACACTGAGTGTGCTTTTGGACACTTTTGCATAGTTTGTGCTTGCTGTTTAATAATCATTTGACACTTGGCAAACTGGAAGCTCCAGTAATAAAAAGATTGATCTTGATCTCTGGCATGGAAACTAGCATGCATAAACCTCAATTAAACAATTGACCATCACAGTGAATTATGGGTATTCTCTAGCCGTTGAGCGTACATCGGTTGTATCGGTATTGCGGGAATGAGTGCACTCGATAACGTCCACTATAGTTTCGGACAACACTACAAATGGCAGTTCCCTATTTAAGGATATAAGGGGGCGATTTCGGACACAACCAAGCACAATAATGCTCAGAATGCAAATAATGTGTGTGAAATAATATTACAATTAAAAATAACTGTTTTATATTTCAATATATTTTAAAATGTAATTTATTTCTGTGATGACAAAGCTGAATTTTCAGCCACCATTACTCCTGTCTTGATCACATGATCTCACATTATCTTTCATAAATCATTCTAATATGCTGATTTGGTGCACAAGAAACATTATTGTTATTAATGATGAAAACAGTTGTGTTGCTTAATATTTTTACGGAACCATTAAGTGGCCAATTTGCTCACCTTCAAACCTGCTCAACTTACCAGTGTTTTTTTTTTTTTTTTTTTTTTTTTTTTGTTTGTTGTCAGCCACCATTTTTGATTATTTTTTACAAAAATGCAATGGCCCCCAGAATATTTTGATGTATACCTGAATATGCAATATTTCAAAAGAAATAAGTCTCTGCTTTTAAACAGAACAAATGCATTCTTTTCTTTTTTTTCAACACTTGAATGTGAGAAAGTTCCATAAAGTATTTGGTAACACTCTGTTTAGTTCCTGTCTCTATGAAGCCCCTCCTTCTAAAAGGTGTAATGTGCTCTGATTGGTCAGCTGGACAACTGTGTTGTGATTGTTCAATCTCTCAAGCATGTTTCAGGTAAGTCATGCCCCTTACCATAACTGCGAGATTAAGCACACTACTAATTCAAGTTAATCAGGCCTAGACACTTTTTTGGGGGAGGGCGGGAATTATTTAAATGAGAAATATTGTGACGTATAGCCTAATTTCCCGGAAGAAAACGTAAGACTACAAACAAGGCATTTTAGGGAGTTCACAAACAGTGCTTGCTGATATAGAGAATAACTCCATTTGGAGTGGACATCGTGCTTTGTAACTTTGTATACGTTTTTCATGCTCAAACAGCAACAATATACGCTAAAGAAAGTTGAAAATGTACCAAAAAAAGCATAATAGGTTCTCTTTAAAATTATATCATATTTTTATACAAGCGCAATAATGACGTCCCACAACAAAATTAGCTCATGTTGGTCACTGACATTATAATCAAGTGCTAGACAAGATCATCTGACAGTCTGCTAACATATCTGATGAATGTGCATTGGGTTAACCAAGCTAATCCTTCACTAGTCGTTTGTGTACAGAGGCTAAGTAGAGCAGATAAACCTGTAGCCTTCCATTCTTTTAGTGTTGCCCGACCATCTAAACTCACCATTCCACTTTCCTTTCTGTTGTTGACTTTACAAATGTCTCTTCTCAGCTCTCCATCCAGTCAGTTGACTTGTAGGTCGCTAACATTTGACTCTTTGTCAAGATGGCGTCTCTCCAAACACACGAGACAAAGGACCAAATCAGTGCAAACAGTCAAGACAAACAAAGCAGTACCAGTATCTGTGTCACTGGTTAAGTAAGGAATAATTGACAACGGGCTGTTAAATTATTCGAAAAATAATGCACACCCGAGGTGGTAATGCGGCCACTACACAAAGCAGAGCTTTTAAACTTTTAAGCTATTTTAGCCTACTGACAAAATCGCCAGAGCAGCGCTGACGACACGTTTATGTGTGAGTGTGCGTTCGTACTTTATGTGTGTGTGCGCGTTTGAGGTGAGAGAGAGCCGCACATATTTTAATCATTTTTATACTATTGTTTACTATTTTGCTTGGTCAGTGTTGTTGTGAGTTTTGGTTCTTTTGTTGTTGTAGTCTGTAAGGACCTTTTGTATAACTGAAATAATTTGGCAAGGTGATATGGAACTGCAATGCGGTCAAGACCTGCTTGAAACTACTTTAGCCATGGTTTCCCTGAAAAGAATTGCACATCTTGGAACGTTCGTCAACCAATCAGATTCAAGCATTCTACAGCCCCGTAGTAGAACATTAGTAGAACATTCACAACACAATGGAAATAAGCCAAAACACAACGGAAATAAGCCACAACACAAGAAATAAAGCCACAACAACGGAAATATCTCCCGACCACTAGAGGGCTCTCAGAGCATGGTAAAGTTAGTTTTCCTTTACACTGTTCTATGGTTTCGGCAGTCTTAAAAATATATCAACACCACGATTAGTTTTAACATGTAACTATTGTATATCGGCATGAAATAATAATTCAAAATCACCTATGTGCATTATAGCTGCGCAATTTATACTTCAATTTATACTTGAAAATGCTTTGACGCTCTACCACAGTGCATGATGCTTAACCTGTTAAGCTGCAACCCCACTTTTGAAAAATCCCCAGAAATGACATACCCAAACTGAAACAGATACAGTTCATGATCCCTTTGCACTAAAAGCACAAGTATGATCTCATTTGAAAGCTGACACCTGGAAGTTTATTGTAAATGTAGAATCAATTATTGTCATAATGAAAAAAATAGTTATAAGTAACTGACTTACAACTGGTGAAATTGTGCCAGTAGCTCCCTGTATGCACAGTACACAATTTGTGTAATACATTTTTTTTTTTTTATAAAAAATTACTGTAATTCACCAAAAGGTTTTTTTTAATTCAAATTATGTTAAAGTCATGTCACCTTTATTTATATAGCGCTTCTTACAATACAGATTGTTTCAAAGCAGCTTTACAGTGATAACAGGAAAATAACAACAAAGTTGGTTTCTGCTGTACAGCAGATCTAGAAGAAAATAGCGTCATAGTCTAAGTTCAGTGATGGTTCATTTTTGTTGTAAAAAGTTATTAATTTAGTTAATTTATACATAGCCGCTCTGGAGAAAACAGTGATGTTATCGTCCACCTCAGTTCAGTTCTCATGCAATGCAGGCAGATCAATATTGTTAAATGTATTTGTATATATATTAATATTTTATTAAATTATACGTTTTATTTACTTGGTGGAATTGGCAGACATTTCCTTAGGCATCATGCACTGTGGAAGCAGGTCAAAGCATTCTCGAGTATAAATACGTAGCTATAATGCATGTAGGTGATTTTTGAACTAATATTTCATATCGATATACTGTACAATGGTTACATACTGTTAAAACTAATCGTGGTATTTATATCTTCGTAAGACTGCTGACTCTATAGAACAGTGGCAAGGAAAACTACTTTACCATGCTCTGAGAGCCCTCTGGTCGGGAGCATTTCCGTTGTGTTGTGGCTTTATTTCGCTGTGTTGTGGCTTTATTTGCATTGTGGCTTATTTCCGTTGTGGCTTGTTTCCGTTGTGTTGTGAACTTATTTTTGCTTTCTAAATTCCGTTGTGTTGTGCACTACTGGGCCACCATAGTTCCGTTTGGTGTCATTAGCCACGTTTCTATTAGACTACCCTTCAAATTGCGCAAATTGAAATTGCGAATTCAAAATACGCCCAATGGAAACACATCAATTTCGCAAAAACTCCCATTTATCGCATAAAGGTTTTTACGCTCGCATGAGGTGGTTTTTCAGGCAATTCGAAAAATAAATATTTCGCAAAATTGCAATGGAAACAGTTTTTGCGCATTTACAGGTCAGCTGACGTAGATGACGCAGTGTGTTTGGACAGAATACGAAACAGAATTCTTTATTAAATTCATAAAAGACAAAAGAATTACAGGAATAATGGATTCTAAGCCTCAAATAAATGCCACAATCAAGACCTCGAAGCAGATATGAGGGAGAAACACCCAGAAACACCTCATATGTGCCGCTTTAAAGTATAATAAGGGTCGTTCCTTACTATTAATGCTTGGAAAACACATCTCCTTCGATTAATAATAATGGTTAGTGCAGTGGCTGGGATATAGTACATAAACCTACCAACGTCCGTTACCATGGTTTTAGGAATGATTTTACTTATCGCGAGAGGAAAAATGAAGTTTTAGTCGAATAACATCAGTTAATGGAAACGCCGTCATTTCGCAATAGTTTTGGTGTGTGTCTCTGCCCGTGTCCTGGTTTTCCTGTTTTTGCCTCACCTTCTGGATTTGTCTGTTTGTTGGATTGCCTGCCTGTGTATGACCTTTGCCTGGATTTTGACTGCGATTCTGAATAACACTTTAAATAAACTGCATTTGGATCCTCAACCTTCTTGTCTCGGAGCAGTTCATAACAACTACTATCTACAGGTTCATAATTAACATGAATAATGCATAATTTATAATAAAAGGTAATGGTAACCCACTAGTAATGACTCAAGTATTACTACATCATTCTAAAGGAACTACTAATTATTTGGATCAGTATTTTAAAGTGAAAAACATGATAACTACCTAATATTGACTGAAGTCATTGTAAGATTTTGAGATTTTTGTAAGATTTTGAATAGCAATTCCTTCCAATGGATTTGTTAACACATTAGTCATTACTAGTGTGTTCCCATGATCTTCACTTTAGAATACTGATCCAAATATGTAGTAGTTCCTTTAGAAAGATGTAGTAACACTTGATTCATTACTATCCAAAACCTTACAAAAGCCTTAAAAGCTTACAATGACTTCAGTCAATATTAGGTTGTTATCATGTTTTTCACTTTAGAATACTGATCCAAATTATTAGTAGTTCCTTTAGAAGGATGTAGTAACACTTGATTCATTACTAATGGGCTACCATTACCTTATATTAAACATTGTGCATTCTAAATATTTATTAACCTGTATATAGTTCTTATAGTCTTCAGTGAGGTATGAAAAATAGTTATTGATTAGCTAATAGTGAACTACCACATCCGACTGAGCGCTATTACTTACTAATTCGTTAATCAGAGTTTCTTGTTAGTTAATAGTAGTTACTAGAGTGTTACTAATGCATTACTCATTTGTTCCTGTGTAGTTATTCATTAATGAAGGAACAGTATTCTAAAGTGTTACCCTCCATTCTTTTAGAAAGATTAAAAGAACAGCATTTATTTGAAATAGAAATCTTTTGAAATATCTGTCCTCACTTTGACTTTTGATCAATTTAATGCATCTTTGCTGAATATAAGATTATTAATTTATTTTCTTTAAAAAACTCTTGATAATGGACAGTATTGATAGCTACATGTATTGATAGCACATTTTAGAAATGAAACTGGTAAATAAAGGTGATGACACTGAACATATTAATTGTCATTGATTAAACACAATAAAACTATCGTAATTATTTCATGATTTCAATATTTTCAAAAACATTTTGAAATAATTCCTATTTCAACGAATTCGATTTGTAATAATTTCTACATCTCTAAAGTTGTTCTTAAAAAAAAGAAAAATATTTTTTTTTGTATTATTATATACTTATACTTTATATACTTATATAGTATATAAAAGTATATATATATATATATACTTGCACTGAAAAACAGTATTGCTCTGAAGCGAGAAATGACAAATGTCCAGTTTTCTAGTTGTGATTAGAACATTATTTAAAAGGGTACGAGGAGTACAACATTCACCTAACCTCATTATTATTTGCAATATAACTTTCTTTGAACGTTTATTTGTAATATTCCAAGAAGGTTAACGTTAACATTCATCAAGTACAAATAACATCACAAGGATGTTCTAAAACAAAATGGTGTTCTCAGAATGTTTTCTCTCAACGTTATGAGAATGTTCATCAAGTAAAAACATTAAAAAAAAAAGATGTTCTAAGAATGTTTCTCTCAACATCATGAGAACTCACACCATTTATTAATAATGTTATAAGAATGTTCTATAAATGTTATTTAAAGAATGTTTTATCTTAACATTTTGTTCCCTGTTAAGTGGGATCCCTTTACGACTGTACTAAAAACACTGATTAATAGATGGCAGAATGTGACTTGATAACCTTCACTTTTACCATCACTGAATCCCAGCATACGATCCATCCACAGATGTCATTTAGAGACACGACATTCCAGTCCATTGTTGTCCAGCAGCTGCATGGCACAGTGTGTCTTATATCTTCATGTGTTTTACGGGGCGAACGGGGACTGACAATGTGTCAGAGAGACAGAGAACTGGTGTAATAGCATCGCACACATTCCTTCCCCTTGTTCTGCCGCGTTGATTGCTTCCTCTCTCTTTACTGGATGTGTTAAACGCACACAGTGGCGAGAGACAAAGAGATGCTTGACCTTTGAACTCTGACTAAAAGCAAGCCTAATCTTAAGTTAGCATCCTTGGTTTTTGTCATTGTCTTTTCCCAGACAGAGAATGAATGCAACTTTGGTACCGGGGTCAGAGCCGTTCAACAGTTCTCCGTTTACCAATAGATGTGAGTTTCTCTCTCTCTCTCTGTGTGTGTGTGTACGTGTTCCTCTCTATTCACGCAGACACACAGCCCACCCAGGGAAGGTTGTGCTGAGTGTCTGTTGACCCCTTTTTCACCTTTGCTAAACACTGCAATTATCTCCCTTCAGCTCTTTACAGGGAAGGAACACAGATTACTTGGATCTTTGTATCTCAAGTTTGCATAAATGAAAGCAGGGTGCCGGGTATTTCTCTTGAGAAGTCCCAGTTTTGAATTACTCTTTCCCTTCCCACTTGTCAGTTAGTGTTCTCACTGTGTAACCCAGACCAGTGCTGGTGAAAGATGAGAATAGAGAGCTGCACTTCCTGTAAAAAATCTACATAATATTGTTGTGTACTGTATATCTCTACTTTTAGCTTGCACAGTACCCTCAAAAGTGCAAGGTGTGAAAGGTGCTTAACATGCGCACTGAAGGTATTTTCATGTACCCATTTTGGGGTAGACAAGATACAAAGGTCTCCTTTTAGGGTACTAAAAATATTAATGACATTAATGCTGAATTCACAGCTTTCAAGGCTCAGATTGATGCTGATGAATATACTGCATATATAGCACAATTAATTCTAAATTCTTCATACTTTCATTGGAGGTACTAGATGAGAAATCTTCATTTTTATATATTCACACTACCATTCACACGTCATTTTAAATGCTCACCCAGGTTGCATTTATTTGATCAAAGATACAGAAAATACAGTACTATTGTGAAATATGATTATTATTTGATGCTCAAGAAACATTTATTATTATTTTCAGTGTTGAAAACAGTTGTTCTGCTTAATATTTTGGTTGTGATACATTTAACTTTTGAACGTGTACAGTCATTGTCAGAATTATATTGGGCACCCTTGGTAATATGATCAAAGAAGGGTGTAAAAATAAATCTGCTTTGTTTATCCTTTTTATCTTTCATTTAAAAATATCTTCTAATCTTTCACTGAAATTAAAGGGATAGTTCACTTTGAAATTAAATTTTGGTATGTTTTAGCTTACCTCAAGGGCATCCAAGATGTAGGTGTCTTTGTTTCAATTTTGATATTTTTAGGTCAAACCGTTCTTGTCTGCCAGTCTTATAATGCAGGTCTATGGTCACTGTCTCAAAGAGCATGCAGAGTCCAAATTAAACAATTCCCCATCGTCCAAATTAAACAGTTCCCCATCGTAAGTACACATTGATGGCCTAAGACACGAAACAAGCGGTTTGTGTGAGAAAACGAACAGTATTTATATCGTTTTTACCTCTTATACACAGCCACGTCCAAGTGATCTGAGGGCGCGCGCGCATCCTGGTGTGTGACGTGTACGCAGACTGGTGCATAGATATATCAGCGCTATCTCACGACCAATTCGTACAAATTCGTACGAGTGATAAGAAAGTGGCTAATTCGTACGAATTCGTACGACCTCACTCGTACGAATTTGTATGATTTGTCTAAACCCACGTGATGGGTAGGTTTAGGGGCGGGGTCAGGGGTAGGTCATTCGTATGAATTCATACGAATTGGGCAATTCGTAAAATATGTACGATTTAGCAAAAATCGTACGAATTCGTACGAGTGAGGTCGTATGAATTCGTACGAATTAGCCACCTCGTAGAATTCGTACGAATTGCCGTGAGATCAGGCTGGATATATACACTAGATGTCGCCTTGTCTATGGCAGTTCATTGGAACGAATGTCTTTAAGGCGACATCTAGTGTATATATCTATGCACCAGTCTGCGTACACGTCACACACCAGGATGGTTTGACCTAAAAATATAAAAACTGAAACTACTGCGGAAAAAAAGACTTTAAGCTAAAACATACCAAAATTTAATTTCAAAGTGAACTATCCCTTTAAACTAAATGTTTTTCTCTAGGAACATGAAATTGTTTAGCTATGACTTCTTGTTTCACAGGAGTATAAGGCCAAATTCCCTTAATCCTCCATCACAATGAGTAAAACTGAAGAATACAGTTCTGATGTGCATCAAAAGATTGTTGAGCTTCACAAAATAGCATCACATTTTTAAAGCATAAAAAATTCTCATTAAGAAGTTTCAATCAACTAAAGATGTTACGGATCTGCCTGGAAGAGGACATGTGTCTATATCGTCCTAATGCACGGTGAGGAGGAGAGTTTGAGTAGTCAAAGACTCTTCAAGGATCACACCTGGAGAATTGCAGAAATTAGTAGAGTCTTGAGGTCAGAAAGCCTCAAAACAAAAAAATCAAACAGCGCCTTCATCACCGCATGTTGTTTTGGAGGGTTTCAAGAAAAATCATCCTTGCTCATCCAAAAACTCCAGCACATTCAGTTGTCAGACAGAACTGGCAGCAAACCCACTCTGGTGCAAACAGGGATAAAAAGTACCCCATGTGTATGATTAAGTATACCGTTGTATCTTTAATGTTGTGGGCCTATTTTTCTTGCTGGAGGTCCTGGACATCTTGTTCAGATTCATGGCATCATGGATTCTAGCAAATCCCAACAGATAAAAAAATCTAAACTTGACAGCCTCTGCTAGAAATCTTATAATGGGCCATGGTTGGATCTTTAATCAGGACAATGATCCAAAACAAACATCAAAATCACTGGATCACTGAGCACAAAATGAAGCTTCTGTCAACCTGAACCCTATAGAAAACTGAGGAGTGCACCAACATGGACCTGGGAATTTGAAGGGTATGTAGGAATAGTGTCTGATCTCTTGTCAGATGTTCTCCAAACTCATCCCCCCTTCCCATTTTCATGTTAATTGTTAGTTAATTGTGAGAATTAGACCCTAATCCAAAGTGTGACCCTTTTTTAATTATTATTAATGATCTAATAGTAATTTATGAAGCTGCTGAGAAGCAATAACAAAAAAGCCATTATTCAATTAGAAATATTTAAGAAATATATCTCATTTCTTGGTATTTTATTGGAGGAATAATGTGGTTCACACCTTTTATGAAATATTTACAGACCCTTTTATGATGTTAATCCCTCAAAGGAAGACATATACATGGCAACATAATTTGCACAATGAGGTAGACAGATACAACTAAAATAGCTTATTAGATGTGTGAAAAATTATAACTGAATAAATGATAGCACTTAAAGAGAATAACTTAAATTAAAATTAGTACCTGTACAATTAAAAAAACAACAACATTTAATTACATATCAATCCATAAAATACAGCTATGTAAAGCAGTAATGAAGTTGTCTTGTACACACAAACAATTTAAAATATAAAATGCCCAGTAAAGTGGAACTAGGAGTAATGTTTACATGTACAGTAGCAGAATAACCAGTAAAGATTTGTTTTTGTTCTTCCTCTTTTTGTGCTTGTATTCCAGTCCAAAGTCATAATTCCAAATAAGCGTTAGCCAACAGCTGTGACTACAGTAATGTAATTTCAGCTAAGGCTTCCAGTAGTGTTGAAGCAAGTCAGGCACTTATTCACACAGCAGTCTGATTTATTTACAATCCCTCATAAGTTTGAACAGCACCATCACCTGCAGCCGCAGGACTCCACCACCATATCTTCATATTGCTTGTACACGACGTTATTTCCAGCGTCGATGTACAGGATGCTGATGGGACTGAGTTTGGAAGGGACACAACAGCTGGGCGGCATGTTGCTGGGGTTCATGGAGTTCATTAGAGTTTGTATGATGGCGTGATTGGTTGGCTCCAGGTGAGAGCGGAGGGGGAAGTCACACATGCCCTCACAGTGATACGCCTCATAGTCTAATGGAGCAATGATCCAGTCGTCCCAACCCAACTCCCTGAAATTCACCTGCAAGTGCTTTTTGCTGCACCTAGATTTGGACTTTTTGCCGTGCCTCTTGCCATGGCGGCCGGGTAGAGTTGTCCGTCTGCTCCGTCGGGATTTCAAGTGAGGTCCTTTTTCCTTCCCAGGACTATCCAGACCCCACAGTTTAATCTTCTCCCTCTTTTCATAGAAAATGCTTTGTCTCTTTTTTGACCTTGTGAAAACAACCAGTATGGCTTTCTTTAGTTGCGGGCGGCCATGTCTGTGAAATCCAAGATATTGCAAGTCGATTTCCCTCTCAGGATTATCTAGCGTCGCCTTGAGCTCCAAACAGAAACGGGTCCCGTGAGAGTGGTGCTGACGTTTCTTAAAAGTCTCCCATACGTCGAAAACCTCCCATTTTGGTTTATGTGCATCCTCCAGATCCAAGGTTTTGGAGTCAAGCACAGTGTGTGACTGACAGGAGAGCAGCTGTATCTCCACTGGGCCCGTCTCTGATGCTCGGAACGTCCCGGAGATCTTTGTGTATATCCTCAGTTCGGCACCCAAGAGCTCCACGTTTTCAGAAAGGGTCGATACGTCGAATAAGTATTTCTGTCTCCACAGTGGGGAGTTCAAAAGGTCATCTGAAATAAAAGAGCACACATATTTAGTGACAGGCTGTACATTTATTTACAATGTCATTTAGAGAGCCATATTTTCACACATTTTCAACCAATTATGCTGAAATTTCTTTCTTTGATATAATTTGTAAAAGTTAGATTAAAAATTAAGTTACTTTTTAAATTATTATTTATTATTCTAAAGTAGGGTAACACTTTATTTTAAGGTGAAGTAGTTACACATTACTACATGTATTTGCTATAGTAATAATAGTAAATTATGCATTATTACAAGTTACTAAGCCTAAACCAAACCAAACCCTAACCATAACTCTACATTTAAATAAGTTAATTAATATTATTTGGTACTTATTTGAGCAAGTACAATGTAACTGTCACCTTATATATAAGTGTAACCTATGTGTAAAACAATACATTTGCATAATAATAAAATATTAATTTTATATATAGGCTGCTGTAGCTATTACTTATTTTGACACTTCATAAATAAAGACAAATTAATGTCTAGTTAATGTCTAATGCCCCTTTCTTTCCTATGGTCTGTTAGTATGGAAACTTTTAGAATGTAAAACGAATGTTTTTATTCTGTCAAGGAAAAAAATAAAAGTATGATAATGGAATTTCTATCATATTTTAAAAACAAAGTAATCAAACTAGACCTACTAAACAAACATATTTTACATTCTGGAGGATTATTTTCCTTTGCCACTTTAATCGCCAAAATCTAATAGCAAAATAATCGCATTTTCTCTGGGTGTTTTTATCTTAAACGCACCTGTGCTGTAATCATTCTGACACTCATTGAAAAGGGGAAAACTAATTTGGAAAAAGGCCATTTATGAAACCTAAAGTTATAGATCAGATTAAAAACAAATAAAAAAACTAACCTTGGCCCTCGTCCACAAAACTCGTTATAGTGTTTGCGGCTTTTGACGAGCGGAAAAAACTCGCGTTCAGTCCCAGTTTTTCAGCCGCGGAAAAGGTCTTGTAGATGGAGATCATGTAATCATGAGGTTCAATCGCATCCTTCATCCCCCGTTGTGACTGTATGGCTCCAGATAACAGTGATGCTGACAATATACTTTTGCCGTGTTTGGCTCTTCTGTGTCCATCAGACCTGGACACTTTCATCCCTTTGGATGCGTTTGGAAACACAGGATTCATTGAGTGGACACACAGAAAATGCAAAAGAAAAGTAAAAGTCAAAAATATCCCAGACACTCCACAAGCACACATCTTGTAGCCTAAATGCACAAGAAAAAAAGAAGGACCTGCTTGGGGAAAAACAGGAACACATCACATGTGTGTGTGTGGAGGAGCGCAGGCTGAGAGCAGCTCCCTCTGAAGAACAGCCTCCTTAAGTAGCCTATACCGTCATGACATTATTAGCTCCAACTCAATCCAAACAAGACTTCTACTCTTTACTACCCAGCTTTAACATATTACTGTCCTCCTTCATGTCCCTATAATTTAACATGCGTGATTTTAACAGTAAAACATGTCTAAGTAGAAACGTTTTTTATTTTATTGATTGATAAGGTTTAATAATCAGAGCCAAAGTAGGCTACAGTATCGCATACTATGAGAAACAAATGTTATCGTAGACTATGAGAAACAAAGACAAAAAAAAAAAAAAAGACAAAAAAAAAAGAAAGAAACAAAGAAAGAAAGACAGAAAGAAAGAAAAATCGTGATTGTGATTGACAGATTGTGTTTTTTCCCCCTCAGTTCTGCAGGTGTCAGCGTGAGGATTGAGCACCGTGGACTTTACCTCCCTCTAGTGGTGAAACGTGTTTTTTTTTTTCAATTCAGACAATAATTCAAGGTCCATAAAGCTCTTGATTCTAACTTGGCCTTATGAAAAAGTAACATAGGCCTAGTTCTTGTAATTGTTTAACTATAGCATTTGTTACAATAAGGATATAATTAAGGCAAGACCATTGATGGCTTTTCATTACAATACTAAGGCCAATGTTTAGACTTTTTTTTCTTTATTTTATCTAGCATTTGTTATGAAAAATAGCAACCTACACAGGTAGAAAAAATAGTAGCCTGATTTGTTTTAGTGTGGGCGGTCAGAGTACCAGCAACATGTGAGAAGTGCCAGTGAGCAAGAAAAAGTAAGGGTAGCCTATGCTACAGATTAAAATATAGAAGTGCGTACCGGTGTTGTGCCGAATTCTGAAATTGCTTACCCTACCTTAAAGGACAGAATTTTCCTTTGATGTATTTATTTATACTTTCAGATTTTATTTGTAGATACTTTAAGTCACCATGGAATCTTTGACAATTCTAAATGATAGACTAAAATATTTATCCATACACATTTTTTTAATTCATGTTCCTCATAATCTTTAAAGCTACACTGTGTAATATTTTAAGTTGATTTTTAGCAAAAAACACGTTGTTATTTCAAAATTATACAATTCTCATTAATGTGTAATCACTTCAACCAACTAATTAAGTATTCTCTTATATAATCTGCCATTTAGAATACATACGAGCGAGTTGCTTGAATGGCGGAAGCCATGTTGCGCATCCATCTTGAAAATACATTACACAAAGAGGGACATACAAGCTTCGCCTTTCGCGTTTTTAACCAAGCGGCAACCTCCCCGTCTCTCTCTGGAAACCAACACGGAAGTGAGTTAAACTTCAATTCATTGACTGGCCGCTTGAGGCTGGCTGCAGAAGTGAGTTAAATCTGTATCTCCCCCATGTTAAAATGACCAACTTTACAGCAGAAAAAAGCATGTTTACAGCCTGGTTCTCTATGTGGCTTTGGTCTATACAGCTAATTTTGCCCTTCATAACAACTGTGAGGGGGGGTGAATTTTTTTATAACTCATCCGTTTAGTTGATTAATATTTAAAGTTATGCATAATTAAGGGTGTGTCCACTTTTGAGTGACAGGTGGATTCCCGCTGATGTCAATGCTAGCTGTTTGTCTGCTGTTAGCAGCGTCACTACTCACTTCACCTCAGCAAATTTTAGCTGCTGCCACCTCTGCAGTGTTTGTGCTTTTTTCGGGATTATTTCATACAATTTAATACACCCATTACTTCGCCCACGGCTTAGGATTCCGTCGTTGTCGTCGAATATTGTTCGAGAGAACAACCAGCGCTGTATTTCAGTTGTTTTCCTCTGTGAACATGCACTTATGGATGTCTTACAATTTTGTTGGTTTTTGGAGTTTTCAGATTTAAAAACGTCTATAGATATAAAGGCTCGTTCGTTCTGCTCTCACGGAACAGATTGATTATAATATGCTTATGTACCGTCAGATGAAATCCTGCAGGTGTCGGCGCTTTCTCCGTCCATGCTATAAATGCACATCCTTGAATGAGTGCGGATTTCTAGCACATTTACTTGAACTTCATAGGTAATATATCTATGGTTTAACCCATTTGAATTTAAAATGGACTGAATAAGCTCTCTACGAACTTGACGAGCGATGCCGCGCTGACGGACCAACTGTTAACATTATGCACATAAATCACTGTCACACACACTCTCTCAGAGTAATAGTTACTGTATAATACATTTTCAACTAGCAGAATAGTACGGAATCACGATACACAGTCTCACTTGTAGCCTTGTCTTTTAATAATATTTCGAAGGGCAAAAACAGGAACTTTTAATTGGCTTTACATCATCAACTGTCACTTTAGCGTGAGGCCCTGTGCAGTCCTTATATACTGTCTATGGTGCAGTCGCAGACTTGGTACTTTCAGTAGCATATAGCATTACCTCCCAAGCCTGAGCTAACCCGATCACGTCGAGCAGTGAGCCGCGAGCGCGTGGTTTCAGATAGCCAGGCTCCTCCAGCTCCTCCAACTCTTTGCCCATTTTCTGTTATCCGAGAGTGACGCAAGGTGACGCGAGGCCAAGATGGCGACGGCCGACTCAGCCCACTTTAGGCTTCAAAAATGCTCTTTAGAAACCTACGGGTGACGTCACGGACACTACGTCCATATTTTTTTACAGTCTATGGTTTTTACATGCAGTGGCACCATGACGAATGCGAGAGGGAGATTTGCTCGCATTTGCCGGCAGATTTGAAATAATACGGCCACCGTAGGAGTTAAAACGCCCTCGGAATGGGAGGAGCCAGAAAGTAATATTCAGTTGGTAGTCATATACAATTTCACCGCTAGATGGGAGTAAATCCTACACAGTGTAGCTTTAACAAAATAACTTCCCCTACCTCTTGCAGCGACGTGTTAAAGGAGAACTCCGGTCAATTTTAACATTGAGTTCATTTTTTTGTAAATTTGGAGTGCTGTCAATACAGAGAACAACGACAAAAATCGGTGTTGCCTACACCAGTTTATCACCTTTTTAAAATTTGCACCCTGTTGACTTCAATGGGGCAAGTTTTAAACCTGCTTTTAGCCTCTTAACATCCTTTATGTGTCATTACAAGTGCCCAGCCAATGTGAGTGATTCCTAGAGTGAACACGGGTGAATCTGACGTCAGTAGATGTGAAAGATATGAATAAAAATTATGTTAATTCAGCCAGCGCAAATACCTGTATTTTCTTCCTGTTTTCGGGCGAAGTCCGAAGTAGTCGATTGTCTAGTTCACTCGCGTGATAACCTATGCGCGTGAACTCGACAATCGACTACTGTGGACTTCGATCGAAAACAGGAAGAAAATACAGGTATTTGCGCTGGCTGAATTAACATCATTTTTATTAATATCTTTCACATCTACTGACGTCAGATTCACCCGTGTTGACTCTGAAGGAATCACTCACATGGCTGGGCACTTGTAATGACACATCAAGGATGTTAAGAGGCTAAAAGCAGGTTTAAAACTTGCCCCATTGAAGTCAACAGGGTGCAAATTTTAAAAATAGGATAACACGGTGTAG
This sequence comes from Squalius cephalus, assembly GCF_949319135.1. Taxonomy (NCBI): domain Eukaryota; kingdom Metazoa; phylum Chordata; class Actinopteri; order Cypriniformes; family Leuciscidae; genus Squalius; species Squalius cephalus. Next base: position 32,282,641 of record NC_137129.1, on the reverse strand, counting down.
GCAACACCGATTTTTGTCGTTGTTCTCTGTATTGACAGCACTCCAAATTTACAAAAAAATGAAAAATTGACCGGAGTTCTCCTTTAACTGGACTGAGGGCTAGACAAACTGTCACTCACATGAGATCACAGTAATAACAAACCATAATGATCCAATTGTTTCCTGATGGACAAAATCAAGTCCCGCCCAACATTAGTTTCACAACTTTGATTTTAATGGAAATGTTTGGTGTCTATATGTTCAAGAATTTAATGCAGAAAAAAGACAACATAAGTATGCTAGAACTTGATTTTATTGAGTATATAAGAAAGCATATAAATGTGTCATATTCCAAAGTAATGGGAATAGATTTAAATAAAGATAAAGAAAAACGTTTGTTAAAAGTAACAGTTGTTATTGTACAGATTTAGAATAGTTGTAGCTCATAATCATATGGGAAAACAACAGAAGTATAGACAAAGGCAAATCATTTGAAGACGAGGTTATATATATTATATGTATAAGAGTGCACTTCTTCATTGGTTCTAGAGTCCCCTGAGCAGGAGGAGTAAACCACTCAACAACATGAGCAGATACACAGATGGTGACGAGATAGCTGGACTGGAGCCAGAACCATTGCCCATAGTGACAACTACAGAAGACGGGGTTGTAGGTGATCTGAGCGTAAAAGATCTGGACTCAGCTTTCCATTCATTTAGAGTAAAGGCCAACTTCAAGTTATCACCTTTAGGAGAAGTACAGAGAGAGAAATTATCATAAATGCTTCAAATAACAAGTGACATTGGCCCTCAAAAAATCTAAATCATATAGGCTAATAGAGACGACCCACCACTTGTGAAGATGGCTAAGTCAGTGTAATTGGCCCAGCAGCCACTGAACGGGATGGTGGTGTTTCCGGAAAGCCCCTCTGTTGGATTCCCGTTAGCATCTTTGAGCACAGCTGAGATGGTTAGAGTCGTCACACCCACGGACACACAGTCACCCTGGAAACAGACACACACAAAAAAGATGCTCTGCTTATTCGATACCAGGTGTGGTTTCCTAGTAATCAATCACCTAGGTAGGGTTACACCAGTCATTCATAAGTTCTTAATTAAAGGGTCATAAAATCCCCCTGTTTTAGGACTGGTCGTTCACACCTAACATCTAAAAAAAGACTCAAGAAATGGGTGTATAAAGCTGTGGAAAAGTGGGAGTGTAGAGGGAGGGAAGAGGGCAGACAACATCTAATAAAATACAGACCTACAACACACCCATTGTACAGACAAATGAATATTAAAATATGAGTGGAGAAAGAAAAACAACAGAGTTGGGGGCACATGCTGCATTTTAAACATATAACCCTTTGACAACAAACGCACAAAAAAAAACGTATCATTAGAGACTACTAACAATGATCATGAACAAATCAAATGAGTAAGAGCATTTAAAAGGTCTAATAATATTTCCATTAAATTCACGAGCACTGCAATCTCTGAATAAATGACACGAGTCAGTTTAACAAAGGCATAAGTTGTAACTTTATGCCCCTTTACATCAAAACTGTGCTCCTTGCGCACAGCTGGTGTCACCGGCCCCTGAAAACTTGCATCAGATATTCTTAATGAAATCTCACCGCTGCGTCCAGAGCCATGATGCTGGGCTGCACGCTGAGGGGTCCGAGTGACGATCCGGCCACTGGCTGGACCACCACCATCAGGGATGATACCGTCTTGACCGTCTCCACCTGCTGGTCTTCACGGGTCACCTCCTGAGTGGCCACCTGAGAGAGAGACCTTACAGTTCAAATAAGGAAAAGCATGTTGTGTGCTTTACTATACTGCAGGGGTGTCCAAACTCGGTCCTGAATGTCCACTGTCCTGCAGAGTTTAGGTCCAACTTGCCTCAAAACACCTGCTGGAAGTTTCTAGTAAGACATCGATTAGCTGGTTAATGTGTGTTTCATTGAGGTTGGAGCTAAAATCTGCAGGACAGTGGCCCTCCAGGAGCAGGTTCGAACACCCCTGCTGTACAGCATCTATTATTGGATCTTATTCTGATAAAAATTCAAAGGGATATTCGGGGGTTCAGTAGAAGTTAAGCTCAATGAACAGCATTTGTGAAAGTGTTTCATCCCTCATTTTCTTTAAAAAAGCAAAAATTGCCTGCTCACACAGACATCACACGTCATCAGCGCGTTCCGTAAGGCTATGCAGAGTTGTAGACAGACTGTCACAGAGCGAATGAACAGCAGCCACATTTTACAGTTCCTCCTGAACCAAAACAATGAGCTTATGCTGCGTTCATGCCATCGTAATTGTCATTACAAGATGGCAACCCGTGACCGTCTAACCGGAGCTGTTCATGCCCTCAGACTCGGATTTATGCGTTTCTATGTCAACACGTCCAAATGAATCTGTAGCAGTCAGGTGGTACAGGTCAGTTCATTATTTTTGTAATGTTATGAGCTTTCAGACATGAGGTAATTTAACGCCATCTCTCATCTTGTGACGTTTTGCAGACTCTGCCATATGCTTTCATGTGTTCTGAAGGAGGTGTGGCTTTGGAGAGGCTCTGAAGGGAGGGTGGGATTTCATGCTTTCAAACCTAGCTTGCTAATTGCTAGCCTCTCTGAAATTGCCTTCCCTACCTTTAAGTCATGACGTATCGAATACTGTTTCCAGGTCCAGGTTTATTCATATCACACATTAAATCAAAGCTTTTAAAAACAGTTTACACCAAAGTCTCTGGGCTTCCGTTCACTGCCATTGTAAGTGCCTCACAGTAACCCAGATTTTTGCTTTAATTTGTACTGAACGCAGGATATTGATTTAAATATCAACTTTTTTGTATATGTATCAATTAAAATTCCCAGATGCTGCTTGACATCATCATAACATTTTGAAATGTTAGTGAGTTTGGTCATGTGATCTGATTAGCATCTTACGTCGTTCCAGGTGGGGTCACTGGAAGAGGGTGGAGGAGGGATGATGCCCAGGGATGACACATTGAAGCCGATGGACTGACTCAGATTGCCTGAGACAGCAGCGCGGCCCAGATCGTCAGCAATGTTCTTCAGGGCCGCAAACTGTTGGTCTTCTGCAGATGGTTTATAAATATTAAGACATTGTATTGTGATCTAAACGTTGTATTTATCATTTATTTTATTCTTGCTCTCACCAGTGGTGCTGTTGGTGGATGTCTGAACAGGGGGCTCCCTGATCTCCACCTGCACCGTCAGTCCTGTCGAACGCCTCCTTCTAGCATTAGTACCCTCACGGACGATGTTGGTGATTCGAATCTTGTTCGCCGGTATTTTCAGAAGTAAAGCCAGATTTCTTATCAGTTTTTCCCCGAAGAACTCCGCCTCAGTCATGGCTGGGAGGTTGAAGGCCAGGAACAAAACCGGAGAGGTGCGGATTTGGACCGGCTCTGAGCCACGAAGAAGTATGTTCAGCATTTTGTAGTCCTGGTCAAAGAAGTTGGAGCCGTGACTGGAGTTGAAACTGGGAACGTATTGCCCTGAGAAGCACAGAGAGGAATCAAAGTAAGAATTGTTGTTTAGGTTGAAAAATGGTCTTCTGGCCTGCAGAGGGAGCTGTATTAACTTGCATTATTGTGCTGTACTCTACCTGTATAAGTTGGCTCACGCAGAGTGTAGTCAGTTTTGCCAGCATTCCACTCAGCATTTGTTGGACCAACCAAACTATTCTTAACGTACACATCCAGCCGCTGAGGGTTTGAGTAAAATACAGCAACCCTGACAACCTGAGAACAGAATATTACTGTAGTTAAGGTTCTACTGAAATAATATCAGTTAAAACTAAAAATTAAATGAAAACATGAAAAAAAGAAACATTAAATAAGTAGATACACACACACACACATACACACACACACACACACACACACACACACACACACACACACACACACACACATATATATATATATATATATATATATATATATGTATATAATTGCAGGTTTGCATTCACATTGATTTTGATGCAGTGTTGGATATATTTTGAGCATAATGTAGTTATTTATTTATTTAAGGATTCATTTCCAACTATCTCAACTTTTCTGGATCGTGTTTTGTAATTGATTGATATTGATTCATCAGTCAATTTATTTTTAATATTTAAAAGATACACAAAGTTCTGCACAATTCAGAAAAGTAATTTGAAAAAAATCTTAAAATAAATTAGAAGACAAAATGGAAATAAAATAATGTATTTTTAATAACATGATGCCGAATAATACCGATTAAAGATTTTTTTTTTTCAAATATGCCTTTTATTGTTCTAAATTTTGTATGACCTGTAGATGCTTACAGGTCAGTATAGTCTATTGTCAGTATAATTCATCTTACTAACCTCTGTAGGTCCAGCATTCAGTAACATAAGTCTCAGCTTCTGTGGTGTTGTGCTGGTGAAATAGATGTCAAAGGATTTATTAGTGGCCACAATGGCGTGGAAGAGAGATACTCGCTTCTGACACGTGTAGCCAGCGCACCAGCCGTGGTCTTGTGGGCCTGGAACAAGATATTCACAGTAAGATTAAAATTCAATAATACACAAACCTTAAACCTTTTCTGCTTTTATAAAATCCTAAATTATATTATGCATAAAATAGTAGGTGTTACAGGGGGAGGTAAGAGTCATACCATTCACCAAATCCACATATTTGTCCCCCAGGATGGCTACAGGTGAAAGACGCCTGGTCTCTGTGTCTGCGTCCAAACTTTCGATGACCAGCATCCTATAGTTGAGCCCAAAGCACTTGTAGCTCTGCCAGGTGTTCATGTACGTACAGGTGTCTCTGATCACTCCTGCACAGGTAAAACAGCCACGTCATACGTTAAAAGCAGCTCCATCATTTTAAGTTCTCTCTCTTAGATCACTGTAAATGTACTGTACCTTTGTAAGGAGCGATTTGATTCACAGGTATCCGGCTGCCGTTGAGAGAGGTGAGCATGACTTTTGGGATGCGGTAATCGCCCAGTCCGTGTCGGCGATCCCCGTTCCACTCGTACTCGGACTGGGGCACCACTGCTCCTACTGCACCCAGGAAACTGCCATCCAGATCTTTCAACATCGTCTTCTTCTTAGCATCACAGTCCATGTCCACACAGTCTGATGGGTTCACCTTGCTGAGATATAAGAGTGGAAAAAATTAACCAGTCACTTTTTGGTCATCCCGATATTGGTGTTCTCTCAGTCATACATTTTCAATGTTGTCTTCCTAATAATATTTCATACTTTTTTTTTTTCAGGGCTAATACTTTATTAACAGTATGGATGTACCAAAACTGATGAACATTAACATTTAAATACAATTTTTTAAATATAGTGTTAAAGGTTTCACGCCTATTTATGCTCAGCCTGGTGGCCAATCTTCACTGATTTCACATTCTGTCAGTAAGAGCAGAGTGTGAAGGTTGAAATAAATGTCCAGGTACTTACCCAGATTGTATCCAAAAAACATAAAACCACATATACATACATATATATATATATATATACTGTAAATATATATGCTTGCCTTGCATTATCATTGAACATTAAACTTAAGTATTCACTTAATCAACATCAGCAATATTGACGTACACAAAATTGGAAAAAAGTTTGATGTGTACCTACAACTATACATTATTTAAAGGTTTTCTATTTGTTAGGATATTGATATAGAAAATTAATGCATGCAAGGTCTGAGTTAAAAATAAATTATTTTGTTTTCCGTTCCAGATCTTTAACGTTTAATACCATTTAGTTGGCTAGTCTCACACCTCCCTAATTAACAGTGTTAACTTTGTGAATTGACATTGACTATAAGCTTTTGGTTTACCCCAGATCAGGCCGATGAATGTATGCCAGAGTGTCCTCTGTGCTGTTTATCTTGGCTATCCTCTCAACACTGATTGGATGTTGCAGATCCTCATTTCCCGGGTTGGTCATGAACATGTAATTTGTCTCTGTTGAGCACACGCTCTTGAACCCAACAAAAGTTGTGTCTGGAAAATAGAAACAGACAGTGTAAATAGATGGGGTTTTTTTGTATAATGAAAGTTTTAAACTGAAGAGTCTTACACATTTCGAAGGAATATGACTCACCAGAGACAGTCATTAGACCAGCTATGGCATTGTAGCTCATCAGTCCAGCGTGAGGCTTTTGTGGTGCATTATTGTGGTTAGATTCAAATGTCGGCCAGGAAATTCCAGACCTTCCACCTGTTGCACACAGAAAATGAGCTTAGAATAAGTACGGAAAATGGATCAATTACATTAAATACAATTATTCAGTAGTGCATAATTAATCTTTAATATGTATTGTACCATTGGGGGGGCGAGGGGCCCTGTGGCTTTTGCTGAGCTTAGCGTAGGTCATAGTTGTGGACAGACTGTCAAAACAGTTGAAGTTAGGGCTGCTGCCCACAATCAGGGCACCCTGTAGAGATGATTTTTAAAGAAAATTATAAAAAAATGAACAGAATGAGAATCCTTTATTCTTTTAAGGCCAATTAACACTTTACTGAGAGATGGTGACCAATGCTGACAGTCACCAGATTACAGTATGTAACTTCACAGACACTTCACAGGTAACACACTGACCCTACAAAGTGTCTGTTGCCGTCTGTCGGTGCAGTGTAAATTGGCATTTCGTTTTGACCGAAAAGACATATAGTGCATCCTCACCTGTACACGGACTATTTTGTCAGAGTATGTGTGGCTGAGCGAGGGAGGACTGTAGATGAGAGGCATGATACTCATTCCATTATCAATAAGACTCACGTTAGAAACTACTACGTTCATGGATACCTGGAAGTGAGGAGAGGAAAACATTAATGCTCATCAGACCAGTACAGTGCATTTGTATAACTAGAAATTAACAATTTATCTGACCAATAAAACACTTGGCTTTGCAGTTACTGTAGGTTATTATAGTAGGAACGAAGTTTGCAGATCATTTATCATACTTGAAAATAAATGCCAAAATCAAAGCTCCTCCAGACAGTGAAGCCCTGGATTTGAGAGCAACCAGCAAGTCCATCTTTATTCATGTAGAGTCCGTACAGACCGCCATGTGCCTCATTCTGACTCCACTGAGCCACTGAATTTGGAGATCCTTTTGACATATTGTTGGAATACATTAATAAATTAGTAATAAAGTTTAATAATCTTTAGAAAAAAGAAAATCTGATAGCATAGACAATTGTAATCTTTAGCAAAATTCAAAATATTTTTTTTCTTACTGTACATTATAGTATTGTGATGCCTAAATTCACTTGTATCATTTAATTTGTTTTATTTAAATTTTTTCTTGTATTGTGGTTTTATTTTTGAAAATAATTATTGGCTTCTATACCTGGGCATGGTTCACCATCAATTCGGAATCCAACTCGTTCATAGCCAGCAACAATATTCCCTTGAAGAACTGCATTGGTTGCCTCACTCACCTACAACATCAACACTAATATGTCAGTTCTTTATCTGGTATTAATCTATCAGCCTCTATCAGCCAGTAATACAATGGATTTTTTTACATGTACAGGTACCGTGGTAATACTATGTTTTTTGAACATGTAACAAACCATTCTTGTACCTTGGAGTGCCATCAAAATAAAAAAAAATTAAAATGAATATGGTAATAATTCTCAACCATGTTATAGAACAGTACCATGGTACTAGCATCCGATCACAGTACGTTTCTTTAAGGGTTACCTCAATGGCTGCATTCCATTCAAAGTTAAATTCCTCCGCTCTGCCGTTGTACGATCCAGGCCACAGTGTCAGTGTAACCAAGTTCCTCCTGATGGCATTTCTGTCACCCCAGACTCTGATTCCTTGGAGATTTGAATAATAATTGCAGAATAGAAAAGTGCTAAATCATATGACCCAACTCCATAGTGATAACATTTTGTTTAATAGTATTTTCCTTTTGTGCTAACAATGAAGCTGCCAATGAATCTTCACCTTCTCCAACGGTGTGATGGATCACGTTGTCATCAATACTCAGTCCATCTGTTCCGAAAACACCAATAGCAGGAGCAAAGCCGTCATGAAAAGCACATCCCTTGACGTAAGACTCACCAACCACCTAAAAACATTGTGACAGTAAGTAGTTGAAAGGAATATGTGTGATAATCATGTACTGTATCAAGACTTTCTCTCACCCCTCCCAGGTTATAAAACACCAGAGAGTAACGTGGGTCTGACAGGTCGTTCCATCCTTCCTGCCCGGTGTGGTAGAACTGAACATTTCTGATCTGGGCTTTTCCTGTGAGGCAAGTTATCAACAGCGTTAGTGAGTTTTCATTACTTACATTGTGCTGAAAAGGTCTGATTAGCAAGTGATGTTATCATTTTGACATGAAGTTCTTTGAATATAACTGCTTGCAAGATTATTATTTTAATGTATTATTGTATTAATAGTAATACAAAACATTACTATTTTTCTGCTTTCTCACATCTTCCAGGTAATTAAACCATAACCATGACTAAACATTTATATACATTTTTTACATAAATGTACATACAATCAAATGCCTCATTTAATTGAATGCATCAATATATGTAACTGGTTTTGCATGTCATTCTTCTGAATTGTGTTTCATGAATGAGGCCCAATGTGAGTATTTTATAAAGATGATACCTCTGTAATCAATCCCTCCACTGGAGAAGCTTCCCACCAGCACTCTGGCCCCATAAGACTGTGTGTACATTTCTGGATACTCCTGACCAATGATCTTGATGTTCCTGGTCAGTAAAGCCACATTGCCTGCAAGCTGATAACTTCTTGAAGTACCTGGCACACTGTAGCTCTCCCCTATATGACCAAATACATTTAATATTAACAGGGTTCGTACAGATACAGTAAAATGAAATTCCAGGACTTTCAAGGACTTTTCAAGCACTACTTTGTTTGATTTTCAAAGACAACAATCAGAGATTGTCACTTATCAAACAATATCTTTATTATATTTCAAATTTAAAAAAAGGTAAATAGATAAATAAAAGTAAACTAATAAAACAAAATGGTACAAAAAAGTGCAGCACATGCAATGACTGTGGTTATTTTAACAATTGAAAGGATACTATGACAGAGACATCGCTTTCCTTATTCAAACTGTTTTATTCCCTCATGAATATATGATTGACCTGAAGAATAAAAGCTGTATCATATACTTCGATATGAGCAATATCACTATCATTTATAGCCATGCGAAACGGCTCTATATCTATATCTATATCAGATGGGCTGCAGATGGGAAAATATTGTTTTATCGATAAAATTAAACACTAATTTCACATATATTTTCTTTCAATGATTCAAGCACTTTCCAAGTACCTTTTCATAAATATGGCTGTTTTCAATGGTTTTCCAGGACTTACATTTCAAAACGTTAAATTCAAGTACTTCAAGCACTTTTAGCACCTTGTACAAACCTTGTATTAATTTAATTAATTGTAATTATTTTAAAATAAATTAAAAGATTTATTCAGAAAGCATGAATTAAATTAATCAAAAGTGGAAGTAAAGGCATTTATAATGTTACTGTTACAGAGCAGGCTCCCACACCGCCTCCTCTTCACCACCGGAGGGAACCTTCCCCGGAATATTAACTTTACCCACTGAACTTGATTTCCCATAATACCGCTTACCTGGGACTGATTGCGTTACACACCTGCACCTCATTTACAGACACTCATATAAACCGCTTCCACACACATTCAATGCGAAGTTTTGATTCTGCCCCGGCCATCATTTCTGAGCATTTATTCCCGTGTTTGATTTCTGTTATTGACCTTGGACTGTTTATCGTTTCTGATTCTCTGCTGCCTGCCCTGACCTGGATTGTTTATTGATTCCTGATTCTTGCTGCCTGCCCCGACCCTTGCCTGTTCACCTGGTTTGTCTCTGCCTAGCCTGCTTTGCCCTGTCTGCTGTGTTTGACCCTGCCTGTCTTGACTACTCTCTAATAAAGCTGCAAATGGATCCCACTGTCTCTGCCTCATCACAACAGTTACTTTATGTATTTCTAAATGTAAAAATGTATGAATCGCTGCATATGTATATATATATATACACACACACACACACACACACACACTAATGTTAATAAAATATATATAGAATAATTATATATTTGTGTACCTATTTTTTATTGATATGGCATAAAACCTATTTTTGCTATAATGGCATTATCTATAATCTAGGTGACTAACCGATGTGTGTGAATGATAAAGGCTGGTCCAGAGTAAGTGTGCGGCCATAATCTGAGATAGCAGTTATGGTGCGGATTTCTGTCTGCCAAGGGTCATAGCTGGTGGTGGACAGCAGGATCTTCTCCCCAACCTGGAGGAAATAAAAGTGTTTTATTCAAACATATGGTTCAGAGATAGCCTGGGAAAACCCAGACAACTTCCGGCAAATTCAGATTTGCTCGAGAAGTAGTCTGGCAAAGAGCTCATTCAAGCCCATTTCCATGGCCTAGAAATCGCGGCACCAATCAGAAACGTTGAGGCGGGCTTTACACGATGATGATCGCTCTGATTGGATTTAGGTCTATCCAATTGCGCCCAGAGGCATTTGAGCAACGTCCGTTCAACTTTTAAATGCATTATTATATTCAAATTGCAAACACATGAGGACAGTCTCCATGAAAGACCCACTGGCAGATGAATGTGCTACTACATTTATCTCCGAAACGGTAGGAAATTAAATTAGATTTAATAGAGGATTTTAACTGTGACAAGATGATTGACAGGGCAGTTTAAGTGACAGGATGCACGCGACAGATCCGTCCGATAAAGATGACGAAGTAGTATGTCCCAAAGCTTGCCTACTTTTTTGCTACACATTCAAAAGTAAATACCTTTTCTTCACAAAAAGAGTACATACTTTTATGGCGTAGTGTAACTTAGGCGAATTGGGACGCAGCATATGGCTTTACACGATGACAATCGCTCTGATTGGTTTTAGGTCTATCCAACTGCGCCCAGAGGCATTTGAGCGACGTCCGTTGGTGACGCCCCTTTGGAAATGATTTGTCTATGGAGCTTTGCCAGACCATAACTCAGTTACTACTGAGAATGGTCTGGTTTTAACCAGGCTAGTTCAAAGCACAAATGCATGAAATCTAAATGGCATCACCAAATAACACAAGGAGGTTAAATAGTTCTCTTAAGGTCTCCGTTTTTATTTTTATTTTTATAAAGCTTCTGACCTTCCAGTCCACAGGTTCCTGTAGAGAGAGAGTGCTGTTTCCTGCCTGGGATGTGTTAGCCAGCTTAGTGTGATACACGTTGTGTGGCATACCATAAAGGTCAAGAGATCCAAACACACCTGGAAGACAATGTTTCCACTCAAATCAACACTTAAGTTGCATATACAATCAATAATGAGATTTCTTTATTTTTATTCATGTTGATTTACCTAGAACTTTGGACCCTTGGTTTGGTCCAGATGGTAATAGCCAGTCTGGTGTGGAATGGCTTCCTCTCAGTATAATCTGCAGCTGACCTCTGAAGGGTTCATCAGGCCACCCAGCAATCAGACGTCCACCCTGATTGAGTCAAATGAACATGTATTGTACAGATAGAGTTAGCGTCTTTAGTATGGACAGAAGTAAGTGAAATTAGCACACAGGGCAGGAAGAGTCTGGTTCTGATTTGGTGTAACAATCCTAAGATGTCTATAGCAGTAAGATGCCATTTGAATGTAGTTATGTGCTTACTTGAATGGAGATGTATGTGGCATTCAGAACAATGTTATTATATTGAGAAACACTGCTGTTGGAGGTGCCATTGTTTGTGTCTGGAATCTCCAGAACTCCAACTATCTTCAGCTTGTTCAGGGAGGGGACTACAACATCTACAACCATCCAAATGCCTTCGAGAAATAATGGGACATTTTTTAATGAAATAACATACCATATTGATAAATAGCTTTTTCTTTGTCTTTGCTTGTGATTTGTCACATTAGAGATGCTCACCAGCTGGAATGACCACATCAGAACCTTCTTGTGGCACTTTGAAGTTGTTCTCTAAACTTGACCGCCAGAATGATGTATTTGACCAGAGACTAAACACAACATATGTTTTAAAAGCAAGGTCAATCGATACAAAAGATCATAATAATAATAATAATAATAATAATAATAATAATAATAATAGGTATTCTTATTATATAAGAGTGATTATTATTATTATTATTATTATTATCATTATATGAAAAAAAGTGCTAAGCATGTGTGTGTGCTAACATACACATAGATGAAGTTTGCAGGTCTGTAGGCAGTTGTGTTGGCTGGATTGACTACAGAACCAGTTTGAGGGATAGGTTGAATACATTTGGGATAGTAACACTGATACACTCTGAAGTCCAAGTATCTGTCTACAGCTGAGCGGTCCACACTGTTCCTCCTCCTCCGGCTAGTCACACGGTCTCTTCCAGACACTGTAGTCACAAAACTCAAAATCTTTATTTTTTTTTGCAAAGTACTTAACAGCTTTAAGCATGATACTGTATGTGCCCTCTTTAAATAGAAAGAAAGCATAGATGTCTTGGGTGAAAAGACAAGTAGTTTTACCCATGTAATAGAGGCTTCTGGATGACTCGTTAAAGTACCAGTCCCCATTTACATTCACAGTGGGGTTCAGGAGCTGGGAGGAACCATTCCTGTCATCTATAATGCGGAAGCGGTCAGGTGTCTGAGTCAGGTTGTGATTCATGATTATATAATTTTCTGGCTGTCATGGAGAAAGAGAGAAAAAATGACTTGGTAAATAACAACCTTAATTGGATGGAACATAATTAAAAGCATAGTTTTATTGTCCAAGGGTTGTCATGCTAAAATTAATGTAAAATTAATTTATTGTGAAAAATGATTTATACAAATCTGAATTGAATTAATTAATAGTAGTGGGTACTAGAAATGTAGATATAAATATAACAAAAATAATTTATTAAAACAGGTTTAATACACATATTTTTCTCATATACTATAAACAAGTCTTTACATATGAAAATATATAGCATCCTTTATATCATAATTTGGGCTCCTGGACAGCAAATAGTTAAACCCCCGAAGTAAGTCGAAATAAACGTCTGGGTTTCTTTTTTTTTCTTCTTTTTTTTTTACCCTTATGGAGTTTTGCATAATAACTATTAACTATCCTGTGACAAGAGCTACTTAAAGATTATATAAAGGAAATTGTCATTTTGTGTTCCACAGATACTATAAATAACAGTAAATGGGTTTGTAACAATATAAGGGTGAGTAGATGTTAACACAATTTTCAAATTTTCATTTGAAAGCAAATTGAATTATTTAGTTTGCACACTTTACCTGAAAACCATAGACCATTCCATTGTATGAGATGTTAGTGATTTGGGAAGCGCCATCAAAGTACCAGTTATAGGTTTGGCCGGTGGGCAACATTGCCATCCAGCCATATGTGTGGGTCACAAGTTTTTGAAGGAAAGGAAGCATGCATGTTCCTAAAGAGAGGTATGACAGTAAGACATGATTTGTTGTGCCAACAAAGATGCTTTCTAAGCATCACAGCTCACTTCAACCCAACAAATACAGAATGCTCCCCATTATCAGTGTACGGAATCTGTAGTTACTATTATTATTTTTTGTCTATAATCAATAAGTAAATGTCTTTTTTTTTGCGGCACTCAAGCACTAATGAAACTAATGCGTCTTTAGACCTAACATTTCTTTCATTCTACTGCCCTGGTTCATGTTGAAAAAAGCGTTCTTTGTGAATTGCCCCTAAGATTTTTCATAAACTAAAGTTCCCAGAACATTCTGAAAACCAAAAAAGTACAGAAAGAATTATATAGAAACATGTCTAACATAAGCTACACATTTTTTTCATGGCTCAATCGCCCAGATTATTTCATCCTACCAAATGAGTTGGTCAGAATCACATCTTTAGCTTGAAGTGAAGGTGGTGAGGGATTGAAGACGACCAAGCGGTGGAAGTTAATAGTGTTGTCACACACTGCAGCAGGGACGCCAACACTCCACTCTGTTCCCGGAAAGCAGTGTCTTGGGTCGAGCAGGTTATTCCTTGGTACCACCTTGTAGCTAACGTTGCCTTTGCAAAAATATATATTCATTATTTATTTATTTTTTATGTTAATGTTACCAATGCTTTGTCAGTGTAAAGTTTGAGTTTTACCATGCCAATAAAGCTAAAACAATATCCTTTGTATTTAGATATTGTTACACGGATAAAAGTTTTTTCAAGTTATCATATATCTATATATTGTAATATCTAATGTTTCTATACCTGTCAGGGACCCATCAGTATCTACTAGCGCCACCTCATGCTCCCATCTGAACCAAGCCTTGTTGGGCGATTGATAGAACTGGATCCCACTGAACCTCGCGCTCCAGCCTCCACAGCGGAACATGCAGGTTCCAACTATTTCTGCCACTCCGACAGCGGCACACGATGGACGGTCAAAGTTCACAAACTTTGTGTTGATGACGCTCATACCATCATCCAGGGGCAGGACAACACCACGAGCGGTGCAGTAGTCGCTCCCCAGCCCCAGCTCATCCACATGACCCACCATAGTGCTGTTGACCACGGCCGCCCCTCCATTCAGTCCCCATCCGCTGACATACGGCTGGATGATCCTCTTGGCCTCCACTCCTGCCTTCTCATTATTGACCATTAGGAACTCGCTGAACTGAACCGCTCCTACGTTCACCCACTCGGCACCTTTCTCGTTGTTCCAGGAAGTGAAGCGACGGAAGACCGCTGGCGCTGGTGTATAGGAGCTGCAGCTCCCAGTACGCATTGGGAAAAACTCTTGGAAGATCCACAAGCCAAACCAGCCCTGTGAATGCACCGTATTGTTGAAGAACTCTCCTAGTGGTACTCTCTTCTGACAGATGTTGGCGTCATATGAAGGGCCGTCGGGATTATCGTGCATGCGGTACCAGAAGCCAAAATGTGTCCCACCAGCCGCAGCATTGTGCCTAATGGTGTTATTAGGGTTGGTGATCCAGTATGCAGCTGGAGTTACATCATCATTTAGCAGACTGGTGCTCTGTTTTACAAATATCGCCAGGTTGTACTGCAGAATGTTGCCGGTCTCAATGCCATCCTCAATAAAGAAGGCTCCACCCATGATATTGTAGATGACATTACGCTCCACCAGTAGGTTGTGGGTGTTATGGATGGTGATGGCACGGTTGTAGGACTGGTGAATGCCACATCCACGCACGTATGACTTAAACTTAACATCACCCATTAGATGCCAGTGGATTGGGTAGCGTCCCAGACGGAACGCCTGTCCAACATTGAAGAGCTGAACGAAGACAATGACAAACATAATGCCATGATTAAATTTCAAGGAAAATATTTATTCTTAAAGGTCTCCAAGAGTTTTGAAATAACAAAATAACAATTTACCTCAACATATTCAATTCTGCCAATTGCCAGATTTTGGTTTGGTTGTGGTGCGTGAAACATGATGCAGCCACCAAACTGGTCACTTCCTACTTCTTCTCCAAACCTACCCTGGAAACAAGTCTGGGTGGCAAATTCCCCTGTAAGCAAAAGCATTCATAAAATTTGAAAATTGCCAATCACATGAATTTTAGCTGTCTGTCTTTCCATAAACAGTTGAGGAAATAACATCCAAACCTGTGTTGAATCCATCAGGGCAAGCTGCAATCTGATCGTTCCACTCCATGTTGTTGGATCCACGGACAACAATATTTCTGGTAAGAAGGCCCACCTCTGCTCTCGCTTCAAAAACTGTCCCATCAGGCAGTGTGACAGACACACCCAGATGAGTGAATCTCAGTGGTTTGGTCAGAGTGAGGGTTCTACCGTCAGCTGAAACTGAGGCAATTCTCATCAACTCATTCTCACGCTGACTGTGTCTGTGAATTCAGTCAAAACACATTTTTGATTATTAGCATTAGCACTGATAACTTTTTTTGCATAATTTTTGCATATTTTTTATAGCATTTAGCATGTTCAATTCGAGCAAGAAGAATTTAAACAATAAGTTAATAATTTCATTTTTTTTACCCCAAAACAAATTGAATGATATCACCTAAAAATGCAAAAATGTTTATGTATTTTCTGAAGTTAAATTAATTCATTTGGGACCATTTTATAGAGAACAATTGTAACATATTTCATTTCCTTTGCCCTTGTTCCTACACTGATGTAGTTCAGTTTCTGTAGAAAGTCAGTGGCTTCAATTAAATCAGCCTGAAATTTCGCTGTAGGTTTGGGCGGTGCATCAATACCTATGCCCAGTGGAAGCGATGACAATTTCGTCGCCAGTCTTCCAGGTGACGGCATCCATCAGTGTCAGCGTGTTGGAGCCGTTTTGTGCAGTCTGAGAAAGGCGAGTCCACGGCATAGGGACAGGGATTCCTGGAGAATTAGGATTGTAGTTAAGCCCTGAACAAAACCTCTCACTGCAGGGAAGTGATTACTTCTGTGAAGCCCACCAAAGGGGCTCTCTGAATTAAATGAGCCTTCTGGGTATGTTATGTAGGTCATCTCTAAATTTGTGAGAATCACTTCATTTTGTGTTTCTGACTTTGTGACCTTTTAGTTGCAAATTTTCCAGTACCTCTGAGGTCTCTGTAAAGTCAAGTTACAGACTAAAAAAAAGATATTGTTTAAGGTACATCTGTTCAATGTTTATGGTTATGCATTTTGCAGATTATTTAATATTTGCACTACCGTTCAAAAGTTTGGGGTCAGTAAAACAGGCCCTCAAATCTTGTTCGCACTTCTGCATATTAAAACTTCACAAAACATACATACAAACATATGGCTCTCGGTGAACAAATACCCAAAACACAAATGCCACTTCAGATAGTACCCCAGCGCCGCATTGAGTTTTTGTCAAAATTCCTGTTTTGTCAAGTATCCTTGTCTTAAATGAGTTAAAAATTGTTAAATGAACGTAAAGAAACGTGTGTCAAGTCTTAACGTGACAAGAGCCTAATAAACCTGCTGCTGTCTGTCATTTATATTAATCAAAGAACAAAAGACAAAGACAAATCACTCACTGCTCTTGACTGAATAACTTTTGTAGCTTTAGAAAAAAACCTAAGCGTTGAGCCCTGATATATTAAAGGCACAGCTAAATGTGACACGTATTACAATGTGTTTATGTGAAAATTGTTTCAAGTTCACTTAAATTAAAGTAGTTATTTTAAAATTTTAAAATTTATAATTTTCAGTTATACTTTAATGTTGAAAGGCTAAAATTAATGACTAAAATTGAGAAAAAAAACGCTTTAATAGAGACATCAATATCAGTACTGGTATTAGTGATGCTGGCCTTCATTCATAGTGCTTAGTAAAAAGATGCCTTAAACAAATATTTTAAATATATTGTCTTAATGTTGTAAATTATTTTGGACATTCAATGTGATGTATTACAATATAAAAATATATTAAAAACTTTAATGTTAGGTGCAATTAATTGTTATTAATTACAGAAAAATGTGCGATTAATTAGTAAAAAAAAAAAAAAATCAATCGACAGCAAAAGGCATACACAGGTCTGTATGTATGTATGTATGCATGTATGTATGTATAGACCAATTCTAAATAAAGCTAAATTTTCAGCATCATTACTCCAGTCTTCAGTGTCACATGATTATTCAGAAATCATTTTTAAATGCTGATTTGTTGCTCAAGAAACATTTATTATTCTGAGAACAGTTGTGCTGCTTGATATTTTTGTGGAAACTGATGCAGTTTTCTTTGATGAATAGGAAGTTCAAAAGAAAAGCCTTTATTTGATATGCAAATCTTTTGTAACATTAAAAATGCTTTTACTGTCCTTGTTGGTCAATTTAATGCATCCTTGCTATGAATACAGTATTAATAAAAAAAAAAAACATCTTACTGACCTCAAACTTTTGAACAATAATGTATATTAAATATATATTTACTTATTTTATTTATTTATTTTATAAATATTTAATACAATATATTATGTATATACATACAAATTTGAACCTAAATAGTGTTGTTTATTTGCATACCATGCAGATCCAACACCCCTTCTCTGACAGCCAGGGTCTTGGTGCCATAGACAGGAAGTTCTGTAGAACGCAGGTGTCCATGCAGTGTGATTATGGCCTTGTGCTGGAAGGGGGCCTGCTCTGTTCCGATCTGCAGCGCTCCACCATCTGTGATCAGAATATTCTCTGCCTGCAGCTCAATATCTGCCTCATCAAAAATCAGTCGCCCACCTAAATAGGAAAGAGACATTCACATTAACTGAGTGTAAGTGTACCAAGGCTTTGTTTAATAAAGGCAGTATTTGTCTAAATGAGCATACCCTGGATAAGGAGCATCTTAAGAACTGGGGTGCTGGTGTCCAGGAGGATGGTCTGGCCAGGAGTGATTACAGCAAACATGCCCTCCTCAGGAGGGGAGAGACCACCCCATGTATAGGGAGACGACCATACGTCAATGTAGACGAAGGTAGCATTATTCTGAGAGAGTGGACAGACATTATTATATTATTGATATTACAGACACATATATTATTATTGTTATTATTTAATAATATATATATTGAGAATAAATAAGTATTTAGTTTGTCACTGTGCTGTTTAAGAAGGTCAAATATATTTATGTCACGTTTGTCATTACCATTCTGGCAATTCCTCTGTTCCCCAGCTGGACTCGCACTTGAGTTTCTTGGGATCTGCGCTGAGAGTTGGTCACACAGATGATTTGCGATTCACTGGCTGACTGGACATCGCAGACAGACCCTGCGATTGTGACGGTGACTTCATTGACATTTGAGCTAAAGGTGAGATGGGGAAGAGAAAAGCCAGTGAAATTGAGAAAGTAAGTAAAAGTATTCTGTCATAATTTCATTATCCTCAATAGGCTTTAATACATTTGAGATATAGTGTACAAATTGTATAAGAGTTTTGGGTGACTTTCAATGGAGGGACAGAAATATTTCAGAGTTCAGAAGATGAACTTAAGTCTCATTTTTGAGTGAACTAACCTTTTAAAGAAAATAAAAATTACAAAAATAAATAAAATAAAAAATATATATTTATTATATATATATATATATATATATATATATAAAAAAAATATATATATATATATTGTGTGGGGGGGGGGGGACCAGTCAGTATCTGGTGTGACCATTTGCCTCACGCAGTGCAACACATCTCCTTCGCATTGAGTTGATCAGGTTGTTGATTGTGGCCTGTGGAATGTTGGTCCACTCGTCTTCAATGGCTGTGCGAAGCTGCTGGATATTGGCAGGACCTGGAACACGCCATCGTATACGCCGATCCAGAGCATCCCAAACATGCTCAATGGGTGACATGGAATTGTGTAGAGATCCTTGCAACATGGGGCAGTGCATTATCATGCTGCAACATGAGGTGATGGTTGTGGATGAATGGCACAACAATGGGCCTCAGGATCTCATCACGGTATCTCTGTGCATTCAAAATGCCATCAATAAAATGCACCCATGTTCGTTGTCCATAACATACTGTACGCCTGCCCATACCATGACCCCAACGTAAGCATGGGCCACTCTATCCACAACGTTGACATCAGCAAACTGCTCACCCACACGACGCCATACACGCTGTCTGCCATCTGCCCTGTACAGTGAAAACCGGGATTCATCCGTGAAGAGAGCACCTCTCCAAAGTGCCAGACGTCATCAAATGTGAGCATTTTCCCACTCAAGTCGTTTACGAGGACGAACTGCAGTCAGGTCGAGACCCCGACGAGCATGCAGATGAGCTTCCCTGAGACGGTTTCTGACAGTTTATGCAGAAATTCTTTGGTTATGCAAACTGATTGTTGCAGCAGCTGTCCAGGTGGCTGGTCTCAGACGATCTTGGAGATGAAGATGCTGGATGTGGAGGTCCTGGGCTGGTGTGGTTACACATGGTCTGTGGTTGTGAGTGGATGCCTTTGGAGACGGCTTATGGTAGAGAAATGAGCATTCAATTCACGGGCAACAGCAGGTGGACATTCCTGCTGTCAGCATGCCAATTTAGCGCCCTCAAAACTTGCAACATCTGTGGCATTGTGCTGTGTGATAAAACTGCACATTTTAGAGTGGCCTTTCATTGTGGCCAGCCTAAGGCACACCTGTGCAATAATCATGCTGTCTAATCAGCATCTTGATATGCCACACCTGTGAGGTGGATGGATTATCTCCGTAAAGGAGAAGTGCTCACTAACACAGATTTAGACAGATTTGTGAATAATATTTGAGAGAAATAGGCCTTTTTTGTACATAGAAAAAGTCTTAGATCTTTGAGTTCAGCTCATGAAAAATGTTGGCAAAAACAAAAGTGTTGCGTTTATAATTTTGTTCAATGACAAAAGCAAATAAAAAATATAAAAAAATTTAACTAAATTAAAAATAAAAGTGAAAATATAAAAATAAAAGCCAATTCAAAATATTAATAGAAATATAATAGTATACGGTCTAAAATAATACTAAAATAAAACTGCTATTGGCTGTACAACACAAAAATGTTATATTTAGAAACAATAATGCTACAGTGAACAATGAACACTCTGTATCCAAGCATGATTGGAGGACAATCAGACACAATGTAATTCTGGTGTGTTCTGCACCTGAAACCTGTGCCGGTAATCGTGAGTCTGGTGCCTCCAGCGGTTCCCCCTCTGCGTGGTGAAACGTTGGTGATAACAGGGGTCAGAGAGGATCTGTAAGTATAGCTGTTCGTGAGGTTGACGGTGTCACCTCCATTCATCACTATGACTGTGCAGGCCCGCTCTGCTTCACTTCCTGCAAGAGACAAAAGCATTCATTAAGATACAAGCAGGCAGACTGATATCAGATCTATTCATCTGTGATTTGTTTCTGAGCTGTCACATTTGTCATCATCTCTCATTGACTGACTTCTGGTCAGTTAAAGCATTTCTGGCTTTGCTTTTACGGAAAGTCTTTGGACTGGGAGTTCAGACATATATGTAATTGCTTTGATGGATTAAGCTTTGCTAACTGAACATTTCTAGACACATTCACAATGCTTTTAAACTGATACATGCCATTGTTGGGTGGGACCTCGCAGTTCAGCTGGGTAGATGTGGAGTTCTGCAGGTGCACGTTACACTCTCTGTTACAGATAAGCACTCTTGTGATGTTTGGGTCAAATCCAGAGCCTTGAATGGCAACAACAGCTCCTCCGGCGTAACTTCCTACAGCAAGGCAGAGCAAAGGCATCATGTAGTGTCTTATTACTTTGTAGTCTACTATGTAAAGGTGTAAACTATGTAAAGGTATCCAGCTTCAGGACCCAGAGTTTTTATTGGATATAACAAAAGTGTCCCTAAAATTACCACAAACTTCATGGGCCCGACAGTTTGCAAAATTATTAACGTTAACAACTATTTTTGTTTCTAATCATCTTTTGAATTTTGATTGATTGGATTGATGCTCTTGGCAGCAAATAATTCACTGCACAAAATACAATTCATAATCATCTAAAAGTTCATGTTCATGATGAGGACATCACACAACCTGTCCAAGTTGGTGGATAAATGTTACAGATAAATGTGGCCAAGAAGTGTTTAGTTTGATTAACATGAACAACAAGTATATTAAGTGTTTTTCCTTGTTCTTTTGTTTTGGAGTAACATACATTCAAAATACAATTTAAAAGTTTGGAATCAGTAAGATTATTTGTATTTTTTTATTTGTTTGTTTTGTTTTTTAGCAGAGAAATTAATACTTTTATTGAGCAAGGATAGATTAAATTGATCCAATGCGACAGTAAAGACATTTATAATGTTACTGTCATGATTATTTAGTCATTTTTTTGTTTAGTTTCATTTTCATGGACTTTTACTTTGCTTGTCATTCGTTCCTGTTGTCTTTGTTCACGTTTCCCACCACTTGTTTCTTATCATGGATATTCATACAAGCTAGTTACAAGTTATTAGTTTTAACTTGGTACTATAATATCTATATTCTATAGAATGACAAAAGTCGCTTATTTCCATGTAGCTAGGCACATTTCCTTCTAAGTGTGCTGAAATTTTACACAAGGTTTGAAAATTTGCCAGCCAGTTTTGATTACCCTCATTCGGTGTGACCCCTGTCAGCAGCAGCTCATAGGTGAAGACAGATTGGGTCAAGGCATGACCTTTGACCTGATGGTGAAAAATGACTGGGAAAGTTCCTCCTGCATGTTCTCCAACAGTGCACAGCAACTGCATATCTGTGATGGATGTCACACTACAAGCCACACCGCCGATCTCGAAAGAGACGAGTGCTACATCTGTGCCAAAGCCAGAACCAGAGACGGTGATCTCTGTTCCACCCGAACCTGTGAGGAAGGTATTATGTCTGTAGTTATTACTACGAAGTGTTGTGATATTCAATAGTTCAATAGAGTGTTGCAGAGATATATTTTTGAGGCCAGAACTTGGAAATGAGTTAATTTTTTTAGCATTTCTGGTCCCATCATCCTGAAGACAATGTTTTTTTTTATTGGTTTTTCGTTTACATGCTTAAAATAAGGTCTGTGGTTAACACAATCTCAAGATATTTTTATGTTTTATTATACGACATAAAATACATAACTTGTAATTTTTTTAAAAGCTTTTACTTGTCTTGATGAATGTTGTTGCTAACAAATAGCTAAATGGGACTACAGAGGTTGTCTAAGACATTATCACACCGAACAGGTAAACTCATCGAAAATGTTTTTTTTTAATTTAAATAAAGACCCAAAGGAAAATTCTGAAGCTTAATGGTGGTGACATTGAAGTCACGCGGCCATTTATAGCCTATGTTTAGCTTTTTACCTCCGGCAAGTTGTTAATTTGTGAAATTATCATAATGAACAAAACAAGAATCCGAACTTTTGTTGGACATAGAGCTTAATTCATGCAATAATCCAAAAACCAATGGAAAAATCCTATTTGTTTTTTGTCGAGTGAACAAGGGTGATGATAATTTTTGGATTGGCCTACAAAAATATGTAATCCCTGCAGCACTCGATAGTAATGTAATGTTTTTAATGGAATGCACGTCCGTACCTGTTATAGGACTGGTGGAGGTGATGTTTGGAGTTTGTCCCCTAGAGTAGTTGAAACGTTGAGGTGGATACACAACATCAAACACCTTAATGTTCACCTGCACCTGTCCCTCTGCATGAGGAGGTGTCATGCATCTCACTGTGTCTGGAGTCACATCTAAGATCCTGCAGGGGGAGTTAGCGAGCTTCACGGTTGTATTTCCTGCCACAAAGCCATTTCCTGTGATCAAGAGTGGAGTTCCTCCAGCAATGCTGCCTGATGTTGGGTTGATGCTGGCTTGTGCTATGCTGGTCAGGGTGGCTCCTCCAGTGGCAAGACCTTTTCTCATGACCACCAGCTGTAGGACGTGCGTGCCAGCGGGAAGGGCACCAACTAAAACAGTGATGTTGTTATCAGTGACTTCTGTGACTTCCAGCAGAATGTTGGCCGCAGATACCATTAGATCAGCAGAGTTGTTCCCAAATCCACTGCCAGTGATCTCAACGATGGTGGCATTTCCACTAACCGAGTTAGGGAACACCGCGGAGACGTACGGTGTGATGGAGTTGGAATATTCAAACATGCAATCAAAACTGCATGAGGAAGAGATGGAGTTGACGAAAACTGCAACGTTTCCCCTGTGAGCTGCAGACGGTGAGGTATCGCACACCACTTGGGAGTAGTTCATGAAAACCACATTGCATGGAATGTTTGCTACCATAACTGGACCGTTCGAGAACCCAGAACCAGAGATGAAGAGACGAGTATAGCCTGTGGTGCTCCCCACCAAGGGAAAGACAGAATCGACCACGGGTAGAACTACAAATCTGCGGTCATACTCTTTCGGCATGTACAGGATGGCGGTGCCAAGGTTGTTGATTCGGACACTTACGGGCAAAGGGATTCCCAC
Organism: Squalius cephalus; assembly: GCF_949319135.1. NCBI lineage: Eukaryota > Metazoa > Chordata > Actinopteri > Cypriniformes > Leuciscidae > Squalius > Squalius cephalus. The sequence continues at coordinate 32,258,686 of NC_137129.1, read as the reverse complement.
TGGTGCTCTGCTGTCAGGACTGAGTTTGCAGTTAATCTCAGTGGAGGTGCTGTTGATAACGCTGCATGGACGATCTCCAACTTTGACCTTTGGTTGCCAAAAAAAATAAGGACATTCCTTTTCACTATGCTGCCCAAAAGTGAGTGAATTTACAGTGAATATTGCAATAATATTTAATTCAATGATAAACTGTATATAATGGATTTTCTTTTGCTTTTTTCCCTTTTATTTTTTTGGCAAACAGAAACAGATCATTGGGTAACTCAAGATGAGCCCATCTCTGATGAACTTCTGTTCATTAATTTTCCAAAGTTCCTCTTTTGTTTAAAAATAATATTTTTTTCATTTGTTTTTCCAGAAACAATATCTAAACATCCTTAAAACAAAATGAATTAAGTTGAGAATAAATACTACATAATATTAAGATTTGTTTTCAAAGAGTGTTCCCTTTCACAAGGGAACTTGCACTGCGTCCTGAGAACAAGCCAGGAAGAGCAGGAGATGGCTGCAGAGGGTGAGGAAGATGAGTCATCTGAGCCCTCTCTGCCTCCCTGCCCTGCATATGCTGAGCCGCTGGGGGTAATGGAACGCGCTTCGGCCAGACTCCAGCTGCCATGTGAGCGTGTGAGGGAACGAACTGCTCGCGGCTGACTCAACAAGTGTTTTTTTTTCCGACCATAACCCCCCAGCTCCCATGAGCCTTCCATTCCTTCCTGATATCCATTCTGAGATCGAAAAGGCATGGAAGAATCCGTACTCGGCCCGCATCCATCGATATCAGCATGTGAATTATGCGAATGTCGAGGGTATGCGTGGGCATGGGTACATGTCGATGCCCCCCATCGACGAGACATTTGCAAACTATCTCGCGGTCGGGGTAGCATCGACTCTGAAGGCTCCGGCCCTGCCTTCAAAGCCCCATAAGGCCACCTCCTCAATGCGCCAGTTTCACCCTCTGAACTTTTTTTAGCACCTCCGTTGAGACAGTGGTTGAAAGTTCAGAGAGGTGAAGGCGCGCTTGGCCGCTTTAAAATTTAGGGGTTTCCTGCCCGTCTCGTTTTGAGGACCGCAGAAAGGGCCAGAAGGTTAGCATCATCTCTCATGTCCCTCCCTCCATTGTAACCCCCCTCTGT